>NC_089825.1:95389155-95718966 GCF_035046505.1 Tiliqua scincoides
TTTTAGCCATCTACTTGGTGACCATGGCTGGGAACCTCCTCATGGTTGTGCTGGTTGTGACCTATCGGCATCTTCACACCCCCATGTACTTCTTCCTGGGGAACTTGTCCCTCTTGGAATCCTGCAACAGCTCAACCATTTTGCCAAAGGTGTTATCAAGCCTCTCGTCTGGGGGGAAAAGTGTATCTGTAACGGCTTGTTTCACACAATTTTTTATCTTTTCTTTCCTGGGAGGCACTGAGTGCTACCTCCTAGCTATGATGTCTTACGACAGGTACTTGGCCATATGTAAGCCACTGCATTATGCCATCCTGATGAGTGGCAGGCTGAGCTTTCAGTTAGCAGCTGTCTCCTGGGTCAGTGGAGTTCTGGTTAGCCTAAGCTTGACTGTGAAAGCATCACAGTTATCCTTCTGTGGCCCCAATGAAATTGATGATTATTTTTGCGACATTACTTCTAATATACAATATATCTCCTGCAGTGACACCTATCTATTTGAACTGTCATCTTTCATTTTTACTTATATATTTACCTTACCTCCCTTTATCCTGACTGTGGCATCTTATGTTCTCATCATACTCACAATCCTCAGAATCCCTTCCACGTCTGGGAGGCAAAAGACCTTCTCTACCTGTTTCTCTCATCTCACAGTGGTTGCCATGTATTATGGAACTCTGATGCTGGTCTATATGTTACCACGATCCAGGGACCTAAGGCAGGTGAAAAAAGTCTTTTCGCTCTTCTACACAGTTTTGACACCCATGTTCAACCCCCTCATATACAGTTTAAGAAACATGGAAGTCAAGGATGCCTTGAGAAAGGGTTTCAGAAGACTTATTGTCTTTATGATAAAATAATCCGCCCATGGGCATGTACCTATACACTGTGAAGTTATAGTGGTGGAATCATTGCTCAAGCAAATGGTAGGCTATGTGAAGTGTTTTGGACTAGAGGGCGTAATCCCAAATCCATAACTTGTCCAGTTCTAACAATGAAAACACTATTTGATCTATTGACTCAGCATTATCTGGTCTGTTCCTATAATCAATGAACAAAAACCATTTTTTAAATATACGTACCATTGGACTGTTTCCCCCCTCTTTTTTCCTCCCAATTTGTCCAGTCCACAAATGTAAAATCCAATGCTATTAAATAACCAGTTTTTCTGTTATGGTGTCTCTTTCAGTTTCCAATATCTTGCTCACACAAACTTTGCCGCTACAAATACATGCAGGCATGGCATCCTCAAGTCCGTTAATTCGATTCCTGTCATGTTATTCAATATCAGTTTAGCTATAACAAAATCCAGTCTCTTCCCTCTAATGATTTCAATGACTAGCCCCCAATTCTTCTATTCTTTTGGACAAGACAGGTACTAAAACTGCATCCCCTGCCAAACATTTCCATCTTTTATGCTTATTAGTCCGACTCATTCTGTTAAGACATTTTGCTTCCCAGTACTAGCCCTACATTACTTTGTACAGAGCTTCCTCCCACAAGGTGCATGCAGTTATTTGTTTCATATTCCTATGTATAGGTGTATGCCACTTAATGACACGTATATGTTCTCCAATTCCCATTGTTGTGTGATTAGGACCTTAAGGATACAATCCTAACCACACTTTCCTGAGAGTAAGTCCCACTGAACAAAATAGGACTTACTTCTGAGTAGACCTGGTTAGGATTGTGCCCTAAGTGAACATTTAACCCAGGGGTCTCCAAACGTTTTGGCCAGAGGGCCGCATCAAATATCTGGCGTGGTGTGTAGTGCCAGAAAAAAATTTAAATATAAAATTTAAATAAATAAATTAGAGATGGAACTTAGATGAGTGAATAAATGAATGAATGGGCTCATTCATTCAACCTCTCTGGCCCTCAGAACAACCTCCAGACACAATCAGAGCACAGTTCTGGTCATGTTCAGTTGGGTGGACCAGAGACTTTCAGGGGACAAGCGGTTGGCCATGGGCCGGAAAGAGGCTTGCTGCGGGCCACATCTGGCCCCCGGGCCGGGGTTTGGAGACCCCTGATTTAACCCAATCTACTTCCTTTGTTGTGTCAACAGATGCTCCCTGCCAGACCCTCATTGGCTGCACAGGCTATTGGGGGCTAATTCTTTGCATTAAGAACCTCTTTGTTGTGTAAACAAACACTCTGCTGCAAGCTGTGGAAGGCCTCATTGCCTCATTGAGAGCCTCTTTGTGGTGCTTTGACCATCATTCTATTTGGATATTTTGCTACCCAATAAGCTTTGTTAATAAAAAAGTTCAGTGTAAAATAAATAAAACAACAGCATCAGGACATCTTTCCATAGTTTGATTTGGTTGTCAGTGTGTGCCCTATCACCCCACAGGGAGCCATACTGTACTTCTCAGGGGCCATATGTTAAAAAAAAAAGAAAAAGAAAGAAATATTAGGGGGTCACAGTAAGTTACTGAGAGGGCCACACAAATGTAATTGCCAGGTGTAGACAAGTGAGGGTCTGGATGAGGCAGTGAGCAAACGGAAAGGGTTGAGAAGCCCTGCTTCAGATGGCCTGAGATACTGGTCAAAAGAGTTTGTTTGGGGGAAGGTTGTAGTCCTCCCCTGCAAGTGGAAGAAGTGCTTTCACTGTTCCCTGCTCCTTTCCCTCTTACTTATCCCCTTGAAGAAAGAGGGGAGAAATTCAAGAGGATACTATCACCTCACTGATGAACTGAATTCAACCTTTGCATTCAGAGGTTGAATTCAACCTTTCCAAAACCTCTTCCTTCTCCCAGGTTCATCTGGGAAGTCCAACTTCTTCTGTCTTCCTATGTCCCTTCTTCTCCTACATTCCTCCCGAAATACTTTGCCTGTTCTTCTAAGGAGTTCCTCTTCCCTCCTCCTAACAGCTCTCTTTAGGGCTCCATTGTGTGCACCTGTTAGTGGTGGAATTCCTCTCTTATAGTGTCAGAGTGACAGCCCAGTCCCAGCCATGATGCGTGTCCTGCTGTTGTGAAAGGTCCTGTGATCTACCACCGGAAAGCCGCAACTGAATCAAAGCTGCACTGGTGTATGTGGGTGTGGTGTTTCATAGGTGGGGGGCAGGGTGTGAGTGGGAGTGGGTGGATCTCAGCAGCGAATTCACACATCAGATCCCATATCTATTTTTTTCGTCCATTCCGCTCCCTTTCTCTCCTTGGAGCTATGCCAACTATATAGGCCATCAGGAACCCATGGATAGGTAAGTGAAAAAAATGTTTTCCCTTACTTCAAGCTGGCTTTCTCCCCCCCCCCAGCATGCAACATGTGCCCCCATGGCATGACTGCATGCTTCAGTGTGCCGAAGGATAGGATTAGGTAGTGAGCATATGACTATAGTGAGTTTAAGTTTAAACCCCCTACTTTGGTTCTTGAGCACTTTCAATTAATTTTGGCACACTTTAAGTCTTCCCTCAGTCATGCTTTCAACCACCAAATTGCATACACATGCCATTAGCTTCAACACAGGATTCCTGCTCATGAATGTTCACCCTTCCTGTGCACATGCTGTAGAGGCTAATTTAAAAAAAATTAAGAAAACGTACCAGAACCACATGTCACATACAAGGGACAGTATCACATATCAGACAGAATTTTGTATTTAGATAGCATAGACCTGAGTTCAGGACAGCCTAGCCTGCCTCACAAGGTTGACATGAGAGTATGCTACCCTGTGTTCTTTGAAGGAATGTCAGAATAGAATTGTTTGACGGATAATATCATAGGGCATGGAGGGCATGGTTGGATATGTTGATCATTGTGCCAAAGGTGAGTGTGTGGTTGTCCGATTGCTTCATCACTCAGTCAGCTAACCATTAATTAAAACAAAACCTTACACATTCCTAATGGTGATTCCATAAGGTGAGCATTTTATCACATGCCCATCCTCAGCAAGCCCAATCCCCACTCCAGTGCCTGCATGGAGCATGCAGAATTCCTCCTATGTGTTATTCCATGACTTTAGTATGCAACCCTCGTCATACTTCAGAGTAGTTCTATTAAAGTAAATGAGCATCTCCTGGATGACAGGTGTGGTTTTGATTGTGGCCTCAAGTTCCACTGGAGATCTTACTTTATGAAATGAATTTTTCTTCTTCATAAATTGAAAGGCTCATTATCAGAAATATCATCAAGGGACTTCTGTTTTCTGCCTTAGTGCAGAATATGTACATCCACAGAGAATGCCACCTCACTGTGGAACAGCATGTAGGTCATGGTGCTGATAAACCAGACTGCTGAGCAAGGAGACAGAGGTAAGGAAGTCTCTTTAAGAGACAAACCAAACCAAAATGAAATTTAAAAAGGGGGGAAAAAAAACTTTGAAAAAGGGTTTGACTATCTGTCAATAACTGCAGTATGTGGTGCAGCTAGTGGGAAGGTGATCTGACCAAGGAATTTAAACCTGTTGAACAGAATGATGCAACCTGGTTATCCAAGGATCAGAAATATCCATGGTAGAATCAGGGTTGCATTTGGAATTAAGGATGAAATGACTTTTCAGTGTGTAGTTGCTCATGTCTGACTCCATACTTCACGTTTTGATGAAAATAACTTTCTATTTTTTAAAATTATTTCATACTCTGACCATGAAAAGGCATAATAAGAATATCAATCTCACAATATTGGACTTAATAGCTCTGCCTCTCTCACACACACACTGCTCCCCATATAACTGCAGTATGTGATGCAATAGACATGTAAGGAGGTGAATGCAGGGAGGAACACCTCCGTTTTGTTCCCACAGCCTGGAATGGCTCCAAAGGGGAGAGGGGCCCCTTGCATGCCCCAGTGAGGCTCCCTGCAAAACATAGGCTGCAATCCTATCCACAATTTCCTGAAAGCAAGTCCCATTGAACTCAACTGGACTTACTTCTGAGTAGACATGCATAGGATTGTGCCCTTAGTCCTTTGCATCCTCTCTGACTATGGCACTGTCCCTAGGACGAGGATGATGATGATGATGATACTGAGCTGATTTCACATCTTCAGATCCTACTCAGTTATTCGTTCAACAATTTGATATCTTAAATGCTGGCTCCTAACTTCTCAACTTTGGTATTTTATGACAATCAGTTATAATTGAACATCAGTGTTTGAAAATACAAAGGAGCAGAATTTAAAAAAAAAAAAAATCATTGACAGATGGTTGATTATTTTCAAAGTACCTGAGAAAGAGATTAGACTCTAAGGGCGCAGTCCTAACCCCTTATGTCAGTGCTTTCCAGCACTGGCATCGCAGTGCCAATGGGGCATGTGCTGCAACCTGCAGTTGGGTGTCACTCATGGAGGCCTCCTCAAAGAAAGGAAATGTTTGTTTCCTTACCTCGGAGCTGCATTGCCCTTATGTCAGTGCTGGAAAGAACCAATATAAGGGGTTAGGATTGTGCCCTAATTCTCTTAAACTAGCTAGGAAAGAGTGGTTAATACGGTCATATTTAAATGAGCAGCAACTGTTACCCTGCACATGCCTGATCTTGTCTAATCTTGGAAGCTAAGCAGGGTCAGGCCTGGTTAGTCCTTGGATGGGAGACCGCCTGGGAATACTGGGTGCTGTAGGCTTATACCATAGTCTTTCGAGACTGAAGGTTGCCAACCATTTAAACTGAAATTCAACTTATGTCCCCTCCCCAATCACTACCCTTTTATCCAAACCATTACAAGATCTTTTTTTGTTCCCTAGATGCAGTCCACAGCAGAAAACGTGTGGCAAAATCAAACAACCATTTCTGAATTCCTCCTTTTGGGATTTGGGGATCTTCCTGAACTGCAGGGTCTCCTCTTCCTGCTGTTTTTAGCCATCTACTTGGTGACCATGGCTGGGAACCTCCTCATGGTTGTGCTGGTTGTGACCTATCGGCATCTTCACACCCCCATGTACTTCTTCCTGGGGAACTTGTCCCTCTTGGAATCCTGCAACAGCTCAACCATTTTGCCAAAGGTGTTATCAAGCCTCTCGTCTGGGGGGAAAAGTGTATCTGTAACGGCTTGTTTCACACAATTTTTTATCTTTTCTTTCCTGGGAGGCACTGAGTGCTACCTCCTAGCTATGATGTCTTACGACAGGTACTTGGCCATATGTAAGCCACTGCATTATGCCATCCTGATGAGTGGCAGGCTGAGCTTTCAGTTAGCAGCTGTCTCCTGGGTCAGTGGAGTTCTGGTTAGCCTAAGCTTGACTGTGAAAGCATCACAGTTATCCTTCTGTGGCCCCAATGAAATTGATGATTATTTTTGCGACATTACTTCTAATATACAATATATCTCCTGCAGTGACACCTATCTATTTGAACTGTCATCTTTCATTTTTACTTATATATTTACCTTACCTCCCTTTATCCTGACTGTGGCATCTTATGTTCTCATCATACTCACAATCCTCAGAATCCCTTCCACGTCTGGGAGGCAAAAGACCTTCTCTACCTGTTTCTCTCATCTCACAGTGGTTGCCATGTATTATGGAACTCTGATGCTGGTCTATATGTTACCACGATCCAGGGACCTAAGGCAGGTGAAAAAAGTCTTTTCGCTCTTCTACACAGTTTTGACACCCATGTTCAACCCCCTCATATACAGTTTAAGAAACATGGAAGTCAAGGATGCCTTGAGAAAGGGTTTCAGAAGACTTATTGTCTTTATGATAAAATAATCCGCCCATGGGCATGTACCTATACACTGTGAAGTTATAGTGGTGGAATCATTGCTCAAGCAAATGGTAGGCTATGTGAAGTGTTTTGGACTAGAGGGCGTAATCCCAAATCCATAACTTGTCCAGTTCTAACAATGAAAACACTATTTGATCTATTGACTCAGCATTATCTGGTCTGTTCCTATAATCAATGAACAAAAACCATTTTTTAAATATACGTACCATTGGACTGTTTCCCCCCTCTTTTTTCCTCCCAATTTGTCCAGTCCACAAATGTAAAATCCAATGCTATTAAATAACCAGTTTTTCTGTTATGGTGTCTCTTTCAGTTTCCAATATCTTGCTCACACAAACTTTGCCGCTACAAATACATGCAGGCATGGCATCCTCAAGTCCGTTAATTCGATTCCTGTCATGTTATTCAATATCAGTTTAGCTATAACAAAATCCAGTCTCTTCCCTCTAATGATTTCAATGACTAGCCCCCAATTCTTCTATTCTTTTGGACAAGACAGGTACTAAAACTGCATCCCCTGCCAAACATTTCCATCTTTTATGCTTATTAGTCCGACTCATTCTGTTAAGACATTTTGCTTCCCAGTACTAGCCCTACATTACTTTGTACAGAGCTTCCTCCCACAAGGTGCATGCAGTTATTTGTTTCATATTCCTATGTATAGGTGTATGCCACTTAATGACACGTATATGTTCTCCAATTCCCATTGTTGTGTGATTAGGACCTTAAGGATACAATCCTAACCACACTTTCCTGAGAGTAAGTCCCACTGAACAAAATAGGACTTACTTCTGAGTAGACCTGGTTAGGATTGTGCCCTAAGTGAACATTTAACCCAGGGGTCTCCAAACGTTTTGGCCAGAGGGCCGCATCAAATATCTGGCGTGGTGTGTAGTGCCAGAAAAAAATTTAAATATAAAATTTAAATAAATAAATTAGAGATGGAACTTAGATGAGTGAATAAATGAATGAATGGGCTCATTCATTCAACCTCTCTGGCCCTCAGAACAACCTCCAGACACAATCAGAGCACAGTTCTGGTCATGTTCAGTTGGGTGGACCAGAGACTTTCAGGGGACAAGCGGTTGGCCATGGGCCGGAAAGAGGCTTGCTGCGGGCCACATCTGGCCCCCGGGCCGGGGTTTGGAGACCCCTGATTTAACCCAATCTACTTCCTTTGTTGTGTCAACAGATGCTCCCTGCCAGACCCTCATTGGCTGCACAGGCTATTGGGGGCTAATTCTTTGCATTAAGAACCTCTTTGTTGTGTAAACAAACACTCTGCTGCAAGCTGTGGAAGGCCTCATTGCCTCATTGAGAGCCTCTTTGTGGTGCTTTGACCATCATTCTATTTGGATATTTTGCTACCCAATAAGCTTTGTTAATAAAAAAGTTCAGTGTAAAATAAATAAAACAACAGCATCAGGACATCTTTCCATAGTTTGATTTGGTTGTCAGTGTGTGCCCTATCACCCCACAGGGAGCCATACTGTACTTCTCAGGGGCCATATGTTAAAAAAAAAAGAAAAAGAAAGAAATATTAGGGGGTCACAGTAAGTTACTGAGAGGGCCACACAAATGTAATTGCCAGGTGTAGACAAGTGAGGGTCTGGATGAGGCAGTGAGCAAACGGAAAGGGTTGAGAAGCCCTGCTTCAGATGGCCTGAGATACTGGTCAAAAGAGTTTGTTTGGGGGAAGGTTGTAGTCCTCCCCTGCAAGTGGAAGAAGTGCTTTCACTGTTCCCTGCTCCTTTCCCTCTTACTTATCCCCTTGAAGAAAGAGGGGAGAAATTCAAGAGGATACTATCACCTCACTGATGAACTGAATTCAACCTTTGCATTCAGAGGTTGAATTCAACCTTTCCAAAACCTCTTCCTTCTCCCAGGTTCATCTGGGAAGTCCAACTTCTTCTGTCTTCCTATGTCCCTTCTTCTCCTACATTCCTCCCGAAATACTTTGCCTGTTCTTCTAAGGAGTTCCTCTTCCCTCCTCCTAACAGCTCTCTTTAGGGCTCCATTGTGTGCACCTGTTAGTGGTGGAATTCCTCTCTTATAGTGTCAGAGTGACAGCCCAGTCCCAGCCATGATGCGTGTCCTGCTGTTGTGAAAGGTCCTGTGATCTACCACCGGAAAGCCGCAACTGAATCAAAGCTGCACTGGTGTATGTGGGTGTGGTGTTTCATAGGTGGGGGGCAGGGTGTGAGTGGGAGTGGGTGGATCTCAGCAGCGAATTCACACATCAGATCCCATATCTATTTTTTTCGTCCATTCCGCTCCCTTTCTCTCCTTGGAGCTATGCCAACTATATAGGCCATCAGGAACCCATGGATAGGTAAGTGAAAAAAATGTTTTCCCTTACTTCAAGCTGGCTTTCTCCCCCCCCCCCCAGCATGCAACATGTGCCCCCATGGCATGACTGCATGCTTCAGTGTGCCGAAGGATAGGATTAGGTAGTGAGCATATGACTATAGTGAGTTTAAGTTTAAACCCCCTACTTTGGTTCTTGAGCACTTTCAATTAATTTTGGCACACTTTAAGTCTTCCCTCAGTCATGCTTTCAACCACCAAATTGCATACACATGCCATTAGCTTCAACACAGGATTCCTGCTCATGAATGTTCACCCTTCCTGTGCACATGCTGTAGAGGCTAATTTAAAAAAAATTAAGAAAACGTACCAGAACCACATGTCACATACAAGGGACAGTATCACATATCAGACAGAATTTTGTATTTAGATAGCATAGACCTGAGTTCAGGACAGCCTAGCCTGCCTCACAAGGTTGACATGAGAGTATGCTACCCTGTGTTCTTTGAAGGAATGTCAGAATAGAATTGTTTGACGGATAATATCATAGGGCATGGAGGGCATGGTTGGATATGTTGATCATTGTGCCAAAGGTGAGTGTGTGGTTGTCCGATTGCTTCATCACTCAGTCAGCTAACCATTAATTAAAACAAAACCTTACACATTCCTAATGGTGATTCCATAAGGTGAGCATTTTATCACATGCCCATCCTCAGCAAGCCCAATCCCCACTCCAGTGCCTGCATGGAGCATGCAGAATTCCTCCTATGTGTTATTCCATGACTTTAGTATGCAACCCTCGTCATACTTCAGAGTAGTTCTATTAAAGTAAATGAGCATCTCCTGGATGACAGGTGTGGTTTTGATTGTGGCCTCAAGTTCCACTGGAGATCTTACTTTATGAAATGAATTTTTCTTCTTCATAAATTGAAAGGCTCATTATCAGAAATATCATCAAGGGACTTCTGTTTTCTGCCTTAGTGCAGAATATGTACATCCACAGAGAATGCCACCTCACTGTGGAACAGCATGTAGGTCATGGTGCTGATAAACCAGACTGCTGAGCAAGGAGACAGAGGTAAGGAAGTCTCTTTAAGAGACAAATCAAACCAAAATGAAATTTAAAAAGAAAAAAAAAAATTTGGAAAGGGTTTGACTATCTGTCAATAACTGCAGTATGTGGTGCATCTAGTGTGAAGGTGATCTGACCAAGGAATTTAAACCTGTTGAACAGAATGATTATCCAAGGATCAGAAATATCCATGGTAGAATCAGGGTTGCATTTGGAATTAAGGATGAAATGACTTTTCAGTGTGTAGTTGCTGATGTCTGACTCCATACTTGTCATTTTGATGAAAATAACTTTCTATTTTTGTATTTATTCTTTCATACTCTGACCATGAAAGGGCATGATAAGAAAATCAATATCATAATATTGGACTTATTATCTCTCTCTCTCTCTTACACACACGGCTTCTGAAAGCTGTATATAACTGCAGTATTTGATGCAATAGACTTGTAAGGAGGTGAAAGCAGGGAGGCAAGGAAGTGAACACCTCCGTTTTGCTCCTACTGCCTGGAATGGCTCCAGAGGGGAGAGGGACCCCTTGCATGCCATGGTGAGGCTCCCTGCAAAACTTAGTTCTTTCCACCCTCAGTGACTAAACCACTGCACCAGCCCCCCCCCCCCCAATAAAAATAAAGTACTGAGCTGAATATTTCACATCTTCAAATCCTACACAGTTATTTGTTCAACACTCTACATTTGGTATTTCAAATGCTGGCTCCTAACTTCTCATCTTTGGTATTTTATGACAATCAATTTTAAGCAAACATCAGTGTTTGAAAATACAAAGGAGCACAATCATTGACAGATGGTTGATTATTTTTCAAAGTACCTGAGAAAGATGTTAAACTCTAATTCCCTTACACTAGCTAGAAACAAGTGGTTAAATGGTCATACTTTTAATGGTCATACATATGGCCAATGGTCACTCCCCTCACTGCCCTTTTATCCAAACCATTACAAGATCTGTTTTTGTTTCCTAGATGCAGTCCACAGCAGAAAAAGTGTGGCAAAATCAAACCACCATTTCTGAATTCATCCTCTTAGGATTTGGGGATCTTCCTGAACTGCAGGGTCTCCTCTTCCTGCTGTTTTTAGCCATCTACTTGGTGACCATGGCTGGGAACCTCCTTATGGTCGTGCTGGTTGTGACCTGTCGGCATCTTCACACCCCCATGTACTTCTTCCTGGGGAACTTGTCCCTCTTGGAATCCTGCAACAGCTCAACCATTTTGCCAAAGGTGTTGACAAGCCTCTCGTCTGGGGGGAAAAGTGTATCTGTAACGGCTTGTTTCACACAATTTTTTATCTTTTCTTTCCTGGGAGGCACTGAGTGCTACCTTCTAGCTATGATGTCTTATGACAGGTACTTGGCCATACGTAAGCCACTGCATTATGCCATCCTGATGAGTGGCAGGCTGAGCTTTCAGTTAGCAGCTGTCTCCTGGGTCAGTGGAGTTCTGGTTAGCCTAAGCTTGACTGTGAAAGCGTCACAGTTATCCTTCTGTGGCCCCAATGAAATTGATGATTATTTTTGTGATGTTAGTTCTAATATACGATATCTCTCCTGCAGTGACACCTATCTATTTGAACTGTCATCTTTCATTTTTACTTGTGTATTCACCTTACCTCCCTTTATCCTGACTGTGGCATCTTATGTTCTCATCATACTCACAATCCTCAGAATCCCTTCCACATCTGGGAGGCGAAAAGCCTTCTCTACCTGTTCCTCTCATCTCACAGTGGTTGCCATGTATTACGGAACTCTGATGCTGGTCTATATGTTACCACGATCCAGGGACCTAAGTCAAGTGAAAAAAGTCTTTTCGCTCTTCTACACAGTCTTGACACCCATGTTCAACCCCCTCATATACAGTTTAAGAAACATGGAAGTCAAGGGTGCCTTGAGAAAGGGTTTCAGAAAAATTATTGTCTTTATGATAAAATAATCTGCCCATGGGCATGTACCTATACACTGTGAAGTTATAGTGGTGGAATCATTGCTCAAGCAAATGGTAGGCTATGTGAACCATTTTGGACTAACGGGTGTAATCCCAAATCCATAACATGTCCAGTTCTAACAATGAAAACACTGCTTGATCTAGTGGCTCAGCATTATCCTTTCTGTTCCTATAATTAATGCACAAAATTTTTTTTTTAAAATATACCTACCATTGGATTGTTTCCCCCCTTTTTTTTTCCTCCCAGTTTGTCCAGTCCACATATGTAACATCCAATGCTATCAAATAACCACTTTTTCTGTTGTGCTGTCTCTTTCAGTTTCCAGTATTTTGCGCACTCAAACCTGCTACTACAAATACATTCGGACATGGCACCCTCAAGTCCGTTAATTCTATTCTAGTCATGTTATTCAATATCAGTTTAGCTTATAACAAAATCCAGTTTCTTCCCTCTAATGGTTTCAATGACTAGCCCCCAATTCTTCTATGGTTTTGGACAACATGACAAGTGCTAAAACTGCATCCCCTGCCAAACATTTCCATCTTTTATGCCTATTCTTTCATCCAACTCATTCTGTTAAAGACATTTTGGTTTCCAGTGCGAGCCCTACATTACTTTGTACAGAGCTTTCTCCCATCAGGTACATTTGTTTCATATTCTGATGTACTTGCATTCAAATCCTATCTGGTATCTCCATTCCACATGTGTATGCAAAGGTGACAGGTATGTACTTCTGATACTGTGTACATACAACAAAAAATCCCTCCTATGGAGGATGTTTTGGATGTTTGGAGGATGTCTGAATACATGTTTTGTTGTTGTTGACTAGACTGTCAACAGAAAATGCAACCTGCATATCTGCAACCTGACAGTTATATGTTTCTGATGCAGCAGTGAACTCAATTCCTATTGCAACAAAAGAGGAGAGGATATATCTTTATTGCATTACAGTACTATAGTACTGCAAAATGAGCATGGCAAGTTTACAATGAAATGTGTAGTGTATGGTGACTCTACATTTTCTTATACCTATATGTCAAATGTACCACACAGAAATAACAAAGTGAAGTGTTGCAGCCCTAGCCTAGATTTTCTTCTACATTTGTTACAGACTTGCCATGACTTGCAGATCAACAAATGTAATAGAACCCCCCCCCCCCCCACACACACACACCAGGTTCTCACATAGATTGTGACCTACAAGGCTCCATGTGTGGCTCCATCCCTGCTTTACATGCTCATAACCAGTCTCTAGGTCAGTGATTTTCAATCTTTTTCATCTCATGGCACACTGACAAGGCACTAAAATTGACAAGGCACACCATCAAGTTTTTGATAAATGACAAGGCACACCATGCTGCCAGTGGGGGGGGGGGCTCACATCCCCCATTAGCCCTATTAATAAATGACCTTCCCCCACATTCCTGTGGCACACCTGTGGACCACTCGTGGCACACCAATGGCACAGTGGTTGAAAATGGCTGCTCTAGATGAACAGCAAACTGAAACACTGGGCAGCCCTAAAGAGAGTTGCAAACCATTTACAGGATTTGCTCTGGAGTCTCCAACAATCAGCATCAATCTATGAGTGACTGCTGAAAAAATCCTGGAGATTTTTAGAGGGTCTCCCCGGTTTCAGGAATAGCTTCAATCAAATTTTTCAACACTTGAAGTTATCCTTGTGATGTACTGTGCTAAGAGCCAGACCAGAGGCCTGACAGTGTGAGGTTTTGCTGCAGGGGCCATAGATTGTGTGGTTGGGCCTGCTCTTCTCAAGTTCTTAGAAGTGAGAGGCTGGAAAGGACTGGAATTTAGGTTATACTGTTCCATCAATTCATGCTACACCTGATGTGAGGATTTTGCCTGGTGATAATTGTCCAATAAACACACCTGGAAGAAAGATTAAGAACTCTTTGTTCCTCCTCTTATGGGAGTAGCAATGGCTAAAGGCCCTCTCTTGCACAACTGGCTCCCCAAAGAAGAGCCTCACAGTCCCTTTATACATTCCTTAAGTTTAGGATACTCCAGATGTTTTTACCATATAAGGCAGAGGTTTTCAGACTGGGGCATGGCAACGCCCCAGCCTGAGGGCCCTGGCCTCTTTCCCCTTAAGGGGTGGGGGCAGCCAGGAGGCAATGAGGAGGCAGTGGCGCAATCCCCAGGATCGTGCTGCTCAGGGTGGCTGCAGGGACTGGGATGCACTCACCAGTCCCTGCAGCACCCTTTCCAGGGTGTGGGGAGCCCTGCACAAGCCTCTGCAGGGCTCCCCAGGACAGCAGAAGTAAAAGTGGAGGGCTACAGGGACTGGTGAGTTCATACCAGTTCCTGCAGCTCCCGTGAGTGGCATGATCCTGGGGATCACGTCACTGCCTTTCCCCCACCCCCGCTGCCTCCCCTTCCCTGCAAGGACTTACTTTGGGTTTCAAACTCCAAGAGAGTCTGTAGGATTGGGCTGTAATTCATGTATATTTTGAGCAAAAACAGTATTGCTTATAATTGGGCAGGAGGGCAGGAGGTCTGGCTCAAGTGGCAGAGTGGTTGCCTTGTTTGCCTAAAGATCTGGTGACGCCACAGCTGGAAGTATCTGAGAGCTGTCAACATGCTGATAATGCTGATGAGTGGATCCTCAGTGAGAGAGAGAGGAGTTGCTGTCAGCAGAGCATGGGAGGTGAAGCAGCCAGAGGGAGGCCAGACTGAGAAGGAATCCAGCTGTAATGAAGACATTCTATGAAAGATTACAACGTATTGCAAAAATCCCTACAGGGGTTTAGGAAAGCCTGGCTGTGTAAACTGCCTTGAATTAAAGTCTGAGGAGAAATCTGATGACCAAGAAAGGCAGTATATAAATACCGATGAGGATGATGATGATGATGATGATGATTAATTGTCAATACTTTCTGTCTACAAAGCTGGCATATGTTAAGGCTGCTCTTACAAGTTATAAGAAATTTATACACATTTATAAGAAACTATAGAATACTGAGTATAAAAATATGTCCCTTTTATCCGAAAATGGTACCCAAGGTCAATAGATACGTGCTTATGATACTAAAATCAACAAAAAGATCTACCATGTCAGAGAATTGTGACAGGAGTACATTTTCCTTGAACTGAATTTCAGTCCAATCCTACACACGTTGCTTGCTGCTAAAGCACCTTCTGTTCTGGTGCTGACCCCCCATAAAGCCGTCAGCGCTAGTTGTAAAAGGAGCTCCAACCGGGTGCCACTTACTGCATTGCTGGGAGTGCCAGCAGCAAGGCCTACACATTTTCACCCATGCCACTGGAAAAGAGGGAAGGGGAAGGGGGAGCAGGAGCAGGGAGGGGCAAAATAGGGCAGGGGAGCAATTGGTGTGGGGGATGGACAGATTGGGCCTAGGCCTGCCAAAACTGTATCCCCATTCCTGGGTCCAGTCCCGCAGTGTGGATCACAAAGATTTGTGCCAGCTAAATAACTGCAGGTCCAAGTAGACTCTTTCCCCCCCGCACTATAGAGGCATACCCCCGGGTAAGGGAATGATTGTTCCCTTACCTGCAGGAGACCTCTGCCACTTTCCCCCATAGGATGCAGCAGTCTCCATTTTGGTGCTGCTGCATCAGTGGAGGGGGGGCAATTGATAGGATTCCATTTGCCTGAAGATAACATCCGACGGTCACCAGTTCGAGGCCACTGGCACCGTGTGACCTTGAAGCAGCTGACAAGCTGAGCCGAGCTATTCCATCTGCTCTGAGCGTGGGAGGATGGAGGCCAGAATGTGCGACCAGATCAAGAAAGAAACATCTGAATGTTGTGGTTTCTTGAAAGACAGAAACCTTCTTTCAAATTGTAAAAATCCCTACGGGGATTTAAATTGCCTGCCTATGTAAACCGCCTTGAGTAAAGTCTAAGGAGAAATCTGAGGACCAAGAAAGGCAGTATAGAAATACCTGTATTTATTATTATTATTATTATTATTATTATTATTATTATTATTATTATTATTATTATTATTGCGGGCAGGCGGCACACGAAAAAGGCGTATCACACGAAAAAGGAAGGAAGATCTCGCATTGATACCAGCAAGACCCGGGATCAGAGAAAAGTGGAGGAATTTGCACAAGCGCTTGAGGAATCTCTTCCAGGCCCGGCCGACGCAAACGCATCCAACAGATGGGAGCATTTCAAGAATACTGTTTACAACACCGCCTTGTCCATATTCGGCAAGAAGACCAACAAGGCGGCAGACTGGTTTAAAGCCCACTCTGAGGAGTTGACACCAGTCATTGAGGAAAAGAGGAGAGCTCAAGCAGCATACAAGGCCTGTCCCAGTGAGCGCAACCTGCAGGTCCTCCGAACTGCTCGCAGCAAAGTCCAACAGACTGCCAGGAGATGTGCTAACGACTACTGGCTCCAGCTCTGTTCCGAGATACAGATAGCAGCTGACACAGGCAACATCAAGGGGATGTATGATGGTATCAAGCAGGCCCTAGGTCCAACACAGAAGAAAATTGCCCCTCTGAAGTCTGCCACAGGCGAGGTCATCCAGGATCGGGCGCAGCAGATGGAACGCTGGGTGCAGCACTACTCTGAGCTATATTCCAGAGAAAATGTAGTCACCGAAGAAGCACTGAACAACATTGAGTGCCTGCCTGTGCTGGAAGAGCTTGACAGTGAACCAACCCTAGAAGAACTTCACGTGGCCCTGGACTCCCTTGCCTTTGGCAAGGCACCTGGAAAAGACAGCATCCCTGCTGAAGTCCTAAAATGCTGCAAAGAGATCATTGTCACTGAGCTGCATGAAATCCTCTGTCTCTGCTGGAGAGAAGGTGGAGTACCTCAAGACATGAGGGATGCAAACATCATCACGCTGTACAAGAACAAAGGTGACAGGGGTGACTGCAACAACTACCGCGGCATCTCTCTCCTTAGCGTTGTAGGAAAGCTGTTTGCCCGAGTTGTACTAAAGAGGCTCCAGGTACTTGCAGAGAGCGTCTATCCAGAATCGCAGTGTGAATTCCGAGCCAACAGGTCCACCACTGATATGGTATTCTCCCTTAGACAACTGCAGGAGAAATGCAGGGAACAACGACAGCCACTCTTTATAGCCTTCATAGATCTCACAAAGGCTTTCGACCTGGTCAGCAGAGACGGCCTCTTCAAGATTCTCCCCAAGATTGGATGTCCACCCAGGCTCCTCAGCATCATCAGATCTTTCCACAAGGACATGAAGGGCACTGTTGTCTTCGATGGCTCCACATCAGACCCTTTTGACATCCGAAGCGGAGTGAAGCAGGGCTGTGTTCTTGCACCAACCTTGTTTGGGATTTTCTTCGCTGTCCTGCTGAAGCAGGCCTTTGGAACTGCAACAAAAGGCATCTATCTCCGGACCAGATCAGACGGAAAGCTCTTCAACCTCTCCAGGTTGAGAGCAAAGTCCAAAGTCCAGCTGAAATGTCTGCGTGACTTCCTCTTTGCCGACGATGCAGCTGTCACTACCCACTCTGCCAAAGATCTCCAGCAGCTCATGGATCGTTTTAGCAAGGCCTGCCAAGATTTTGGACTGACAATCAGCCTGAAGAAAACACAGGTCATGGTTCAGGATGTGGACTCACCTCCCTGCATTACAATCTCTGAGCATGAACTGGAGGTTGTCCATGACTTTGTGTACCTTGGCTCAACGATCTCCGACACTCATTCTCTCGATACCGAGCTAAACAAGCGCATCGGTAAAGCAGCTACCACGTTTTCCAGACTCACAAAGAGAGTCTGGTCCAACAAGAAGCTGACGGAACATACCAAGATCCAGGTCTACAGAGCTTGCGTCCTGAGTACACTTCTGTACTGCAGCGAGTCATGGACTCTTCGCTCACAACAGGAGAGGAAACTGAGCGCTTTCCAAATGCGCTGCCTCCGACGCATCCTCGGCATCACCTGGCAGGACAAAGTTCCAAACAACACAGTCCTGGAACGTGCTGGAATCCCTAGCATGTATTCACTGCTGAAACAGAGACACCTGTGTTGGCTTGGTCATGTCGTGAGAATGGATGATAGCCGGATCCCAAAGGATCTCCTCTATGGAGAACTCGTGCAAGGAAAGCACCCTACAGGTAGACCACAGCTGCGATACAAGGACATCTGCAAGAGGGATCTGAAGGCCTTAGGGATGGACCTCAACAAGTGGGAAACCCTGGCCTCTGAGCGGCCCGCTTGGAGGCAGGCTGTGCAGCATGGCCTTTCCCAGTTTGAAGAGACACTTTGCCAACAGTCTGAGGCAAAGAGGCAAAGAAGGAAGGCCCATAGCCAGGGAGACAGGCCAGGGACAGACTGCACTTGCTCCCAGTGTGGAAGGGATTGTCACTCCCGGATTGGCCTTTTCAGCCACACTAGACGCTGTGTCAGAACCACCTTTCAGAGCGCGATACCATAGTCTTTCGAGACTGAAGGTTGCCAATACAAAATACAATATTATTATTATTATTATTACTACTACTACTACTACTACTACTACTACTACTACTACTACTACATCACCTGTACACAAACTTGATGGGTTTATTTTTCTGATACAATGCTGGTAGCCTCATTGCCACCTCCATTACAGCAGCCAATTTGACCCTCTTTTTCTTTTCCAGAAGAGGAAATACGTGAGGAAACACTCTACCCCACTGCTCTCCTCCAATTTCTCTCCACTGAGGAGCCACTGAATAAGCTGGGGTGGGAACTTGAAGAGCGTGTAGATAGCAGAGGAGGGAGAAAGCATATGACCCTGCAGTGGGAGGAAGGTGAGCAGAGAAGCGGTGGGAGGAAGGCAGGTGGTGTGGCACACATGACAACGGGACAACACAGCAGTCATTCTACCTCCTGCATTTGTCACCTCATCTCTCCTCTGTCTATGGTGTGAAGTAATCATCCAGTCCAAAGGAGGATTCTACTGATAATGGTAAAACAATAATATGTAAAAATTCAGTTTCACGCTAAAGCCTCATGAAGTATTTAATGTCCTCCTAAACTCAGAGAGGGACGTCATGAAGTAAGTCTTTAGGAGCAAAGTATTCCATCATTTTAGAGCAATTATTGACAATGTTCTACTCTGTCTACACCCCAAGAGATTTCATCTCATATGTTGAAGGGCTATGTGATCGACTTTTGGTCTAGTATAGATCAACTTGCCAACATTTGTTTGTATCCCCTCAGAAAAATCTTTGTTTTCAAAGTGCCCTTCCTTTTGTCACATATTCCCTCACCTATTAGTATTGTTAGACGTGTCATGAGACAGTTTCAACCTGGTGGTGTAGAATATAAATTACAGTTCTGAAGAGACCGTTGCCATATTATGAACTGACACAAAACTTGGAGGTGAGTATACTCTTTGGGATGAGTAGAGGGAGGTTGGGGTATGTCTCTGTTTGGGAGAAATCTAAGAGATGGGGAAAAGAAGGGAAAAAGAAATAGAACCAGTGATTCATAAATGTTTTGCAGATTCAGTACATAACGGGTCTATTAGGTATTGTTACTCTGGTAAAATCAGAACTAGATCCTGTTGTAGTTGGGTCTAAAATCACCCCTTTTAGATAATATGTATTATTGTACATTATTGTATTATAATTATACTTATGTATTTCTTTTATACCATTTAGGGAAAATACCTTTCAATGCCGCTGATGATAAAAGCATGATACCTGAAATTATTGGTCATCTTTCCCACAACCTAGGGTGCTAGATCTCTAGTATCCTATACGTAGGAGAGAGTTACTGGGAAGGGGACAAAATATATAACAAAATGATGGCTTCTTAAGTGTAGGTTTATTCTTTTGCTGCCTCATCAAGTCAGGAGATTGTGCTGGAGAGAAGAGAATAACAAACATGTACTTAAAAGAAAGGTGCAGGATATTGCCCCCTCCCCAGCTCTGTACGATAAGAGATTCAGCCTTTTTTCCTGATTTTTGTTTCCCGGTTTCTTAAGCTGTCTCAAAATCTATAACAATAAACAAGAAGAGAAATAAAGAGGAGTTATAACTATAATTTGGACCAAAAATTAATGGGTTGAAAAACAGAAACATCATCTCTTTGGTTGCTTTAAAACTCTCCTGAAGACAAGAGGCTGCAAATCATTCAACGTTCCAGTTTTGAACCTCCATAAAATTATCAAAAATCCAGTTTTCTGTTTGTGGTCTGGTAAGTAAGAAGGAAAGGAACAAGACAGAGGATTCAGGGTAACAGGCAGTGAGAAGGAGGTAATTGGACGTATGGTTTTATACGGATAGCTGGATGTTGCTACATTGAGGGCTGCTTCACAAAGATTTACTGATGGCCCAATCCTTCCCTCGCTGCCCGATGGCAGTGAGGCTCCCCTGATGGTATTGACTGCCATAAAGCAACCAGTGCCTGTTGCAGTATGTGCTCTGACAGTCAGCATGCTGCTGGGGGTGCCGGCAGGAAGCCTGTGCCATCCCACCCCCTCCCTCTAGTGAGAGAATCACAACTTGGGAGAGGAGGTAGGATGATGGGGGGGGGAGGTGTAATGGGGAAGGCAGAACAGAGGTGCGAAACCAGGTGAGGAAGGAGACATAACAAGAGTGGGAAGGATGGGAGGGGGAGGATCCATCACAGGTGACCCGCGATGGATCTTATTCCTTCTGACAGCAGCCTCTCTCTTTACTCTTCTTGGGCTTGCTCTGGCAAACTGACGAGCACAGGTCCAAGGCGACCCATTGCGGGTCGGGAGGCTTATGTGGAATTTTACAATCTCCTTTCCACGCTGAAGCTTCCTGGCCCACCCGCCCTCCGCTAGGGATGCAGCCGGTTTGTGTTGCTGCAATGGTGGGAGAAGGGACTGCTCTCAACATGGTTTATCCTACAGTATAATATTTAACTTAGAAGATTATATAACAAGTAGATGAACATGCAATTTGTTATTTAGCTTGGTTAAATTCTTGATGTGCTCTCTATACTCAAGTCGTGTTTGAGTGAAGCCTGGAGGAAACAGCTTTCTGGCCTTGTTTTGAATCCTGCATCTCTGCAGTTCAAACATCCCAGAGAATGATGAGCAGATGTTAGTGCCCAAATGCTCAAGAAAGTTATTGCCCAAGGAGGAAAACTGATGTTTGAAGTCTTCTACTGTCAATTTGAAGCCTTCCATATGTGATTTGTGGGGGAGGTTTTTTGTTTGTTTTTTAAGTTTTTTTTTGGGGGGGGTCAAAAATTTTTGGGTGGGTCAGACAAAATTTTGTCTGACAAGGAACTGTTTAAATCTTTTCTTTGTGGAAATCAGTTGTTTGTATATGGGGGCTCTTCAAAATGTAAACCCTTAAGTTACTGTTGGAATGTTCTGTTTTATTTAGATGCTTCATAATTCACAGAAACCAGGGCAAAATCAAACAACTCTTTCGCTCTTCATCCTTTTGGGATTTGGGGATCTCCCTAAACTACAGATTCTGCTCTTCCTGCTGTTCTTAGTCATCTACCTGGTGACTATGGCTGGGAACCTCCTCATCCTGGTGCTTGTTGTGGTTGACCAACAGCTTCACACCCCCATGTACTTCTTCCTAGGGAACCTGTCCCTCCTGGAATCTTGCTACAGTTCAACTATTCTCCCTAAGATGTTGTCAAGCCTTGTGACTGGGGATAAAAGTATATATGTAAAGATGTGCTTCATGCAGTTTTTCATCTTTGCTTGCCTGGGAGGTGTTGAATGCTACCTCCTTGCGGTAATGTCATATGACAGGTATCTAGCCATATGCAAACCACTTCATTATGGTGTTCTTATGAATAGAAGACTGAGATTTCAGTTAGCAGCTGTGTCCTGGATTAGTGGAGTTTTGGTTAGCACTAGCTTAACTTTGAAAGTGTCCCAGTTATCTTTTTGTGGGCCCCATGAGATTGACCACTATTTTTGCGACTCAACCCCAATAATAAATCTCTCCTGCAGTGACACTATCTTGGTTGAGCTCACTGCATTTATATTTGCATGTGTTTTCACCTTGCCTCCTTTTATCCTCACTGTTGCTTCTTACAGTTTCATCATAGTTACAATCCTCAGAATCCCCTCCAGTAGAGGGAGGCGAAAGGCCTTTTCCACCTGTTCTTCTCACCTAACTGTGGTCGCCTTGTACTATGGAACTCTGATGCTTGTCTATATGTTACCAAGGACTAAGAATCTAAGACAAGTGAAGAAAGTCTCTTCTCTCTTCTACACAGTCTTGACACCCATGTTTAATCCCCTCATATACAGCCTACGCAACAGGGAAGTGAAGGAGGCCATGAGAAAGTGTCTCAGAAGGTTTATAAGCTATATGACATTGTGACCTTTATTTATTTGCTTTTCACATTTTTATACTGCCCTTCCTCCAAGGAGCTCAGGGTGGTGGACATGGTTCACTCTCTCCTTTTGTTCTCACAACACTAACCCACCCTTATGGGTACATGCGAGCCTGCACATACACATCTTCCTTAAGGGGTGGATGAGGGTTGCACTGGGAATGAACACTGCGCCTTTTCATCATTGTACACTCCAACACTCTTGCATTTCTATGTGGCTATTGATCATGTGTCCACTTATGTGAAAGACAACATTAAGATTGCACTTGCTGGTTCTGCCCCAATTTCCATTCATTCAAGGTTCTATTTGCATAGGGGACCATACCTTGACCCCAACATATAGAGGCTCCCTGTGTGTATTGTGAATCCTTAAACAGATGGAGATTACAGACCACATATAGAAATCCTAAGCACAAGTTTATACAGATATTAGTTTCTGTTCAAATTAGAATTGAATGTGTGGAGGTTGGGGCCAATGGGCATGATTCTTTCATAGAGTAAGGGTGCAATCCTAACCCAACCAGCACCAACATAAGGGCAATGCAGCTCTGAGGTAAGGGAACAAAACATTCCCTTCTCTAAGGCCTCACGGAGGCCTCCGTGACTGCCACCCAACTGCAGGATGCAGCACACGCCCCATTGGCAGTGCTATGCCAATGCTGGATGGCATTCCTGGCACCTGATGAGGGCCAGAAGTGACCTCATTAGGCAGGAAGTTACATCATTAAGCAGATGATGGCTAGAAATAAGCACCTTGTTCTAACACAGAAACCCATTAGCTGCAAATGACAGAAGAGAAAATGTGCAAATCTTGTTCATAATTTCAAGATAGAGTTCAATGCTGGGAGAGCCCAGTTATAATGGGGAGGGAGATAAATTGCTTCCAGTGGCCACCCATCCAGCCTGTGGGCCTTATGTTTGACACCCCTCCTATACTTCTATACTGGCTCAATTAGTTATTTTTTCTTTTTCTCTTAAACTTTGCTCAGTTTTAACCTATTCTTTTTTTCTACCGTGTAACATTAAAATTAAAGTTTTACTGTCTTGTTTGATGTTTTTACTTGTTGTAATACTCTGTACTTGACTATAAAGTTTTGTAAACTGCCTTAGGCATTTGCTTTGTCATGGGAAAGGTGGGCTATAAATTTCTTAAAAAAAATAGAAAATACTACTTCTACAAAGTAAGAAGTCAGCCATAGGACTTTTGATAAAATTTTTGTGCATGACCATGTCATGTTGGATGTTTAAAAAATTCTTCTTTTAAAAATCTTTCCTTTGTAGAGTGCAGTGTGGAGTATTAGAAATGTCAAGGGACATTGTCTACCTTGGTGCGTAAAACACAAACAACTAATCAGTAGAGACAGCTGCGTTCTATAAATCTTGAAGCCAAAGGTGAGAAAGGGTGTTTAGGTTTCTGTCAAAAATGATTTGTGAATGAATGGGCTCATATACTTTGGCTGAAACAATCCAAGGAGAAGATATCTGAGCAAGACCAACCAACCAGCAGGTCTTTATATGGGGAACAGAAAAATAGGATGTGGCCTTAGATTATGGGACAGATACTACTACATCTTCAGGACACTGTTGCAGCAATATGGTAAATGACATTGTAATTCTTTATAATTTGTTTGCCATTTTCCCTCCATGGGTCCTTTTTTAGCTCAGTGAGTTCTGAGTCATTTCCAGGGTGACCTTTTCCAGCTCAAGATGGAAGCGTTTAAAAATCTGTACCTGCCAAAATTCCCTCTTCTATACAATGGTTAAAGGTAGGCACTCTGTCCTCCATTGTATCTGGTCACCCTGGTCATTTCGCCACTACCACAAGATGTCTATAGGCACAAAGATGGTCCCGGGTACCAACAGGGAACCTGAGCCCTAACCAGAGCCCAACTATGCTGACTCCAGATAATGGTCTGAGAGCCCAATCCTGGGCTCGGCGCCACGGCTTCGTGCCACTGCACACTGTCGCAAACGTGCTGTAGGGCATGTTTGTGAGCCTCACCGCCGGGCTACTGCGCGTGCTAGTCCAGTACTGGCCGGCACTTATCCATGTTGACCATAAGGTTTATTGGCCCTGAACTGGCCAAATTGGCCAAATTTAACTGCTGTGGGTAATAGCCTTTAATGGATATAAAGTCTACAAATTTCCCTACTGACATTTTTAAAGCCATCCAAGCCAGCAGCCATCATCACAGTGAATTCTTACAGCAGTAAATTTTATACAGTAGGCATTAGGTGCAGTGTGTGTGTTTTCTATTTTGAATCTACTGTCAGTTCAGGTCATGTTTTGTAGATGGGGTAACCAGAACTGTACATAGCATTCCAAATGCAGGCAGCCTAGATTTATAGGAAAGTATTGTAATACTGGCTAATTTGCTTCCTAAAATCTCTGTTTTTGGCTTTTTCATTGATGCACCATATAGAACTGATATTTTCATTGCACTGTGCATTTTGAGTCCAATATTCCTTTGCTAGATCATTGGAAGATTAGACAACAAACTTACTTTTCTAGAGAGAGGAGAGAAATTTTAGAAAACGTTTTGTAGCATTATTTTCCTGTGTTGCTGAAGAGACAAGCCACTGTTCATTTTACAAAACAGATTGTTTCTTTGGCAATTAGAACTAATGTATGGAATCAAAGCTTTGCCTATGTAAATGGATCTGTCCTTCATGCAAGTTTCCAGTCACTATCTTCAAAGTTTTTTCCCCCTCCTATTTCTAAGTTCCAGATGACATTTTAAGGGCGCAATCCTAACCCCTTATGTCAATGCTTTCCAGTACTGGCATAGCGGTACCAATGGGACATGTGCTGCATCCTGCAGTTGGGTGTCACTCACAGAGGCTTCCTCAAAGTAAGCGAATGTTTGTTCCCTTTCCTCGGAGCTTCACTGCCCTTATGTCAGTTCTGGAAAGCACTGACATATGGGGTTAGGAGTGCACCTTAAGACAGAAAACGAATAAATAACACAAAGCAAAATGCATTGCATGCTGATTTGAAGAATATTCTAAATTCATAGAGAATTCTCATTTACTGCCTCCTAACAAGCAAAGTTTGCTTCTGAACCCTCTGAGAGTTTGTGTTTTCTGTGTGTTGGCTTGGGACTGTGAGACAATCACAAGCCATTCACACAATGAATTCCCAAATAACGTGCTAAATACATTGTGTTTTATTTACTCTAGATGCAGTCCATGGCAAACAGAGAAGTGCAAAATCAAACAACTGTTGCTGAATTCGTTCTCTTGGGATTTGGGGATCTCCCTAAACTGGAATTTCTTCTCTTCCTGCCATTCTTAGTCATCTACTTGGTGACTATGACTGGGAACCTCACCATTGTCTTCTTAGTTGTGATGGATCATCACCTTCACATCCCCATGTACTTCTTCCTGGGGAATCTGTCCTTCTTGGAGTCCTGCTACAGCTCAAACATTTTGCCCAGAATGCTCACTAGTCTACTGACTGGGGAAAGAAGTATATCTGTCAAAGCCTGTTTTGTACAGTTTTACATATTTGCTTGCCTGGGTGGTGCTGAATGCTACTTCTTATCTGTCATGTCTTATGACAGGTACTTAGCTGTATGCAAGCCATTGCATTATGCCACTCTCATGAATAGCAGGTTGTGCCTCCAGTTAGCAGTGGTGTCTTGGATCAGTGGAGTTCTGGTTAGCACAAGTACAACCCTTTCCATATCTTCACTCTCATTCTGTGGTCCCAATGAAATTGATCATTACCTCTGTGATTTGTCCCCAGTCATAAAAGAAATCTCCTGCAGTGACACGTATGTCGTAGAGATGACCGCATTCATTTTTGCCTGTGTATTCACCTTCCCTCCATTTCTACTCACCTTGACATCCTACTTATGGATCATTGTTACAATCCTCAGAATTCCCTCCACCACTGGGAGACGAAAGGCCTTCTCTACCTGTTCATCTCACCTCACTGTGGTTGCCCTGTTTTATGGAACTCTGATACTTGTCTATATGCTACCACGTTCTAGGAACCTCAGATATGTTAAAAAAGTCTTCTCTCTCTTCTACACAGTCTTGACACCCATGGTCAATCCTCTCATATACAGCCTAAGAAACAAAGAAGTTAAGGAAGCCATAAGAAAGCGTTTCAGGAAGTTCCATGTGGCACTTCACGTTTTTAACAATTCCGTTTTTTAATATAGGTGTGCGCCACTTAACAATGGGAATACTTTCACCAATCCTTGTTGTTATGCAATTAGGTCATTAAGTGAATGTTCAGTCCAATCTATTTCCTTTGATGTGTAAACAGACACTCCCTGCCAGACACTAGCTGACTGCACAGGCTACTGGAGAAAGATTGCCTCTTCTTTACATTAAGAGCCTCTTTGTTGTGTAAACAGACACTCTGCTGCAGGCTAGCTATGGGAGACCCAATTGCCTCATTAGAAAGGATCTTTTTTGTGCTTTGACCACCATCATATATGCGGTCTGTTGTTAAGCAAACCGTTGTTAAGCAATGGACGCATGTACACGAAATAAGTTGTGATTTATTTGGTCTGCAGGTCATACTCATTTTTTATTTGTTTGTTACAACACTGTTTTGTGGTGCAACACTGTTTGTTACAACACTGAAAAAACTCACTCAAAACTTGACACAATTTATCTAATTAAATTGTGAACTTTCAAGTGTATTCTTAGGAATTTGGTGTGAAATCAAGTACACCAAGGGAATGAAGGTGATATTCAACCCAACAATTTCATTTTGGCAGTATGATGACTATTCTTACATTTGCAGAATAGTAGGTATCCCAGTCAGTTTGCTGAATCACATGAGGTTAGTTAAATTTTTTATAGATGTATTCCTCCATGAACCCCCCAAAAGGTTACACGTTAGTCCTTGATTGGGGCCTAGAACAGTCCTAGACTTGCCTAGCCTACCAGATAGCTACATACATCACAACAAGCACCTATCCAGGCCCAGACCAGCTTATGGGTAGCTGTATTGCAGCAATCCCTTAGAGCCCAATCCTATCCAACTTTCCAGCACTGATGCAGTCATGCCAACAGGGTGTGTGCTACATCCTGCAGTTGGGGGGGGGGCAGTCACAGAGGCCTCCTCAAGGTAAGGGAATGTTTGTTCCCTTAACCTGGGGCTGCATTGCAGCTGCATCAGCACTAGACAGTTGGAAAAGATTGGGCCTTTAGTCATGCACAGATTTGCCTAGGCAGTCCTTTCGATACAGATGCTCTCAAACCCTTTGGCGAAATGAAGAGACTGGGGCAGGCAAAGAACAAACCAAAAAAGTGGCTGTCTGGAATTTTCCAGTCCCATTCTATGAAAACACAGGACAGCTATTTTTGTAGAAGATAATGTATGACTTTGTATTCTACTTTCCTTCCTTCATGGAACTCAGCACAGCATACCTGGGAATCCCAGGTGGTTTCCAGTCCAGGCACGGCTTAGTTTCAGCAAGGTAGCTAAAGCAACTGCTCACTGATTATGCTGGGATGTATGTGGAGGAAGAGCCAAGGCTGCTACTTCCCACTTACAAAGATTGCCTGGGAGATATTTCAGGGAGTAAGATCACCACTGGAAAAAGCCACATCTGGTATGTGGCAAATGAACTTGTATCAAAGGCTAGCCAGAGATCTGGTCTTGAGAGGCCAATTGCACAGCCCAAGTGGGTTCATGTGGGTGAAAGAAGTCCTTAATAAGGTAGCCAAATTGCAATCCATGGAGCTTGTTAAAGTAACACACCAACACTTTCAGCTGAGCCTGGAAAGAAAATGGCAGCCAATATTGTTGATTCAGAATTGGCATCAGATTACTGGGATACAATTTACCCCCAGCGACATACGTGTGGCAGCATTATGTACATATTTGAAACCCTGTGGGCAGCCCTACATAGTACACATTACAATTATCCAAGCTGGTTGTGGTCACTATGTGTGTTGCAGAAGCCATAGTACTGTGTAGGCTGCTTCAGCTGCTACTACTGCTCTAACCTATCTGAGCTTTTCCAGCAGTTGTTGAAAGGTAGCTAGGCACAGGTGGGCGATATAGTTGCTGGACCTCACATAGTTATTTAAAATACATAGTTCATTTTCTAGGCTTCATGTTCCCAAGGGAGAGCAAGAATGGTTACAAATAAAACCTACCAACAAAAGCAGCATATGCCCAATATATTTAAAATCCCACCCATCCAGAGGGCCGCAAGACCCACGGATTTTCCTCATCCACAGGTTTTGTTATCCATGGTGGGTCCTGGAACAAAACCGCTGTGGATAATGTGGGATACCCTGTATATTGTATGTATTGAGTAAAGAGCCTAATTTTTAGAAATTCCACACAGGTCCAGTGGGACTAGTATAAAACCCCCAAAACAATTTGTATTTCAAAAACACAAAATGAAAGTTAACATCACCATAGGAATTAATGGAACTTTTTGCTGGTGGAAAGGTGCCTTATTGCTCCCTCTGTGCTTAAATCCTCTTGGGTGTTTTGAGTTTAGATATATTTTAAAAACACACTCCTAATTGCTAATTGTTTTATGTCAGTTGATGGAGATATTCTCAGGCCAGGAACTGACAGAAGATTGAGCTTACTTTTAGAAAGGTATAACTGTGTTAGATCTTTGTTTTTAAGAAGGATGGTTAGCAAGGATGAAGAAGAAGAAAAAATTCAAAAGATTCATGGTTTCCAGTGCCAAAAAGGGGCACTCAAAACAACTGACACAATTTGTCAATATTGTGCAAATTGATAAAGGACGACAGAGGCTGTTTTTAATTTTCTCTTTACAGATCAAGTGTTCTTTGCTAAACACTTTGGTTTTCCTAAAGATCTAGCTGGGCGGATTTAATCTTCAAACATATCAACGTATCAGATTTTCAAATGCTGCTGTTCATTTTGATTGGTAGGAAATAGAAGAGGAAGGAGAGGAGTTTTTTTTTTTTGTTTTTTTTTTAATGAACAGTTTCATTTTCTTATAAGTAACCCTTTTTTTAGAAGCAATCCAAAGCCATCTTTGGGGCTAATTCTGTGGTTTTCATCGAATCACTTACAAATGGTGGAGAAATATTTATTATAAGATGTTAGGGAACAATCAGCTACCCCTGATCCATGCCTCATAGAAGGTTAAGGTATTAGGAATGAGGTAGGTGGGAAAGACATACAAGAAGTATTTTGGGTGCCCATTTGCAAGAATAGTACGATAGTGATTGAATAAATACACGCATAATTATAATTTAAAATGTTGTAAGCAACTTCGGAATGCAGGGATCTACTCTAGTCAGTGGCATAGCTAATGATCTTGTAGCCCAGTGCCAAACTCAAAATGTTGCCCTGGAAGTGATGTCACAACCGGAACCGATGACAAAATCAGATTTAATTAATTAAGTAAATAAATAAAAAGTTATTGGTTCCATGCTGTATCATCATAATATTTCATTGGCACTCAGAACAATCAGTCTCACAGGTCAGTTTTGAGTTAAGTAAATCCACTTTTTGTTCCATAAAGGCAGTTGTGTTTTCATTTTCTGGTTAATTGGCCATAACTTTTGATAGAATACAGATAATACAGATGTATTATCCCAGTCACACTGTCCAACCTCATCTCAACCACTAGGTTGTAAATAGGGTACATATATCCCAATGCTGTTTCTTTCATTGCATTCTGCATCAAATTACCTTTCCAATGATATCTAACTTGATGGTCTTATTCATACATACCAAGATTTTCACAATTTTTGTCACTAGTGTCAAGCTCAGCTTGTTGCCCCCCTACAACTTGATACCCAGTGCAACTGCTACCTCCTGCACCCCCTTAGCTATGCCACTGACTCTAGTAACAGTAGTCTGAACAATCTCTGTTGTACTCATACACCTTTTTAAAATCCTTTTCTCTTGAGAAAGGAGAAGATAGTCCAGCCACCCTATTTACTTCACAGATCATCTGCGTGGTGGCTATCAAGATCTCTTGCAGATGTGGAAACCCACGAATAACCAAATCTGTGAGTCTGGACCCTCACCTGACCTCCAGAGGCAAGTAGAAGCTCCCAAAATACTTTTAATATCTCTTTCCAACCCACCCCTTTCCCAATACCTTAACCTTCTAAGAGGCATGGATCTAGTGTCGCTGGTTGTTTTCTAATATCTTGTAATAAATATTTCCCCACCATATTTATCACTAGATAGAGGAGGAAAAAAAAAAAGGCAATAGCAACATTGGGGCCAGGCCAGCTGCAGTTGCATGCAATTAGTTATTTTTTTACCACTAGTTTTCCACTGTTTAAAATGTTGCATGCAGCATTTCACATTGACTTGGATGAGCATCACAGTGATGTGCACCTGGAGGTGACCCTACAAGTGCACTGCCTGTATGCACAAAAGCTTCTTCTGTGGCCAAATCTCTCCTGAAGAAATTGCTCCATTTATCTGAAAGCAGAATTTCTGTATTTATCATAGTATGTAAATTTTTCCACCCATTTCTCTTTCCAGTCAATCATTTTAGCACAAATGAGGTGTGTGACAATGTTGAGAGACTCATTTTTTAACTATTACTTTGGTACTGTTTGTTTCAATTTCAGCATGCCTTCTTCCCAGTTTGTGCCATAAATGCATCAAGGAAACCACAGCACACTGGAGGAATTTGTGCTCCGGGGCATCCCAGTTCCTGGTCACCTGCTGAGCCTCTTCTTCTGTCTGTTGTTTCTTGTTTTTGCATTAACGTTAATGGGGAACCTGATCATCGTGGTTGTGGTGCTACTTGATTCTCGTCTTCACAGTCCTATGTATTTCTTCCTTGTTAACTTGTCCTTGCTGGAAATTGCATTCACATCATCTATTACCCCGGTCACACTGTCCAACCTCATCTCAACCACTAGGACAATATCTTTTTCTGGCTGCTTAGCCCAGTGTTTCTTCTACTTCTTCCTCGGGGTGGCAGAATTCCTTCTCCTAGCTGTCATGTCTTTTGATCGCTACGTAGCAATATGCAAACCACTCCACTATGCTTCCATCATGAGCTTCAGGCTCTGTCTTCGGCTTGTACTGTTCTGCTGGTCCATAGGATTTATTTTTATGATCGTTCCTGTGACTGCGATCTCTCAGCTGTCATTCTGTCGCTCTAACGTCATAAATCATTTCTTCTGTGATATTGAACCTCTTCTTGCTCTCTCTTGTAGTAGCAAACACTTCATTGAGCTTATAGATTTCATGATAGCTATCATCGTACTACTAGGCTCCTTGGTAGTGACAACGGTGTCTTATGTAGCGATTATCAGCATGGTGCTGAGTATCCCATCAGCCAGTGGGAAGAAGAAAGCTTTCTCCACCTGCAGTGCCCATATCACTGTAGCTTCCATCTATTATGGAAGTGCCATATTCATGTACATGAGGCCATCAAAGATTCCATCCCTGGATCTCAAGAAAGCGGTGAGCATTTTGACAGCCGTGGTTACTCCTTTGCTCAACCCTTTCATCTACACACTGAGAAATGAAAAGGTGAAAAAGGCCCTGAGAGACTTACTGAAAGGGAGATCATACACCAGTGCACACTTTTGAAAACCACTTATTCTTTATCATTTATGAGACTTTGTAAAAACACTGTAAACTAATGTAAAAAGTTAAGAGAAGTCTGATCTTTTGAGGGGAAAAAAATCTTTGTGAACTTCAGTGGTTGACGGTGATAAGGATGAAACCAGCAGTTTCACATAAAAATGAATCTAAACAATAGAAAGGATCCAGCAGACTGTTCATAAATGCCATATGTATCAAGAATGCTCTATTGGTCCATTCCCCATGAAGCAGTGTTCCTTCCAAAATAGCCTTCCCTCCTCTTCCGTTTGTATAAGCAAATGTGGACTAGTGCAACTCCGGTAAAGACTATGGAAATGAACTAATTAGAGATATTGACTATGAGATGTATTTTAAGAAAATAAATCTTAAGAAAACATTGTTGAAATCAATGGGACTGATTAGTCTTGACTAACTTAAAGCCTGCTACCTTAAAAGGAATTTAGGACTCCTAACATTCAAAGCCTGCAATCTGATGCACATTAATCTGGGAGTGTCATGAAATTTCCGGAGTCCACCCACTACTTCAGGGCAGTGATGCCTAGTGCAAGCACTCACCCCCTTCCTGTCCCCCACTCTTCCAATTGGTTTAACGTGCAGCTTGGTGGGACAAGACCTGGTAGATTCAGTCTGCTGACACCAGCCCAAGAGATCTGGTTCCCAGAGGGGTTCTCTGGGTAAAAAGCTTTCCCAAGAATGCTATTTAGGGTTGTTAAAATGCTCTCACTCTGACAGTAGCACCCGCAGAGTGGGGAGGTTGACAAGTCCACTTATCCCAGAACACAGCAGAGGTTTTAAGCAAAAAGGTTTTATTAACAGGTGATGGGGGAAAAAAATCATGTAAACATGCTTGGTTTCTCTCAGATAAACACCCCCTGAATGGTGCTAACTCTCAGGGAAACCTCACATGTGCAAGTCCTGCTGGACTAGATGAGAGCCTTGACCCCAACTCGGCCTCGCCTACTGAGGGCACCTAGAGCTCCAGTCTGGAGGGGATGACCAACATAAACAGAACCTGACGCTCCTGGCTGACACTTGGTCCCCGCCTATGTCTCTGGGGCTCTCCTCCGAAGCCTTCCACTCTGCTCACCAGAGAGTTGGCTCTCCCTGTCCTGCCCTGTCAAAAGCACACAGAAGAGAGAGAAAGTCATCTCAGGCCTCATGACCTTCTCTTTCTGGCCGTGCCAGCCTGACTCCCTAACTGGTTGGCTCCCCTTTGAACCTGAAGTATCTCAGAAATTGGAGGGGAAATGCTCCTCAATAACCACAGTTTCATCACAGGGAATAATAGCCTGCAATAGTTTTGCAATCAGAGGTTGCTATGTCTTGGCACCCTTTCCCCAGGATCTCTGCCACACTTCAATTACCTCAATAGATATGGATAGGTAACCGTGATCTTTGGCAATACTGACCATTGACCCACAAATCTCTTTCTATCTCCTGTGTCTCAAGTGCAGTCAAATTAACAACACACTGAAGCACCTCAGTCTTTTCCATCTTTGTGGAAGACAACTATGCATGAGCTGGTAGCATTTCTTTTATAGACTTCTGCAACGCATTGTACATTGGGTTGCCCCTGCACGCTGTTTGGAGTCTACCGTTCATACAAAGTGCAACTCTGTGTTTATTCGCTGAGTCAGGTCTTATGGAAAGATATCTTGCCTGTTTGGAAATAGCTGCACAATGCAAAGAGCTGGATTAATGTTTAACCCTTAAAGTGGCTTGGCACCAGGGTGTTTGAAAGAACACTTTCCCCAGTGTGAACCTGCCCTGATTTTTGGATGATGCCAGAAACAGTTAACAGCATTGCTTCTATGGAATTCCCTTCCATGCATTATCTTTGTATTCTTTTCAGCAATAGATGGAGAGAGAGAGAGAGAGAGAGAGAGAGAGAGAGAGAGAGAGAGAGCGTGCATGCACGTGCATGTTTTAATTTGCCCAGAGCTTTAGGTACGATTGGTCCTATAGTGGAATTTTTACTTGTTTCTCTGCTGTATTTTAATATATGAAACATTTTACTTTATTTACATAGCAGGGGTAACTCAACCATCAGGCTGACTGAAAGGGTTGCTTTAAGCAGCATGTCGAGGGAGGTGGTAAACTGGCATCCACCTGCACCCCACACCTGCCTGCCACCTACCAAGTTGTTACCCTGCCCTCTTCACTCTCTTGGAGATTGAGCAAGATGAGGATGGGGAGATTGCCTCGTCTTCCAAAGCCATTCCTGCTCAACAGCCAGGTGGAGAGCATGCTGGGAGCAATCAAAAAAAATAAAATAAAAAAAAAGCAGTTATGGAGGAGCGGGAAGAAATCCTGCTACCTTGTGTGCATTTAAATATACATTACATGATCATAAGGGGGTGTGCTGTTTTGTGTGCAAGGATCCTGTATGGTTAATGGCACAATGCCCTCGTTCAGCAGGGAAAGAAGAGGAGAAGAGGTTGAAATATGCAATCCAACGAACTTTATTGTGGAGCTAATTAACAATGATAGTGAAGGGGAATCAAAATAATTCAATCATGTCTAACAAATGCAGTACAGGGGTCCCCATATTCATGGATTCAGTTATCCACGGATTTGGTGTGCCCCCCAAGCATTCCCTCCGCCTCACCTTGGAGGGGCTTCTGAGCTCAGAAGAGGCCAAAGATATCCACCATACCGAGCTCTGCAATAGAAATAACGCAAGTTCCGGTTTCATGGATAAACCCATTTTTAATGCCATATAAGGCGTTGGGAGGCCCAGGGAAGTCCTTTAGCAGGGGGAGAGTAACTGGCCCTCCTCAGCCCAGCTCAGTGTCTTTTCTAGTATCTGTTGCTAGTGTTCTTTTGCATCATTTTAGATTGTGAGCCCTTTTGGGATAGGGAGCCATTTAGTCATTTGATTTTTCTCTGTAAATTGCTTTGTGAACTTTTGTTGAAAAGTGATATATAAATACTGTTGTTGTTGTTGTTGTTGCTGCTGCTGCTGCAAGCCTATGCCTAGTGATGCCTGGGGTGATCCTGTAAGTTGATACTGTTATAGCCAAATAAAGCTCTTTTATGCCACCCTTGGACTAGACTTATTTCTTCTTTGGATCCTAAAGTTATCTCTAGCCCTGGCCCAGCAACCCCCTGGCAAAAACCCTGGCAAAACAGGTGGGCCTACTGAATCCTAAACCCCTTCCTGGGCCTGATCCACCTTTATTGGTCAACGATATTGGCCACCGGGCCACCAGGGTCTTTCCCTGGGAGAAGGGAACAAATGTTCCTTTACCCCTAGGAGGCCTCCTAAGACCGAAACTATACCCAGGGCATTCAGCAGATGCTGCACTGGTGCTGCTGCATCACCCTACCTAGGTTTGGGTTGTTGATCTCTCTGATAACAAAGGGCACTTCCCAGATATTATGAGCTAAATATTTCCTCCTCCTTTTTTTTAAGAGAAGTTGTGTATCTGCATGTGTGTGTTGTCTGAAGATCTTCAATAATGAGCAACACGATTCTCCAGTCTCAAGGGAGTCTCAAGGGAGTCACAAGTCTCAAGGGAGACACAGGGAAGGTTGAAATATTGCTATGGAAAAAGAGGCAGGGGTGGGTCTTTCAAACAGGTTACTCTCACTGATAAGGTAAGGTAGATGTATGCTCTCCATTCTACCCTATGATTCCCCAGCCAGATTGGTCAAGGGTCTTGAGTCACGAATATCTTATAGGTTGAGTTATATCGGTTTATATTGTATTGCAGTTGTATATAGGAAATCAAGTTCAAGAACACAGTTACTTCCCATGCCACTGAGTAGTAGGAGGGTTGCATATCCATCACACAATATTTGCATTTAAATCATGACAGAAACTTATTTTGGAAATGATCCTGAGCTAAGAAAAGTTAGTTATTCTGACCCTCAATTTTTTTGCAATGTCAAACTTACTTATAGCTGGAAACCCGTTTACTCTGTAGCTTCAGCTATCTGCATCTAGACCATTTTCAGAAAAATCCTGCAGTTGTACCATTAGAACATATTTTTGCTTTGAACACATTGGACCAATCTGTAATTGTTTGTCTTTTTTACTTCACAGAATTATGCAGAATCATTTATTGAAGGGACCACTACTTACTGAGGTATGTATTTTTCATCCAATGATATTAAAATATCAGGTGGGAGAATGTCTAAACTTGGTTATACCACAAGTAAGGGTTAGGAGGGCCTTCAGAAAGGAATATTGTGGTTGTGACATGGGGAAAAAGATCACTAGAGGAAAAAAATTGTGGTCATAGATATCACGGTTTAAGTTCTCCTGCTTCCTTCTCCAAGGGCCCAATCCTATGAGCTGGCTATGCTGCCAAAACTTGCTTTCTGGCACTGCAGTGTGCTTTATAGCTGTCGCAAAAGGTGACACACCATAGAGTGCAGCTGGGCTGCCACCACAGGCAGCAAGCAGCCATCTTTTCTTTTTCAGGTCAGACCAAACTAAATAGTCCTCCACCTTGACACGGGGTGTTTTCCAGCAGCAGTCATATACCCACTTTCCTGGGGCTAACAGCCCAGTTCTATGGGCTGGAGACACCGGTGGAATGCAGGTGGCTGCAACTTGAAAAGTGCCATAAAGCTTTTTCTGGCAGCTTGCTGAGTAGTGTGCTGCCGGGATGCAGGAAGGCCAGAGCAGGTAAGCCAGTGGAAGAGGCAGAATGGGGTGGGATGAGGATGGAACAGGGGTGCAGGAGGGGGTGAAGCTAGGCTTGGTGACATAATTGCAGACTGAGCAGACAGGTGACAGATTGCGCTCTCTCTCTCTCTCTCTCGCTCTGTGTGTGTGTGTGTGTGTGTGTGTGTGTGTGTGCGTGCCCATCCCCTCCTTTGTTATTCCCCCCTTCATTGGATCTTAAAGGATGACATGGTTAAGGGCCCAATCCTATCCAGTTTTCCAAGACTGGTGCAGTGGTGCAAAGGGGTGTGCGCTGCATCCTTTGGTGAGGAAGCAGTCAAAGAAGCCTTCTCAAGGTAAGGGAACATTTGTTCCCTTACCTCTGGGCTGCATTGCGGATGCACTGGTGCAGGAAAGTTGGATAGGATTGGACCCTAAATCTAGTCAGTTTGCAGTTACTTTTACACGAACCATTGTCAAAATGTTATTTGGAAAATTTATTTGATACACTAATGTATTAGTAATTGCATTACACTAATGTAATGTATTTGATACACTAATGCAGGGGTGCCCAAACCCCAGCCCTGGGGCCACTTGTGGCCCTCGGGGGCTCCCAATCTGGCCCACAAAGAGCTCCCAGTCTCCAATGGGCCTCTGGCCCTCCAAAGACTTGCTGGAGCCTGCTCTGGTCCAATGCAACCATTCTCAGCGTGAGGGTGACTGTTCGACCTCTCATGTGAGCTGTGGGATGAGGGCTCTGTCCACTACTTGCTGTTTCATGTCTGTGATGCAGCAGTGACAGTGAAGGAAAGGCCAGCCTTGCTTTGTGCAAAGCCTTAAGTTACTGCAAGTCCTTCATTCATTCATATAAGTTCCATCTCTAATATATTCATTTATGCAAATTTATTCAAATTTTAAATGCAAATTAAATTTTTTTCCCAGCTCCTGACACAGTGTTGGAGAGATAATGTGGCCCTCCTGCCAAAATGTTTGGACACCCCTGCACTAATGTATAATATATTAGTATACACTAATGTATTTGACTGTGTCTTGGCCTTCAACAACAATGATGAATTCCTCTGTTCAAAGGGGAAGAAATGGATCTTGATTATGATGACAACAACGGAGGGAATTTGAATTAGGATTGTAAGGTGTCCTTCACTATCAATTACTTCAGATATACCGTCAAGTGATATGGATGGTGGGAATCACTCACTTGTGTCTCAGTTCACTTTTGAGCCTTTATCGGACGCCCAAGCCATAAGGATCATCTTATTTCTACTGATGCTGGCTTTAAACCTTTTGACCCTGGTGGGAAACATCTTCATCATAATTGTCACTTTGATCAGTCCTGCCCTTCAGTCTCCTATGTATTTCTTCCTTAGGAATTTATCGTTCCTTGAGATTGGTTACACTTCCACAGTCATTCCCAAAATGCTGTCAAACTTACTGTCCGAAGACCCAAGCATTTCATTCATTGGCTGTGCCACACAGATGTATTTCTTTAGCTCCCTGGGAATTGCTGAATGTTGCCTGTTGGCAGCCATGGCTTATGATCGCTATGTGGCGATATGCCACCCCTTGCACTACACAGTCATTATGAACCGGGTTGTTTGTCTTCTGGTATCAATAGCATGTTGGCTCATTGGCTTGTTGGTGGTTGTAGCACCAATCACTTTGATATTCACTCTACCCTTCTGTGAACCCAAAAGAATCAACCACTTCTTCTGTGACCTTCCCCCAGTCCTGAGACTGGCCTGTGCTGACACTTACAAAAATGAGATCACCATTTTCACTGTGACTGTGGTCTTCATAATGCTCCCGTTTGTGCTCATCCTGGTCTCCTACATTCGCATCCTCCATACTGTCCTGAATAGGTCCTCAGCCACCAGCAGAAGTAGAGCATTCTCCACTTGTTCTTCCCACATCACAGTGGTGACTCTCTTTTATGGGTGTGCAGTTTTAACATACCTAAGACCTAAATCTGCCCATTCGATGGAAGCTGACAAAGTGCTCTCGTTTTTTTATACTGTTGCTTGCCCTGTGATGAACCCGTTAATCTACAGTCTCCGAAACAAAGAAGTGAAAGACTCTCTGAAGAAACTGGTGATTAGAAGAATCTTTTTCTTTAGAACTTAAAAGGTAGTCCTTAAGGTTCTAAATCGAGTTTGATGAGATGACAACTAAGAGGCTACATCTCATATGACCCTGTTGTTGTTTTTCAATCCTCTGTAAGTTTTAGAGCATGAGAACTGGTTTCCTACATTTCAGGCAGTTTTATAGTTTTGTGATGGGAATGGCAACTGCAAATGAAGGAATGTCATGCAACCTATCTCCAAGCCATGTCCTTTGCAACAGATTGCTGAAGGAGGGGGTGATTGTCTTTCACTGGAGATCTTCAAGCACAGGGTCAACAGGAACCTGCTGGAGATATAGGGGGATTTCCTGCTACTGGCAGGGGAGTTAATGACCTTGTGAGTCCCTTCCAACTTTAAATAAAAAAAATTAAAATAGACCTTTGAGCGTTCTTCCCAGTGTCTTCCTTCTAGATCCATTTCACCTTGATTTCTATATAAACACATCTGGAAAACTGTTACAAGGCTTCAGAATCTATATATATTCTTCAACTGCACAAAGTCCATTACAGAAAACAGTGAAGGTATCATCATGGTTCAGCCAAAGTGAAGAATGTTTAAATACAATTGATTTGACTGGAAGAGCTATGCACCTCCTTAACAGCCTAATTCTGAGCTGCCCGGCGCCCAGAGGACAGCGGAACTGAAATGGCTGCCCCTGCATCCAGTGACTGCTGGGCAGCTCCTGGCTGCACCTTGGGGAAGGGGACATTTGTCCCCTTCTCCCGGGTAAGGGAGGAGGCCCTGCAATGGAGCTACTTGACTGTGTGCCGTCTATTTTGCCAGGAGGCCCGATGCAGGGCTCTAGATCCGGCAGAGCTCTGCTGATCTTGCCCCTTCAGTGCATCTTTAGTTAAGCAAAACCCTTCTGTGCATGTTGGTTTATTTCACTTCTTAAATCCTTGTACTCCTGAACTATAGTTGGGCTCTTTATATCTGTACAGTGAGCCCTTGGTATCTGTGGGGGGTCTGTTCCAGGGCTCCAACATGGATTCTAAAATCTGCGTATAATTTAACCAATGGGGAGCCAGGGATGTGGTGCTGCAGGAACTTATGGGAGGCTGTGCCTGACCTTCTAGAGGTCAGGCACAGCTTCCCAGCCTTTTCAGAAAGCCTCCTGGATGTGAGTGGAAGACACTTCCAGTTTGTGTCTGGATACCCAAATCCACAGATACTGAGCCCATGTCTAAGGAAGGTCCACTGTAAGACCAGTAACAATTTCTTCATATTTCTGGTAGTGTTATTGACAAATGCCAGCCTTTCCCCTACATTTATGTTCTTCATAGACTCCTTGCCTCAAAGGAAACTTTGGAAAATCTAGATGATCCATAAGTCATGGCTTTGGGCTTTAGCACATGTTATCCACTGAAATATATAAAGAAACCAGCATGTTTGATCCCCCAAGAGTTATGTATCTCTTCCTGATTCAATGAGTTTTAGAACTAAACATTCACTCACCTTACTTACACTGAAAGGCTACTCACCATCTTCACATATGGTTATTTATCAGCCTAATCCTAATGAAACACCCTCCCCTCGCTGATGCGCTGCAACCTAAGGAAGACATGGAGGTCTTCTTGAGTTAAGCCACAAAGCTTCCTGGGTGACCTTGGACCAGTCACTTTCTCTCAGCCTCACCTACCTCACAGGGTTGTTGTGAGGACAAGAAGGAGGGGAGGAGCAGCTGTGTAAACCGCTCTGAGCTCTTTGGAGGAAGGGCGGTATAAAAATGTGAATAAATAAATAAATAAATTAAGGGAACATTTGTTTTCTTGGATCTATGTCAGCCATTTTGCTGGCATAGGTCCAAAGAGAGTAAGGGAAAGGAATGGGGGAAAGAATGGGGTAGGATACCGACACAAGTTGCTGCCGCAAGTATCCCCCTCCCACCCCCTTCCTGCCCAAAAACTACCCCAATTCCTCTCCCTCCCCACCTGTTCTTCTCACCATCTATCCCCTCTCACCAGCTTACCTGTACTCCCATATGTCACTGGCTGTGTCAGCAAGCTGCCAACCACACCACCATTTGCAGTGGCAGTTCTGAAACAGGTGTTGGCAGCACTCACAGAGTGTCCCCACAGAGCCATTTACAGCAGTAGAGCCTCGCTCCACTGTCATAAAGCCTAGTTAAGATTGGGCCACTAGTCAACTCCAAGACCTGCACAACCTCTCACCTCCCTAGCAGAATGCAATTCATTAGCCTTGTATTATGGCCTGTTGGGTGTTTCAGAAATTCTATAAGCTCATTTCCAATGGTGGGTGGGTTTGGGGGTTATTACTCTGGGTGTTATTAGGATTCAGGGTACAATCCTAACCAACTTTCCAGCACTGGTATAGTGGTGCCAATGGGACGTGTGCTGCATCCTGCAGTTGGGTGTCACTCACGGAGGCCTCCTCAAAGTAAGGGAATGTTTGTTCCCTTAGCTCAGAGCTGCATTGTCCTTATGTTGGTGGTGGAAAGCACTGACAGAAGGGGTTAGGATTGCACCCTAAAAGTCTGACCTGACCTGTTTGGGATCTGAGGCCTGTCTTGCCATCAACCCAGTTCTAAAGCATGGTACCGGCCTGGGTCATGCTCTCTTGGGAGGCACTCAGTGCCATGTACATGTATATTCAAGCATGTCACATGTCATGCATGTCAATGAAAGATGTAGAAAGGTTGTCAGGCAATAGCTCCATAGTTTGAACGGGCCCTGCTCTGTGTGTGTGTGTGTGTGTGTGTGTGTGTGTGTGTGTTTGTGTGTGTGTGTGTGTTTTAATTCACACTGATGGGTATGTTGTCATAACTCTGATAGAATGGGTGCAAACAAATAGGAAAACTAAAATGAGCATTTAGGGTCAGCATCTCCATTGGAGGTAAGATGACTCCACATACTGCAGTCCCATGGCTAAAATGCCCTGGTGCTATCTAAATAATTGTTTTGGGCATTGCCATCTCAGAACATCAGAAAATCAGAGGTGGGGATGACTATCTTGCGATTCCTCTCCTTTAGGGAAAGTGATAGCAAAATCCTTAGGCAAATGCTTCCCAAGTCAATGGTGAAAGTTCTTTGAAATATGCTGGAGGTTCTGGCTGTACAGCCATGAACAAATCCAGGTCTGATGAAATGATCTTGCTGTGCATGGAGTAAACTCATCTTCATCAATGACAGGGACATCAGTTAGTACATATGAGTGCCTATGGCTGCAGTCCTATGAACACTTTCCTGGGAGTAAGCTCCATTGAGCACAATGGGATTTGACTTCTGAGTAGGCATGCATAGGATTGTGCTCTATGAGACCTTTTCTGGTTATTATTGGAGCAGTATCCTAAACTTCAGCTGGATTCAGTTGTGGACCTGTCATTAGGTCTGATGGGCCAAATGCCCCAGGCGCAAGCTGCTAGGACCCCATGGAACCCTCTCTGAGGCTTCTGATGGGGTCGGAAACTGTGCTTCTGGTTTTCTGGAAGCGCAGTTTAAAGAGTTGGGGAATCTTAGAGAGACTTCCTCGACTAAGGGCTAAGGTCCTCGACTAAGTGGGCTAAGGTCACGCAAGGCTTTGTGAGCCTCAGGTGAGTAGGGGGAGTGGATTTTTGTGTGGCAGGGGCAGTGACGGCCGGGGGGGGCGCCATAGTGGACCTTTGCCTCAGGCACAAGGCTGGGGAGCTCTGCCGCTGACTGGATTATCCTGAAACACACACAAACTTACTGCCACTAGTCACAGAGTTGGTGGAGCTGGTTTTTTAGGCAGGATCATAAGTCACTGTTGTCACAATTCTGTAGAAGAGAATGAATGTTCTTTGTTTCAGAACATACAATCTGTATAGTTTCTCTTGCATCTCTTCACCTGGAAGATGTTGGGTATGTGTCTCCCAGAGGGAGAAATTACCAATAATAGATGCCAATATCTTCCATTTGTTACTTTGAAGTTATGTGTGTTTGCATCCAGTCCCCATGTTCCTCTAAATATCAAAACAACAAACTGTTGGAGGAAAAAAAGAAGCCCTCCAGTGGCAGATTTTGAAATGCACCAGGGATGAGATTCCATGCAGACATAAAAGCACCTGTTTGTCACAGAGAATACATTGAGCGTTATTTTTTTTCTGGTATACTCTACTTTTCCAATATTTAAGATTGAATATGAAGATTAAATAATAATGTTGGAGCCTTATCATTCATCATAACATGAGTCGAGGATTTTGATCTACCTATTTCTCAACCTATCTCATTTCTGTAAGTAAATTCAGGCACATATTCTTTTCTGTCATTGGACAGAAGAAAAACCAGGCCTGGCTGCTTGAACAATAGTGAAAAAAATCTCAATTTCATCCATTCTTCAAGTTAAATGAATACATGTATGGCAGGGTTAAGAAGGAATCTTTATATTCTTGGTCTGAATGTTCATACTCCTTTTCCCTCTGTCTCTTCTTAATGCAAAGGCTGAAAAGCAAAAGTAGGAATGCTGATGAAGCCAGGGATGGAAATGTTGACAGAGCTGAGTTGGTCTCAACTAGATGTGAAATAACAGACAATATGAAAGTCTTATATGAAGGGGCATGCAATGAGTTGTGCTGTATTAAGAAGCTTTTCTCCTACCTGTAGGACAGTAATTGTCCAGAGATGCAATGGAACCCCCTTTCTTTTGTGAAAGGCTGACTGTACACCTGTTCTCAAAGATAGAGGAAGCCATTTATTGTGATATGCAGAGGGTGGGGAACTCTAAAACTCTGTGTTACTGCAGATAATTTTTCATTTCAAAAATACTGAAATATGTGCATCCAAATCCCTCTCTTTTTTTCTTGCTTCCTCAGACATGGAAGACTCTCAAGAACTTCAGTGGAGAAATTACACAGAAGTGACTGAATTTATCCTTCAAGGATTTTTAGACTTCCAAGAATTTCAGGTTTTGCTCTTTGCAGTAATATTAGTGGTCTACGGAGCGACCATAGTGGGAAACAGCCTCATCATTGCTGTTATAAGAGCCTGCTCGACTCTACACACCCCAATGTATTTTTTCCTCCAAAACCTGTCCTTCCTGGAGCTCTGCTACACTTCAGTCACTGTCCCCAAGATGTTGGCTGATATTATGATGGACAGCAGGAGCATCTCCTATCTTGGGTGCCTTGTACAGATGTATTCCTTTGCTCTGTCAGGGTCCGCTGAGTGCCTCCTCTTGACAGCCATGGCATATGACCGTTACGTGGCAATATGCCACCCCTTGCATTATTTTCTTACAATGAGCAAAAGTGTGTGTGTGGGACTTGTTGCTGGGTCATGGCTGAGTGGGATTATTGTCGCTCTCATTCAAGCAATGCTGATGGTCAGGTTGCGGTTCTGTCAATCCAACACGATTGACCACTTCTTCTGTGACATTGTGCCATTAATCAAACTGGCTTGTGGGGACACCTCCGTGAATCAACTTGAACTTTTGGTGGTGATTGTATTTGTGGGGGTGATCCCCTTCATGTTGATCCTGGTCTCATACGTCCGTATCATCTTCACTATCCTCACAATGTCTTCAGCCAAAGGCAGATGCAAAGTGTTCTCCACTTGCTCTTCCCACCTTATGGTGGTCTCTCTCTTCTTTGGGTCAAGCTGTGCAATGTATTTAGGGAATGCGTCCACTCTAGCATTGGGAAGGAGGAGTAATAAGTTTCTCTCCCTTCTCTATGCAGTGGTGACCCCTATGTTAAACCCTGTGATTTACAGCCTGAGAAATAAGGAGGTCAAAGGAGCCCTTAAATCTATCTTGAGTAGACTAGAGCATGGTTCTAGGCCATGATCTTAAATGGCTCATCAACTGGGCCGAAGCAAAGGAAGCCTAGCCCTGGCCAGTGTGTGAATGGGTAACATCTTGGGGACCCTGTGCATCCCACATGGCATTCCATTACAGAGGACAGATAGGTTTTTAATATGACTAATGAATGAATTGAACATTTCTTGCATCTAACATTGATGCTGTTCTTGAGCTCCCCCACCCCTTGTTAACATGAGCAGAAACACCCTGAGAAAGTTCAGTTGTCTTGGAGAAATTCATTTGGCTTCACTTCAGAATTATCAGTTATTCCCCTTCTAATTCACTTTGCATTTCAGTCCCAAACCTATTACAGATTTGCATTAAAAAGGCCCTTTTGCTCTATTTTTCAATGTTTGACAATCTTGTGACATCACTAGGCCCTGCCTCAGAAGTTTCAGGTTTTTGGATGCACCCAACGTGGCAGCTCTATAAGGCTTTCTTGCTGGTGACACCTACACTGTGAAATTATTTGTCTCTGGAATATGTGGTCAGTTCTTTCCCTCACTGCTTTCACATGCCAACCCAAGAATCTGTTATTCCAGCATCCTTTTGGATGGAACAATAACTGGCTATTTGGTTCTGTTAGCTTTCTATTCCTTCTTTCTTCCTATTGCTGTTGGTACGCGATTTCTTCTGATGCCAATGTTTGTTTCAAAAATTTTAACTACCTCTCTCACTCTATCCCTCATTCTGTTTAAACCAAACACCCTTCTCCTTCCTTCTTTCAGGCATCCTCCATTCTTGCTTTTCTCAGAAGGGAAGTTCCATAGTGTCATTTTGTCTGCCTTTCCCCGCAGAAAATGATTCTTCCATTGAGAAAGGGATGCTGGTTGGGCTGCTGTGCTGTCTGTGAAAAGTGGCTTCAAGTCCACCATCCAAAACCGTCTGCTTCATCTTGCTTCATGATAGATCAGCCTTGTTACCCTGTTAGTCAAAACATTTTCGAGCCCTTTGCAATTTCAGTGAAAAGGATGACCTGGAAAAATGGAGTGCCTTGACTGTTGAAGCCGCCTAATCATTTTGGCAGTTTCTTATTTCCCTCCCTTGAAAATTCTCTCTCCCTTGCCTCTCAATTCACTGTTCTGCTTCAAACTTCATGTTGCTTCAGAAAAAGTAGCCATGTGCTAATGACAGAATTTAAAGCCCTATCTATCAGCCTACAGTTCTTTTACCCAAGAGCTCTTTCTTTTTGTGATGAAAACAGACACTAGCTTCAGGTTGAACAAACGACTTGTGAAAAGTGAAGTGGTTTGAACCTTCTCAGAGCCCAATCATGAACAGTTGCAAATGTGCCATTAGGCACGTTTGCAAGACTTACTGCCGGGCGAGCACCTGTGTTAGCCCAGTGCTGGCTGGCACTGGGCTAGTGCCAGGCAGGCACCCAGCCTCGGCCGCTTAGCAGCGGTGGTCGCACAGATGACCTAGCTGTGGCACAGTAAGTGAGGGGGGTAGGTGGGGAGGAGGAGGAAGCAGGCAGAGGGTGGAGAGAGGGTGGGGAGGAGGTGTGCCGGGAAGGCAGGGAGAAGGCAGGTGGGAGGCGTGCCAGAGAGAGGGAGGTGGGTCCAGTGGAGCTCTGCTCCACAGGATCCTGTCCATTTATGTGGGACTTGGTGCCCTACACAAATGCCTTTACACACCGCTGACCTTTTGGTCAGCAGTAAATTGAGTAGCCCCATTGCAGGGCTACTTCCCTTACCCAGGAGAAGGGGACGAAAGTCCCCTTCTCCCATGGTGCTGCCCGCGGTAGCCCATGGCGCGCAGGATGCAGTGGCAGCAGTTTTTGGTGCTGCCGAAGTTGCACGCCACGGGGTTGGGCTCCCCGTCGTCTGTCAGCTCAGAATCCCCACCACTTTTTTTTCTCCTCAACAGTGGCAGTGCTAGAAGAAAAACAAAACGGTGGCAAGGACAGCTGGGTGGTGGTGAACGTCATTCCATATGTCTGAAAGGAACATTGCAATGTATTTCAGTTTGGTGTACTCATATATATATATATATATATATATATATATATATATATATATATATATATATATATATATATATATATTCCCCCCATATATTGGGTGATACATTCCAAGAGCTACCACCGATGCCCCAAACTGCAGAAAATAGTGAACCCTCTATACAAGTCATTGTATAGACGTGTTACATACAATAAGATAAGTTTATTTTCATAACAACACTTGGATAACATGGCAAGGAAATCAGATAGCAGAGAACTCTAAAGGTCAACTGCTAGTAAACTGGGCCAGCAGACACTCAGAGATGAGTTATGAGCACAATTGGGCAGGAAGGTTTTCACCATGTTACTCAAGAATGACTCACCATGTGAAATGTATGAAGTGTAGTGAACAGAAGATAACTGAAGCTGTGGAAACCGAATCTGCAGACATGGGGGTTCTCCCTCCCTCCCTCCCTCTCTGTGTTTGTGTCTCACGATTGATAATAAAACATTCCTTGTGTGTGAAAAATGTCTTTCAGTCCATTTCCACATGGGCCTAAGAATGGGGGAGCAGCAGGAAGGCTAACTACTTGTGGAGGGTGCTTGTGCCCCTTATTCCCTCTTGCAATGTCTATGACTCTTGACAGGTAAAATATACTGGCCCCCCATGTCTTTTATTTCACAGGGAAATCAAAACTGAATAAACAGCTAGATAGGATAGAAAAACGTTAAACAGTCTTTCTCCTCCCTCCACTGGTCCCCCATCTGTTTGACTTCAAGAACTGCACATCTATATATGATGTTTAGTTAGGTCTTTTCTTCCAGTCATCCATTCATTTATATTTGTCTTCTTTACCTGTTTCTTTAGGGATGCATTACACATTTGAGATTTTTTAAATGCATGCAGCTGCATGTCAATTTCATGCATACTTTCTTGTTCCCTATAAGATGCAAAAAATACAATTTTTGGTCATGTCTCTTCTAAACATATATTTCAGAAATGTAAAATTGGCCATGGGGTCACCCAACATGTTTTCTTTGTGCACACAGAGTGAAAAAATAAATATATGCACATATCTGCCTCAAGAGTAGCACCATAACTCCTAAGAGATTCTCAGCACAACCAATTCATGGCATGATAACAATGGTTCCTAGGTATTTCATGGGGGGGGGTGGAATGGAAGATCAGAAGACCATCAGTGAATGCTGTGGTGTGGACAGCGATTCCATGCTTTGACAGCTGTTTGACAGCTCTGGGAAGAGCAGGGCTAGCTCCACAGCTGTAATCAATCAAGGCCGATGGAGACTCTGGTGGACACCTGAGCTTCATTTGACCTTGATGGGACTTTGAATGGACATAGACTGAAGAAATGGCTCACCTGAGCCTAATTTGGACTTAACACGGGCTAACAAGGTAGCTCACAGCTGAGCTGCATTTTGGATTATGAGACATCCAAGGATAAAAGGCAGCTTCAGAAGGAGCAAAGCTATCTGACCCAGAGGGAACCTGACCTGATAGAGCTACCTGATCCAGACCAACAGGAGAAGGGAATTGCCAGGACTCTACTGGAGGACACAGAAGAGAGGACTGCCAGGACCCTGCTGGAGGAGACACTCTGCTGGAGAGGACACTGCTGCAGAAGAGGGACTCTGCTGCAGAAGACTGGACTGTGCTTTGGAGGCTGGATTGGACTTGGACTGGAGGCTTTGGACCTTTACCCACTAAATTAAGTGGAGTTTTGGGGAGGGAAAGCCTCTGGACAAGAGGACTTGCAGGGAGTGTATGTGTTTGTAGCAATAAATATTGTTAACAGCTATAGATAAGGGGTTCTGTGCTCATTCCTTTGCACACCACAGCTGTTGTTTCTAGAGATAAGGGCTTGTTAATTAGCCCAAAAAGTGGGCATTGGGAGACGGAACATTTTTCAGACAGGATGGGGGGGATTGGATATTTGAATGCTCCACTGTGTGTGGAGGGGAGACTTTGGGAAGGAGCAGAGAAAGTTTAATAAATATGTACAATAGGAAAGATAGGTTGTGCAATTTGAAACATTTTACTATTACAAGCTCCCCAGGGTGCTATTAAAACACAGCAAGCTATAGGGAAGCTATGCCTCCTGACACTCTGAAATATCTCAGAGGGTTTAAGATTGTAAAGGTTAAGTGTGATTCTATAAATTGCTCTGAGAGATGAGGGAATGGAAATGGGGAAAATCATTAAAAAGTCTCTAGACTGTTCAACTTCTGTTGTTTCCACTGTTTGGAAACTAACTTTATAAGCATAATAGCAGAATGGGTAGACAACAAAACCAATTGTGATGAAAAACTTGGAGAATGACAGGATGTTGATCCTTAGGGAATTTAAGAAGATGGTGCATATGTATCAGCAAAGATTAAACAAAATGCAGCCAAATTTGACCAGATTCTTTGGTTTCATTTCCTGAGTTGCTTTCAGTTCTATGACTCTATGGCAGGGGTGCCCAAAACCCGGCCTGGGGGGTCATTTGCGGCCCTCAGGATCTCCCAATCCAGCCCACGAGGAGCCCCCAGTTTCCAATGAGCCTCTGGACTTGCTGGAGCCTGTGCTGGCCTGACGCAACTGCTCTCAGCTTAAGGATGACTGTTTGACCTCTCACCTGAGCTGTGGGATGAGGGCGCCCTCCACTACTTGCTATTTCACGTCTCTGATGCAGCAGTAGCAGTGAAGGAAAGGCTGGCCTTGCTTTGTGCAAGGCCTTTTATAGGCCTTGAGCTACTGCAAGACCTTCATTCATTCATATAAGTTCAATCTCAAATATATTCACATGTAAATTTATTCAAATTTTAAATGTAAATTAATTCTTTTTTTCTCCTGGCCCCAGTGACACAATGTCAGAGAGATGTTTTTTTCCTCTCTGATACAGTGTCAGAGAGATTATGTGGCCCTCCTGCCAAAATGTTTGGACACCCCTGCTCTATGGTAATAGAGAGTATAGTACTCTTCCAAGGATGCAGTGGAGATGTGGTTCATAGTGGGGTCACCTTAAGAATAGTACTTGCACCATACACACAAAGATTTTTCAACTCCTGCAAATGGAAGCAATATTAAATATGGAAGCCTTTTCCTTCTCCGCTTCCATTTTTCTTGAAAAATCTCCTTGTATTTTTTTTTCCATTTCCTTATAAGTCATTATTCAGTGTCTGGTATGGATTGAAAAACTACTAAATAAGAGAGAACCAGAATAAATGTGATCCCCCTTTCAGTACTTGATTAGAATGAGCATAGTTATTGTCACACCCTCTGGCCACTGTTGCCACTCACAGCCACCGGGCTGGGGCAAGTTGCCACAGGCACGACTTGCTAGTAAACCGCCTTGGGGCCAGGAGTAGGTATGGGCAGCTTGGGCTGGCCTTAGACAGTCCTCCAAGGGGGGGGGGGTTAACCTGATCCCCTGCCTTGGTCCTGAGGCTCTTTAAGGGCTCCCAGGCAAACAGCCTTCCCTCATGCTGCCTGCCTCACCACTCCTCAGACTGCTTGCAATCACTGGCCTCCCCGGCTTTATGGAGCTCCTCAGCTCTACCAGGCTCCTCCTCCTTCCTGTTTGTTGGCCTTAAAGGGATACTGGTCCCTGCTCCTCCAATACATTCCCTGGTGTTTAAGCTAGTGGCAGGCAGCTGCCTGCTAGGTCAGAGACGGTCTAGCTGCCCCCCCCATCCTGCCTGTCCTGCAGGACAGGATGTTCTCTCCCCCGCTGAGGAGTGTGGCAGTCCCACCCATGGGGCAGGGCCTGCTGCGGGCATCTCCAGCTGATGAAGTCCCCACCCTTTTCCCTAAGGCAAAGCTGGCTGGCTTTCCTGTATAGTGGGGACTGTGGTCAGGGAGCTGGCTGAGGGTAGGTGGTGGCTGGTGGTGGCTGGCTGCGGGAGGCGGTCAGGGTTTTTTTGGCCTGTCCAGCCTCCCTGTTGGGGTGGTGGCTGCAGCCCCTGCCCTGGTCAGCGTCTGTTGCCTCCTGCTGCCCCCTCTGGAGCAGTGAAAGTGCTGCAGGTCCTCCTAGACTCCTGGAGGACCCCTTGGGGGTTGAGTGCTGCCAAGCCACCTCCCTCAGGTAAGTCAGGGGCTTGTGGGTAGGCTGGCCCCTGTGGGTGGGCTGGCCCCTGTTTATGGATTCAAACATTAAAGTAACATCACTCTTACTTGATGGAAGAAATGGGGAGGGGCAGGGACGCAGAGTTTTTCACATTATATTTATATAACTCATAGAATATGTTCCCATGCTAGGCACTAGTGACATGTAGCTTCACTTGCCATTCTGATAGGCTAAACAGCACAATCGCAGGCACAATGGTAAGTCCCACTGATGTCAGTGAGACTTGCTCCTAAGTAAGTGTGCATAGGATGGTAGACACATTCTAACATGGAACCTTCAGGTAGACAGACTTCAGCCCATAGCATGGATCATCTCAAAGGAGATGATGTAAGAAGCAGCATCTTTACCCAGTGTGCTTTCTTCTACATTTAATTGTGCCCTCCTGTTATACTGATGTGACTAGAGTGACTCCAACAGGAGTGAGTATAATGGATATAATGAGAGCAGGGGTATCTGGCACATCTACAAGAAAACCTTGTACCAGTCACTTCTGATATTCGGCAGCTGGAAGTTGTCTAAGGATCTGAGAAGGTAGGCAAAGAGCTCCTTATCTGTTGGGACTTCTCTGTTGAGTAGCTGTGTAGCAGGCAGAAGCAACAGTCTTGCGGCATGGATTATACAATAGATTTTCATGAACTAGAAAGTCCGAAAAAATAAATGCTTTTGTTAGTCTTTAAGGAGGCAGAAGAACCTTCATTTTATTTAATGGAGTTGGAGTTGCTGTACAAAGATGTGAAAATTCCATTTCAGGCAGTTTTCAAAGGTATTGATATATGCTAATATTCAGATGTATCCTATTAAATATTACAAGATGTAATTTTATTTAGTTTTTAACTTTTATTTCATGTGTTACATACTTCTTGACATTTACTCTTAATTTTAATATTTGCCATTACTCTCATAGCCCTCAGAAATGTACTGATTAAAAACAATGCTATATAAATTAAGAAAAGACATATTTCAACACAGAGAAAAACGGTTGGATTCTGAGCCCTTCTGAGAAAATTCATATTAAGAACATTTTCCCATTTAAAAAGTCCTTGATTTTTTGTAACTATACTAACTAAAAGAACTGATTACAATTTTTTTTTTGAGACTACATCACTAAATACCATTTAATTTTATTAGGTGTGGACAGGGAAGCAGGATCTGGATACAACTGACTCTTGAGAAGTTTTTGCAAAGCAAATTAAATAAGGAAGCTCAAACCACCATCAGTTGAAAATACATTATTCCTGGATTGGTCACTGGGTGGCAGCAGAGGAAAACTAACAGATTTATTTTCTTATAGTGCAGTTCTGTATGTATCTACTCAGAAGAAGTAACTCACCAAGTAAGTGTGGTTGATTTCAGTGGAACTACGCTCAGATAAGTGTACATAAGACAGAAGTTTTAACTTGCTCCTCATCAGCATTGGGTTTTGACTGCCAAAGGCTTCCTTCAAGACAGGGATGCTCCCTTTGCTCTCTCCCCCTCCAAAATGGGAAATCCCTAGTTCCAACTCCAGTCTGCCTTCTGAACATTTCAGAACGAAACTACCTTCTGAACATTTCCAGCACCACGTGCCACTGCAGTCCTAACTTCAGTGCTACTGTGCAAGAACTTGTCTATTCCGTTTTAACTATACATACAGCAATGCAGATGGTCTTTCTCTTCTCCATAAGTTGGAATTGTGATATTTTGGACAGAAATTCTAAGTTTTCTGCACACAAAATCATATGGTCTTCAAATGCCTTTCTTAACCTAGAGGTAACTGTCTCTTTATTAAATCAAGCAGAGGATGATACAATCCTGAAGTGAGTGGGAATCAAATTCTTCAGTGAGGCTTTTGTATACATCTGTGGAACGGTTGACTGTACATGAGGTTCATATATACATATTTCAGGCCCTTTAGAGAAAGAGCTCATTAATTGCCCATGGAAGGTCAAAATAAGAGTAGTGGGTTTATCGTGTTAGGATTTTCTGGCAACCTGGAGGTACAGAGTTTGTTTTTCGTGTTGCTTTTGGCCATGTATACCATGTCGCTGGTGGGGAACACATCGATCAGTGTTATTGTCAGACTTGAGCCTGCCCTTCACACCCCCATGTGCTATTTCATTGCCAGTCTATCTGTGGTGGATATCTGCTACACCTCTGTCACAGCTCCTAAGATGCTGGCAAACTTGCTCTCCAAGGACAAAGCCATCTCCTTTATTGGTTGTGCTGCCCAGCTTTATTTCCTCCTCTTTCTAGGAACAACAGAGTGTTTTCTTCTTGCTGCCATGGCCTACGACCGCTTCTTGGCCATCTGCAACCCGCTGCGCTACACATCCATCATGACAAAGCACCTGTGTGCCTACCTGGTGGTGGGGTCATGGGTCAGTGGGATGGTGCTCTCACTTGGGCAGACCAGCCTGATCTTTGTTCTCCCTTTTTGCGAAGACAACCAGATTGACTATTTTTTTTGTGACATCCCTCCGCTCCTGAAGCTTGCCTGTGGAGATATATCTGTAAATGAAATCACAGTCTTTCTGGCTGGATTGTTAATTACTCTCATCCCATCTCTGTTGATACTAGGCTCTTATATCCACATAATCATCTCCATCCTGAAAATTGCATCAGCAAAGGGTCGACAGAAAGCCTTCTCAACCTGCTCCTCGCACCTCATTGTCATCACTTTGTTCTATGGCTCTGCCAGTGCTATGTACTTGAGACCCAGCTCTAGCTATGTTCTGGAAAATGATAAGTTTTTAGCCCTACTATACTCCATCATCACTCCAACCCTGAATCCCATCATCTACAGTTTGAGGAGCAAAGAGATAAATGAAGCTCTGAAGAGAAGGCTCACTTCAACATGGATCTTTTCAGCACCTAATTCAAGGAAATAAAGTGTATTCTGAGACATTCCAGTTGAAATAGAAATGTATGGATTTAGAGAGAGTTGGAGGATGTACATAGTGGAATTTAAAATGCTTTTGTTCTGCAGTTCTAGAGGACAATATTCACAATAAGCACAGCAGTGGTACTGGTTAAAGTTATACCTAGTTCTAGATGTGTGTGTTGGGGGGAAATCACATTTTGAACCATAACTAGTGGCTTGTTTCTATGTGTATATGCATCACTGGAAATTGCCCTACAAGCTGAATGTGCGAATTGACTCAGCTGAAAAAAAATATTGCGGTGTGGGGCCATAATATCTGATATGCCCCTGTACTGACATCAGGCTAAGAGAGCTCTCAAGTAAAGACCTGCACTAGGCCTTCCCATTGTATCCCATAATGGGCCATGGGTGCTACCACTGCCACTGCAATTGAAGATTCAGCTGGACTGGCCTTGTGGGCCTTCTGATGTGTGTGGGCATTTGAATGGTGTCAATCTGGTCATCTGATGTCATCTTTGTATGGCCCTTTCATAGACAGCAGACACCAAAACATTGTGTGTACATGTGTAAAACAGGTTCAGGCTGTGTAAGGGAAAATTTGGTAAAGACGAGCACCTTGAGGAGATGGTCTGTGTTATATGATTAATAAATGAAAAGCAGTCATGCTAAAAGGCATTTGAAGATGAAATACTGTGGACATTTAGATACATATAACTACTGCAACATGTCAGAATCTTCCAGAACATCATGATGAAGGTTATGAAGGTTAACATGCTTACTGCTCTACAAAGAGTCAGTGAGGTTGCAGGTGGCTATTCAGGTGAGTTCCATTCATGTCAGTGATCCATATCGGTGTGCAACTTTGGTCAAGACTGCAACTACAGATGTATTTTCCTCCCCCAAAATGATTAAAGAATTGATTGATGGATGTTATTTTCCCTATACACTGGTGTGGTAGTGTAGATCTGTTAAGCTGATGAATGACACTCAACACGTTATGGGTATACCATAGCTTCACTGCTTTACCATTCATTAAAAGGGTGAACCAATAAAACAAAACGAAGCAGTTTTATTCTGTCACAGCTGCAGTGGTCTGTTCTCCTGCCCAGGTACCATTTTAATACTCTCAGGAGTCCTGATCGTTGGTAGTATAGAATCCTAGAATTGGAAGGCACCCACAAAGTCATCTAGTCCAAACCCCTGCCTGTAACAGGATGATCCTCCCAGAGCACCTGCAGGAGGTACCTGTCAAACCTGCAGATCTACAGTGAGGGAGAATCCACCACCTCCCTCAGTGGCACTGGAAAGTGAAAATGTTGATGCAGATGGTCAGGAGCAAGCAGCCCACTTCTGAGAAAACCTTTGTCTCCCTCTTCAATTTAATGAACTCTGTGTACACTGAGGGTAACCTAGAGACACGGGCTTATCACATTATCCAGTCTTCCCAGACCTCTAGGTCACATATTGCAGGAAGCATCTGCTCTCAAATGTATAGTAGATATCATGACTGTTTGGTTCCCCTCCCCCCCCCCCAAAACACCTAGACATTGGTCCAGTCTGTTCACCTGACCTAGGAGAGGGAAATTTTGAACATCCATTAATTTCAAAGCAACCTATGGAGCTTGGGGGTTGTCTCCTCAAAATGGGATTAAAAAAAAAAGAGAGCTGACCAGCTATGCTAGGTCACAGGGATTAGGGAAAGCAAAGGAGGCAGTAAATAGATGCCAGTCCACCCCCACACTATGCCACAGAGGGCACTGGCCTCCTTATCAGCTCCTTCCTCCTCACAGACTCTTTAATCAAAGCAGGAAGTGTGAGGTGTGTTGGGATTGCTCCCTGGGCTCTCTGCATTTCCTGTTTCATTTAAAGAACCTGTATGGAGGAAAGAACAAGATTGTAGTGTTCTCATCCTAGGAAGGCAGCAGTAGGACTGCTGCCTTCCACCCCATATTCCACTCCCATATTGCTCCTTCCACCCCAGGCTCTTTAAAATCACACTGATGGAGAATGAAGAATTGCCCAATTCCCCTCTCTGCCATAAATGATATGAGCCAAAATCAGCTTTGGTATGAAATAGGACACACTTAAGTACAACCTCATTTCAACACATTCTGCAGCAGACTCTACCTAGACAGAACTCCTCTCCTTAGATGTGCACATCTACCCCTGGAGGAAAACAGATGCACTTGCCACTTCCCCCTTGAGCATTACCACCCTGGCTCTAACCTGAGGTCACCTCTTGCTGATCCCAGGTTTTCCACATTAAGCCCCAGAAAGGGGGACAAGGCAGCCAAAACACTCTTCCCATCTTAAGTCTGCCAGTCTTTCAGATGGACTTTGCAATATTTTACAATTCAATCACAAGCGGTTCCACAACCTGCATCCCCAGAGCCAGACAGTCTATTGGAATTCGTTCTGGTTGCCCTTCTGACTCTTACCTTAAAGTACACACTGAATCCCTAATACCAGTGGTGTAGCTAAGGGGGGCACAGGGGTGGCATTGCACAGGGCAACAAGCTGAGCTTGACCCTAGTGGCCAAAATAGTAAAAACCTTCATTTGTACAAATAATATCATCATGTTATATATTATTGGAAAGATAATTTAATGCTGCATGCAATGAAATAAACCACATTGAAATATCTGTATTTTATCAAAAGTTATGGCCAATTAACCAGAAAACATTTTGCTTGCTTGCTTGCTTGCTTGCTTGTTTGCTAGTGAAACAATTTTGTCAAGGAAGGGGGGCTATAAAATCTTCATTGACCCCAGTGGCAGATGCCTTAGCGATGCCACTGTCCCATTTTTCACTTTTATGAAGTCTGGGTGGGCATCGTTTTGCAATCGGCACCGGGACACACTTTCATTAGCTACACCACTGCCTAATTCTACTCCCTGTCCCACACTGTACCTGTCAGTAGTATAAAGACTGGCTAAAAACACCACATCTCAAAGACAAGCTTGATGATTAGGCTCTGTCATATATTGAAAATATGAACAAGGTTTGCACATTTTATCTTCTGTCATTTGTAGCCAATGTGTTTCTGAGAACAAAGTGCTTATTTCTGCCCCTCATCTGCTTAATGATGTCACTTTCTGCTTAATGATGTCACTTTCTGGCCCTTAGGCACCATGAATACTATCTTCAGCCCTCTGTGTGAAACAAGTTTGACATCCCTGTGTCGAGGTCCCTCCCAGAGGCCCTGACCCCCAACTTACCCTGGAGCAGGCACCCCATGCCCAGGGTGGGGAGGCTTCCCTGCCCTTGAGGGGGGCAAAGAAGGTTGGCTCACCCCAACCAGACAGAGGGGGCTGGCAGGGCAAACAAGGAACACTGCAGGAAACAAGCCAGGAACAGGAAAGGCCTTTTCTGCCCCACCTGGAGGAAGGGGAGGGGCCAAAGGGTCGGGCTTGCTCCCTAAAACAGGGAGGCCAGGGATGAGAGCCAGTCAGTGTGAAGCAGGGAACTGTGAGGTAAACAGCTCCTAGGCCAGGTTTGGCAGCTCTGCTAGGGAGGAGGACGAGGGTGCTGGAACCCCCTCCCCCTTCAGCCAATCTGAGGCCTCCCTGGGGGTGGAACAAGCCTGCTCCAGGCCCCTCCAGGGCAGGGACCCTACACCCTGTTTTAAATGAAGCAGGAAATATGGAGCATGCTGGGAGTGATCCCAGCATGCTCTTCATTTCCTACTTTGTTTAAAGAGCCAAGGTAGAGGAAGAAGTTAGTTAAGGGGTCTGCGGGTTGGGGATGGTTGGCAGCCCCAGTGGAAGGGCTGTGATACTATTGGGATTGCTGAGCCTTCCAACTGCTTCAGTAGGCCTAGATTAATTTAGATAGGCAAGATGCTGACACTCAAAGAGCTCCATGAATGTAGAAAGCACACACTCTTGCCAAGATGGTCCGTCCCCCCCCCCCCCCGCCCAAGTCATACTATTTAAGTTTTGGAATGGAGCTTCCTCAGCCCATTCCACTCTCAGTGGTTTTTCATACCCATAGTTTTTTATTGAAGCAGCAATTGTTTAAAAAGAATATGGGAAGCTGCAGATATTCATGACCTAATTAATGTCTTGGGAAAGGGATAAAAGAATTTGGAAAACGGCGCTGAATATTTCTTTGAGAAAAATCTCCTGAGATCAAACTTTCAAGGAAAGCTAATTTTTTTTTTTTTTAAGAGATAGCAATTCAGAAACATTTTTCAAGGGAGTTGTTTCCCCTCTCTGGATTTCACCTGCATTGACATTTAAACTGAATCTATTGTGTTCAATCAATCTTAGCCCAAAAATTCAGAATGAAGAGAAGTACAATGAATTAAGGTACAGGATGGCACTGACAAAGAAAAGCTGACTTCCAGAGAAAGTAGAAAGTGCCATTGAGCATTTTAAGATAAAAATTATATGCTGAAAAATTCATCAACTAAGAATTCTTATTATTCGCCATGCAAAAGGAAGACATGATGTAAATTCATAAAATTAAAAAAAAAATATTCTTAGAGTCCTGGCAAAATACTGCACATGCAGAAGATGATTGGCAGATGCTGTGGCCACTGAAGGGCCTTGAAAATAGCCAGGACATCAGCTATCAAGTGAATGCAATAAGTTCATCTTTGCAGGGAAGTGCTGGTTCCACGTTAGTGAAGACTGTGGGGTAAAGTGCTGCTTTAGGGCTGCATTTTTCCCAGCTTCTGTGATGACTAAACTTCCTTCTGATCGTGTGCATGAACCACACGTTCTGTGTAATTCACATGAAACACATTTCTGCACTAACCTGGAAGTGTGAGCATCAACATCCTGTCTGGGTGATTAGGAATAGTGAAACCAATACAAACAAGCTAGTAAGGAAGCTTCACACATTATGTTGAATGCACATAGATGGGGGAGTGGGATCAAATCCCCTGTCAATATCTGGAAAATAATTTCTTAAACATTTGCAGAAGGAGGGTCCACAATATGCCTGATCTCCTCAAGTATCTTCTGATGAACATTCTTCACATTCTCTTTTGCTGCATGAAGCAGTTTTTCTATCTCTTCCTTTGAATAGCTCTTTCTGAAGGTTGAAAATTGTTCGTTATATTCTTCAGCTTCACCTGACGATAAGGAACATTGGTGAATATAGACCCCATTATTACTACGGATATTGCATGCCCAGCTCAATCCAATGCATATTTACTCAGAAATCTGAGTCACACAAGTTGCATGTTTTCTAAAGATCACAATGGGAGCGTGATCTTGTGTAAGTGATCAGTCACAGCTCTCCTACTCACATTAGTAGACCATGAGTAACCGTGTGCTGTGCACAATTATTTTCACAAGTCAGCTGCTGGGTTGATCATTGGAATGATGACCATTTGTTCATAGGGCCAGTGTACTCACACAGCCCGGGTGTAACCATAACCTTATTCAAGGGAGAGTTAAAGCTGCCCTGATTTCACTAAATAAGAAGGCCATCGCTATTTCCCCTCAATCGGAAAGTTAATTCGTTGAGCAGTTTTTGATAAAACTGGATGCGTATCATGCCTTGCATCCAACCAGCTCGAGCCTTTGACTTAATGACAACCAATGCTTAAAATACTGACTCTCTCACACGTACACACACATGCGCAAACACCTGCCATTGCTGACTGTTTAGAGATATTGTCAATAGGTATTTATAAATTCTGGCATAAAGCTAAAAAAATGAGTAATAAATATTGTAGCCAATCAGAAAACTACATTATTGACTTTTGTTGACACAAGAGTCATCAAGGCCAAATAGGAGTGATTAGAATGCTCTGGTCCTGTTTTCAAATCCCCTGACAAGGAGTTCAACAGGAAAAAAAAATGCCTTCAGAAAGCTTCCAGGTGTTTCTGTATACCTTTTATCCAAATGGTGTGTATGTGAACCTGTGAATGTATACAAGTAATTGCAGGCCTTTTAGCGTACTGTCCAAAGTACTAATGTATAGAGCCTTATCAAAATCATAATCAGAACCAGATCTCATCAGAACATCCTAAGAAATTCTCAATAAAAACCTTTCGTTCCTGAACACACAGCTCTAGCTGTTACAAGATCTTGCAGAGAATGGCCTCAGGGGAGAGGGTACATCCTTGACCTTAGAATACCATGTAAATAGCTGGAGGAAAACCCTATGTTTCACTGGGTTTCACAGCAGAGGAGTATCTCAATGACTTGTGAACACACTTTCTGGTAACAGAAGGTAGGTAGATTTATCCATTCAGTTATGTACGACCAGGGCCTTTGAGAGGAATTTTATCTGGGGGTACAAAGTTTCTTTTGGGCCCCTTTGCAAAGGGGGGAGGGAGGGAATGGACGAGCAGAATGGGGGCAGAGAGGGATAAAACAGGGTGGGAAGAGGGTGGAGACAGCCAGAAAAGTCTTCGGAGTGCAGGTCTACCCATCCATGTAGTATCAGCAGCTGAATACAGTAATATGGAAAATCAAACACATGCCTAACTCTCTAAAATCTTTTAAATATAGAAAATAATTGCAGCAAATTAAAATCCTCATATTTAGGCACACACTAGAATGGGAAGTGTTCTATGCATACCAAAACTTGCTTCTGCAGCAGCTGTAGTCTTGCAGCTGTGTCCCTGATCTCCTATACACTCCTCCGTGGTAAGTAGATCCACAAGCCAAAGAGCTACTATAGCAGGTCAGTTTCCTCCCAGACACTGTGTTAAGGAGTGTCATGTATGCATTCCTTGGCCCTACATTTATGGCTTGCCAGAAGCTGCAGTAGCTGCAACTACATGCTTGTGGTATTGTTCGCAACATCCTGTGCGGGCAACAGTCTGAGTAGATAGGAAAATGTAAGACCCCAGGAAATTTCTGGGACCCCTCCATTGGCTCCTGGGACCCATTTTTGACCCTGGGCTTGGGTACAAACTACCCCCTTTACCCCCTCAGCTAGGCCCTGAGTACAACTCTTGACAACTTTATAGGTGGGAGCTCCCCATGTTGCCCTGTCAAGGACAGCTTTTTTTCGACTCTTGGATGTTCAGCTTTGTATGTAACTGCTTTGATGGTATCAAACCAATGTGTTCTTTGTCTGCTCCTTCTTCTTGTTCCACTAGCAATCACTGAACTTGCACACATGACATGGCCAAAGTAAATCGGTCATAGTCTTTCAATTTTGACACCCACACATCATTATAGGAAAGACTGTTGCTCTGAGTAGCCTACCTTTTGTACTTAGGGTGATATATTTGCTTTTCCAGATCTTATTCATACTAAAAAGGTGGGAGAGCAGCTTTTAAAGTGAATTCTGGGGGAAAGCCGATAGGAGCCAAGTGGCATCCGGTTCAGGAGGTTAGAGAACAACAAGGTAGTGACAGAGTGGGAATTGGGAGAGGAAGCATGATGGGATGTGATCCAGCAAAATGAGAGGCTACAGGGATAAAGGAGCAAATAAGCAGCCCATCTCAGGGGATACAAGATGCCCATCTCTGTATACAAGTGCTTTTATGCTTTTATGCAAATGCCCAAAGTCTCCAAGCAAAGATGGGGGAACTGGAATGTTTGGTGGCTAGGGAAAACTATGATATAGTGGGCATAATGGAAACATGATGGAATGAGGAGAATCAGTGAGATACCACAATCCCAGACTATAAACTCTATAGAAGGGACAGGGAGGGGCATCTTGGAGGTGGGCTGGCCATCTATGTTAAAGAAGGGGTAGAATCCAGCAAAGTAGAAACTGAAGGTGGATCAGACTCCACCATAGAATCACTGTGGGTGAAATTACCAGAGGAGCAATGTAATACTGGGCGTGTACTATTGTCCTCCACACCAGAAACCTGAAGGGGACTTTGAAATGAGGAAACAGATCAGGGAGGCATCAAGGAGAGTTTTTAATCATGGGGGACTTCAATTATCCTCACATCAACTGGGTTAATTCATGCTGTGGTCATCTGAACTGCTTTCTTGACTTCCTAAATGACTGTGCATTAGAGCAGCTAGTCATGGAGCCCACCAGAAGACAGGTGACTCTGAATTATTGTGTAGTACTCAGGACCTACCTCAGGAGATGTAAATATTACTGAGCTGTTGGGGATCTGTGACCATGCCACTGTCTGTTTGCCATGCATGTCAGGGGAAGAGTGCCAAGCAAATCTGACACAAAAACCCTTGCGTTCCAAAGGGTGAACTTCCCCCAAATGATGAGACTAGTCAGAAGTTGAAAGTGAAGGTAAAAAGAGTCCAATCTCTCCAGAGTGCATGGAGGTAGTTTAAAACAATAGTAATGGAGGCCCAGTGGAAGTGTATACCGCAAAGGAAGAAAGGTTCCACTAAGTTTGAGGATGCCAACATGACTGATGAGCAAAGTTAAAGAGGCATTAAAGGGCGAGGAAGCTTCCTTCCATAAATGGAAGTCTTGCCCTAATGAAGAGAATAAAAAAGAACATAAACTGTGGCAAAAGAAATGTAAGAAGGTGATATGGGAGGCCAAGAAAGACTTTGAGGAACATAAGGCCAGCAACATTAAGGGGAATAGTAAAAGCTTCTGCAAGTGTGTTAGACGCAGGAAACCTGCCAGAGGTAGTTGACCCGTGGTTGACCCGTTGAACGGTGAGGGAGAGAAAGTGAAGATAAAAGGAGACTTGGACATGGAAGCAAAATTAAATGAGTTCTTTGCATTTGTCTTCATGGCAAAAGACCTTGGACAGATGCCGCTGCCTGAATAGTTCTTCTTGACTAAGGAATTAAGGGTGCAATGCTATCTTGTGCTGGAACAGGCAAGCCAAGAGACTTGCACTGTATCCAGTGCAGGATAGGTGCCCAAAGTGGCTCAGTCAGAGGTAAGGGGAAACTCTTCCTTTTACCTCTGGGTAAGCCACTGCAGCCTCTATGGGTCTCCTCTGACTTGCGCCACCTCCTGAGGTGGCGCAAGTTCGAAGAGAGTAGAGCGGTTTCAAGTTGCTTGGGGAACGGGGTTGGGATCTGGCATAGCCCCGCTTCCTGCTCCCCCCGCCTGCCCCTGGAACTGCCCTTTGCCTGCCCTCCCCCCTTCCCCAGAACACCTCCCTCTCGTCTCCTCTCCCCTCCTCCCCATCCTCCCAGACAACTGCGTCAACTGAGCTTGGCTGACTCAACTTACCTGGGGGAAGCTGCCACAGAGGCTGAATGCAGCCTCCATGTTCCAGCATACCTCTGTGTGCTGGCGCAGCTTCCTCCTGCAAACGTGCTTTACGGCATGTTTGAAACCCTCCTAGGCTGACGCAAGGGACTTGCGCCAGCCTAACGTGCAGTTAGGATTGTGCTGTAAGTCAGATAGAGGTTAAAAGAGAAGATGTTTCAGACTCAGTTAACAAATTAAAGACCAATAAGTCACCGGGCCCTGATGGCATCCACCCAAGAGATATTAAGGAATCGAATAACAAAGTTGCTGATCTCTTGACTAAAATATGCAACCTGTCCCTCAAAACGATAGGCCCGGGACATCTGTTCCAGGCAAGATGGTGGAATGCCTCACTGAAGATAAAGTCTTAAAACTCAGATGAACAAGCCTTGCTGAGGGAGAAACAGCATGGCTTCTGTTAGGGCAAGTCATGCCTCACAAACCTTTTAGAATTCTTTGAAAAGGTCAACAGGCATGTGGATGCAGGAGAACCTGTGGATATTATATATCTGGACTTTCAGAAGGCGTTTTACACAGTCCCTCACCAAAGGCTGCTGAGAAAACTCCATAGTCAGGAAATTAGAGGGCAGGTCCTCTTCTGGATTAGGAACTGGTTGAGGACCAGGAAACAGAGGGTGGGTGTCAATGGACAATTTTCACAACGGGGACTGGTGAAAAGCGGTGTGCCCCAAGGATCTGTCCTGGGACCAGTGCTTTTCAACATGTTCATAAATGACCTGGAGACAGGGTTGAGCAGCGAGGTGGCCAAGTTTGCAGATGACACCAAACTGTTCCAAGTGGTGAAGACCAGAGGAGATTGTAAAGAGTTCCAGAAGTACGTATCTCTCCAAACTGGGAGAATGGGCAGCAAAATGGCAGATGTGTTTCACTGTAAGTAAATGTAAAGTAATGTACACTGGGGCAAAAAATCAAAACTTCACATATAGGCTAATGGGTTCTGAGCTGTCTGAGACAGATCAGGAGAGAGATCCTGGCATGCTGGTGGACAGCTTGATGAAAGTATTGACCAGTGTGCAGTGACAGTGAAAAAGGCTAATTCCATGCTTGTGATCATTAGAAAAAGTATTGAGAATAAAATGGCTAACATTATGATGCCATTGTACAAATAGATGTTAAGGCCACACCTGGAGTATTGTGTCCATTTCTGGTCACCACATCTCAAAAAGGATACAGTGGAAATGGAAAAGCTGCAGAAGAGAGTGAGCAAAATAATTACTAGGATGGGGTACATCCCTTAGGACGAAAGGCTACAGCATTTGGGGCTCTTCGATCTAGAAAAGAGGCGCCTGAAGGGTGACACAACAACGGACCTCTGCAGCCCCGTGTCCGGGGCATAGCTCTGTGATGGTGCCCCACCTTGCAGGCTATTGCCACCCCCCCCCCACTCATCAGAGGCTCACAGAGCTTCACGTGACCGCAGTCCATGCCGGAGAAACCTCTGTGAGGTTCCCTGGCGCTATAAACCGTGCTTCTGGCAAACCAGAAGCTTGATCTGGTGTGCTCCCTGGGGCATTTGGTGGGCCGCTGTGAGATACAGGAAGCTGGACTAGATGGGCCTATGGCCTGATCCAGTGGGGCTGTTCTTATGTTCTTATGTTCAGAAGCACAGTTTCTGTCCCCGTCGGGAGCCTCAGAGAGGCTTCTGTGGGGTCCTAGTGGCCGGCGCCTGGGGCATTTGCCCCATCTCACCCCACGGTAGGCACGCAACTGGGGTGACATGATAGAGGCATACAGAACTATGCAGGAGATTGATAAAGTGGATAGGGGGGTGTCCTTTTCCCTCTCATAGCCAGAACCAGGGGACATACACTAAAATTGAGTGTTGGGAAAGTTATGACAGACAAAGGGAAAAATTTATTTATCCAGTGTGTAATTAGTCTGTGGAACACCTTGCCACAGAATGTGGTGATGGCATCTGGCTTAGATGCCTTTAAAAGAGGATTGGAAAAATTTCTGGAGGAAAGGTTACAAACCATGAAACTGGATTGGATGGGCCTTTGGCCTGATCTAGCAAGGGTTTTCTTATGTTCTTATGACCACTGCAGTTCAACCTAAAATTATCCTGCATTTAATTTCAGGTGTAGAATTACGACTGTGAACAATATTTGATCCAAGGAAGATAGAATCCTGGTCTGATTCTATTTCCTCATTGTTAATAGTTAACATTACTTGTCCATCTGCTGCTGTTGTCATTACCTTCGTTTTCCTGTTGTTAATCTCATTTTTTTCCACTTTTTTTCCACTGAGTAATAGAAATCATCAGTAAAATAAAACAAAAACCTATCCCATAGAGCTGGCTATCCTAAGGTCTTGCTAAGCCTTTTGAGGAGCCTCACAGGGAGGATAGGTGAAAGCAAAAATCTTCAGTAACAATCCTTTTTCCTTGCTGCCTTCTGTGTGAGTCATTTCAGTAGTCCTGGGAAGGAATGTAGAGTCAGGCACCTTTGAAGAGCTTCCTGTCTTCTCTGTTCTTCAGGTAACAACAGAGGTGTCAAGTAGCTAATGACTGAAGCCAGAGACTGAAGCAAATGCCTGAAAGTTTACCTATGTTTCAGTGTTTCAGGAGCATACGTGCACCATTACGTTCCACAGAGTTTTAGGTGAATAATAACCAGCAGAAACAAAACAAAAAAGGGGGTAGGAGAGGAGCTGATGCAGAATAAGAAATATGACTGAGTGTGCAATCCTAACCCCTTATGTCAGTGCTTTCCAGCACTGACAAAAGGGCAATGCAGCTCTGAGATAAGGGAACAAACATTCCCTTACTTTGAGAGGGCCTCCATGAGTGCCACCCAACTGCAGGATGCAGCACATGTCGCATTGGCACCGCTATGCCAGCGCTGGAAAGCACTGACATAAAGGGTTAGGATTGTGCCGTGAATAGGTCTCAATAGGCTGCAAACAGCACAATCCTAAGCATTTATACTCAGAAGTAAGTTCCAATGTGTTCAGTGGAGTTTACTCCCAGGAAAGTCTATACAGAATTGCAGCCAAAGGCATGTTTATGCACCATTATGTTCCACAATTAATTACAAGTATGAACCTGTTGCTAAAGGGTTTCAATAAAAGTGAATTACAAAGTATAGTCCCTTACTCTAAAACAGCAATTTTCAACCTTTTTCATCTCATGGCACACTGACAAGGCACTAAAATTGTCAAGGCACACCATCAGTTTTTTGACAACTGACAAGGCACACTATGCTTCTGGTGGGGGGATCACATCCCCCAATGGCCCTATTTATACTTGACATTCCCCCACACTCTTGCGGCACACCTGCAGACCATTCAAGGCACACCAATGTGCCATGGCACACTGGTTGAAAATGGCTACGCTAAAAATATGCCAAATTACAGTGGGGGGAGGGTGAATGCACATTTTTACAGTGGTGCAGTGGCCCTGAAACAGTGACTTTTGCCCTTCTGGTGTGCAAATGGGGTGACCCTAACAATCTGAAAAAAAAAAAAAATACTCACAGAACGGGTTTCATCACTGGCCTCAGTAAAAAAAAGATTCAGAGAATTGGTTGGCAGAATATTTTGTTACCCTATAGCTCCAGGTCAAAACTGTCTTAATTCAGGAAAAAAGTATGCACCAAAGCAAATGTTTTCTTAATTCTGGGAGCACTTCATGTACATCTTTCATGCACACCCAGGGGGAGGGAGAGATGCCCCACAGGCGAAGAACCCTTATCTGGTGATACTGATCTTAAACGTCTAAGGGTGCAGTTCTAACCCCTTATGTCAGTGCTTTCCAGCACTGACATAAGGGCAATGCAGCTCTGAGGTAAGGCAACAAACATTCCCTTACTTTGAGGAGGTCTCCGTGAGTGCCACCCAACTGCAGGATGCAGCACATGTCCCATTGGCACCGCTATGACAGTACTGAAAAGCACTGACTTTAGGGTTAGGGGTTAGGATTGCACCCTAATTCTGCTTTACAGGAGAACATGCTTCTCCAGCTTTGTCCAGTATATGCTCAAACCCGAGCAGTCCTGCACAACTCGTAACCGATTAGATCTGGTAGAATTACCATCCCCGTATAAAAATTTCCCATTGGTTGATCTTCTCCCCCCACAAAAAAATAACCTCTGGTTTTACAGTCCACCACTGGTGTAGTTTACTTCATTGACCGTGGTATTGGAAAGGAAGAAAGAAGGCTAAAGAAGGAAATGTTCAGCATTTTGGAAAAGTAAAAATGTCAGAAAGAAAAAGGTAGCAGGAATCCATGCGTTTGAATGACAGATTTAAATTAAGCTTTAGGAAGACCAGGATATTAAAAGCAATTCATAGTGCCAGAAACAAGAAGATCCATTGCACACTATCATATCAAAAATTATTTCACTCTAATCAATTAGAACGTTCTCCCAACAAACCACATTCTTGAGTTACCTGGGCAGTTGTCATCGTTGAATAGTGGGAAATGCATGACGGTTGGGGAACCTTCCTCTCTGAAGATGTAGCAATCCAACAAAGGTTGCCCTTCCTTTGGCAGATTATCAGGTATCTTGGGAAATCTCAGTTCATTTGCCTTACAGTATTCAGCGGCTTTTTTGAGGGTCTGAACCAAAGGGAAAGAGAGTGAAATGACCAAATCCATTTAGGGGAATAACTGCTGGTTGATTGACTGCCTGAAAAGTTCCAATCATGAACCCATCAGATGTTACCTCAGCAGCATGAGAAATCAGGTGGTGTTATTCTCTTCAATGCTACTCTAGTAATGTCAGAATCAAGACATATCTTCATTGATTTTCTAGCAAATTGAATTTGGATGTGAACCTTGAATCAGACCCTTCCCCCTGACCACTAAATAATCTTCCAAACTTCCTCTCAGCCCACTGAACTGCTGTGGGGTTTGTGCTCCAGCAGTGGTGGCAAGACAAAGAAAGGAAAGTCTCAGGCAGGGAAGAGGTTGGGCCACCCCGTCACACCCATTGATGGGGTAACACAAGGGGAAAATGCAGGCTTCCACATGCTCCGACTTGAAGAAGCAGGTCAGCCAACTTGCTTCTTCACTCCAAGTCCGGCAGCTGTTGCACTGGAAGTAATTGGCGATGACATCATCATGTCACCTACAATTACTTCCCCATATGATGCCAGAGTCACCATCTCCGGGTGCCACCAGAGACAGTAATGCCACTAGTCTCAGGCAACCACTGGAAAATGAAGTTTTCCCAAGTACTACTTCAATATCAAGAATATCAAGAATAATGCTGGAGGGGGAAGAAGCTGTGTCAGTTTCTTTCCACAGAACCAAAACACCAGTGGATTATTGAGGAAAGTAGCCTCCACACCAGAAAGGGTACTAGGAAAATACTGTTTTGCTCCAATGTTCCATTCTCATGTGTAAGAAGATACTACATACTTATCATAAATAATCCTGAAACCATTAGTGGAAGGCTGTGGCTCAGGAGAGGAGCACATGTTTTGCATTAAGAAGAACTCAGGTGCAATCCTGAGGACACTTGGAGAACACAGTATTCTTTTAACATCTCACCTTCCCAACTTGACTAATATTCAATTAGACAAACAGGGTCAGCCAGACTGGAGTCACTGCCTCATGTCGTCACCACCACCCCAACCGAGAAAGAAAAATGCTCCTATTTAACTCATTCCTTCCAGCACAATCTTTTGGATAAAACAGGAAGTACGGATGATGCTGGGGGCTTGCAGCATGTCCTGCATTTCCTGTTTTATTTAAAGGGACAGCAAGGAAGGAGCCATGTGAGTGGCTGCTTCTCTACCTCCTACCACATCTCCTTGCTCCTTTCTCAAGGGTCCCTTTAGGTTTAAGTAAAGGGTCCCCTTAGATTAAGTAAATTTACAGTTCTCCCCACTACACACACTTGATCCAAAGAGCATCACTTGCTTCATGGATGGGCTGACCCTGTGTACAAGAAAGGTTGCAAAATATACCTAATCATTTTTTTTTTAAATAATGAATCCTTGGCAACCAGTTCCTTTAACCCTGAATCCTAGCTTTGCATGATCATCTCTCCACATTAAATGAGTTACCTCAAAAGGATCCCCAGCGCTGAAGTCAAAGGAGAGGATCAGCTCCACCTTCCTTTCAGGGCGCAGAATGAGTGGGTAAGCCGTGTTGATGGCCACACCCGCATCAATCAGAGAGACAGCTGGCTCTTTAGTCAGCTCAGGGTAATTGACATCAGCTGCACGAAGTGAAACACAGCTTCAGTATAGGATAACTGAATCCATACAAACCCATCAATAGCCATCTACTTCCCATGTAGTAGTACTGACCCTGCTAATGCTGCTAATTAAGAATAATATAATTATTATAAATACTACTATGATGGTGCTTGCCATGTGATGTTTATATTAAAATGTTGCTGGCATCCTTCAGTCTCAGAAGACTATGGTATCGCGCTCTGAATGGTGGTTCTGGAACAGAGTGTCCTCTCCAGTGCGCAAAGCCTGGGTAAAGTAGCTATGGAGGATAGACTGTTTCCCATGCAGCAAATCCCCCCTCTCCACCTCGCTGAAATGCTCCAATGGAAAGGCAGAGGCCAATACGGTTGGTTCCAGCGGCGTCGCAGGAGTTGCCAGAACATGACTATGTTCAGCCATGATCTGCCTCAGGGACTCCGGCTCTGGATTTTGCCTCAAGGTTGACTCCTGAAGCCTTTTCCATAACTGGATGTAGCCACAAGGCAGTGGAGGTTTGGGATCAGAGTTTTCCTTCTCTCAGATGAGCTGCCTTCCCAACCTAACGAGTCCCATTTACCCAGAGGCTGTTTAGTCGCCTCTTATGACAAGTACAGCCAAACTGAGGGCCTATTCTTATCCCCAGCCCCCAGGGGAATTAAAATGTATTTTTATAATATAGTATGATATATAATATATAATATTATAATATCATTAAAATAACATTGTTCCCTAAAAACACCTGCAGCTTGATTAATTGTGGGGGTATCTCTTTAGTGTGCCCAAGGCTTTCACTCAGTAAACCTGATTAATCAATTCAGCTTGCATTTTTTCTCACTGCAGTCTTTACTCTGCAATCCCAAGAATTCCCTGGTTCATGTCTTCTCTTTTCTTCCCTTGAGGCATGGACTTCATGTGACACACACTATGGATATGCCACAAAACACAACATCCCCATATTGGGGATTGATCTCTGCCCCATAAAAGGTAGAAAGGTGTAGGAACATGCAGGTTGTGACCATCAGCTTAGGTTCCTCTGGTCCTAAATCATCATTGGCTGCCTTGGTGAGGTGGGAATGCGTGACATTGTAGCACAGGCAGAGCACCTCTGTTTGTAGTGGCAATTAATAGGAATGACTGAGAGTTGGTGTATGGGGATCCCTACTCATTTATGAAGCTCATTCAATGACATTGGGTCAGTCATTTTTTCCTCACTTAACCTATTTCTCAGGATTGCTGTGGGGACAAGATGAGGTAATCCAGGTGGGTTTCAAATAGGAAACTTTGGGACACCTCTGTAGCTTTGGGACACCTCTGTAGGGAATATTTGGAGAGGCTCAGCCTAACTAAAGAAGGGAAAGGGGCATTAAGTCGCAATTTCCAGGGCTTACATTGCCTGAACAAATGCATGAAAAATGGGAAATAAACAAGACAAGCTTGAACTTCTAGCAAGGGAAGGTAAATTTGACTTGATAGGAATAACCAAAACCTGGTGGGATGACTCCCATGATTAGAATGCACAAATAGAAGGCTATCAGTTGTTCAGAAAGAACAGATGTGGTAAAAGGGGAGGGGGAATGGCATGATATGTCAAAAATTTATACACCTACTCAGAAATGCTATAAAATCATCCAGATACCCCTGTGGAGAGCATCTGGGTGAACATTAGGGGGGAAAGCAACAAGCACAACTTTGTGGTGGGCATCTACTATAGACCACCAGGCCAAGGGGAGGAAGTGGATGATGTTTTCCTGAAAGAACTGGCTGACATTGCAAGGAAACATGATGTAGTTATAATCGGGCACTTAAACTATCCAGATATCTGTTGGGAAACTAATTCGGCCAAGCATGGGAGGTCCAATAAATTCATGTTGTGCCTGGAGGATAACTTCAAACTGCTGGAATTCTCAGTCTTATGGTAAACAAAAGGAATACACAGTGAAACCTGTGCATTGGATTTCAGGATGGCTGATTTTAATGAGCTCAGAGAAATCATAGCTGGGATCTCATGAGTTGATGAACTAATGGGAAAAGGGGCCCAAGATGGGTGGGAGCTCCTTAAGAAGTAGTTTCTACAGGTGCCGACAAAAACAATTCCTATGACAAAGAAAAGGGGAAGATGCCTCAGAAACCAGGATGGCTGCACAAACAACTTAGTGGCGAGTTGAAGATTTTAAAAGACATGTATAGGAAATGGAAGATAGGACTGATCACCAGGGAGAAGTACAGACAGATAGCCTGGTCACGAATGCTAAAGCTCAGTGTGAGCTGGGACTGGCCAGGGATGTCAAGAACAACAAAGGCCCAATTCCTAACCAATTTTTCAGCAGTGGCATAGCAATGCCAATGGGGCGTGTTCTGCATTCTGCAGTTGGAGGGCACTCATGGAGGCCTCCTCAAAGTAAGGAAATGTGTGTCCCCTTATCTAGGACCTGCATTGCCTTATGTCAGTGATTGAAAGTGGGTTAAGTTTATGCCCAAAAAGGGTTTTTTTTTAGGTATGCCCAAAGAAAGAGGAGGAGAAATGAGGGGTGGGATTGCTCCTAGATAAGGATGGTCAATTGGTATCTGGAAACAAAGAGAAGGCAGAGCTGCTCAACTCCTATTTTGCATCTGCCTACTTTCAGAAGGAGGATAGTACAAATGCAGGTGCAGGGTTCTTGGCTGATAGGAAGGATATGCTTACACCCCCAAAGAGGTAATGAAAACCTGGATGGCACAAGTCTGAAGATTAGAACTGACAGGGAATTAGCTAGAACCCTCTTAAGGGTGCAATCCTAACCCATTATGTCAGCGCTTCCCAGCACTGGCATAGAGGTGCCAATGAGTCATGTGCTGCATCCTGCAGTTGGGTGGCACTCACAGAGGCCTCCTCAAAGTAAGGGAATGTTTGTTCCCTTATCTCAGAGCTGCATTGCCTTTATGTCAGTGCTGGGGTTAGAAGTGTTCAGAAAGACCTAAACAAAATTGAACACTGGGCTGAAATGAATATGAAGATCAACAGGAACAAATGCAAGGTTCTGCCCTTAGGCAAAAATAACCAAAGACACAGGTATAAAATGGGAGCTACCTGGCTTGACAGCCCCTGCAAACAGGATCTTGGAGTTGCAGTGGATCACAAGATGAATATGAGTCAACAGTGTGATGTGGCTGCAAAGAAGCTGAATGCAATTTTACCTTGTATCGGTAGAACCGTAGCTTCTAAGTCATGAGGTTGTGGTTCTGCTTTACTCTGCATTGGTTAGACCTCACCTGGAGTACTATGTCCAGTTCTGGGCACCTTGGTTTAAGAAAGATGCAGCCAAACTGGAGTGGCTTCAGAGGAGAGCGATGAGGATGATAAGAGGGCTGGAGAACAAGCCCTGTGAAGAAAGGTTGAGGGAATTTGGTATGTTTAGCCTGGAGAAGAGAAGATTGAGAGGGGATATGATAGCTCTCTTCAAATACCTGAAGTGCTATCATATGGAAGAAGGGACAAATTTGTTCTCAACTGACTCTGAAAGTAGAACTAGATTCAATGGATACAAACTGCAAGAGAAGAGATTCTGATTGGATATCGGGGGGAAAATTCCTGATCGGAAGAGCATTTTGGCAGTGGAACAGATTGCCAAGGGAGGTGGTGGATTCTCCCTCACTGGAAATCTTCAAACAAGCATCTCCTGATGCTCTAGGAGGATTTCCTGCTATAGGCAGAGGGTTGGACTAGATGACCTATTAGGCACCTTCCAACCTTACTAACTGACTAAAGGATGAATGGACTTTGGAGACTGCAGGAGCAGAAACTGCTGGAAACACTGGAGATGTGTGTGTGGCTGCCATGCCCAAGACCTGCTGAGGACTGAAGTGCTGCTGTAGTGGTGGGAGGAGATGCTGGCAGGAGAGGGGAGGAAGGAGGACCTCTGCAGGTTGAACAGGCAAGCTACCCTGATGGTGGGGTCCAGCAGTACTACAGAGCAGAACTAGGGTCATTTTTGGGGAAAGAAGGGGAGCTAATTCGCTTAAAGTGGGCATAATTCTCTAAGTGATGTTTGGCCTTGGAATCTAGCAAAACCGATATCACCTTATGTGTCACTTGGAGCTCCATGGAGGGAGGGTGGGATAAATATATGAAAAATAACTTTTAGAAAGTCTTAAAATGCATATTATTTCAAACTCCATGAAACTGAGGAGGGGACTCAAGTCATTCAACATTTTCCTCCTACGTGTTGTTTACTGTAGGAAAAGAAAGCTTCAAATGAAAGTCATTTCAACCATGTTACCAACTGAAAATAGTTCATGGGAGCACACAATCTGGCTTAGAGTCACATCAGTGGGAAAAGTGCCAAAGCCCCCTACCTCCCCTGTGCTATTTTAAAAAAAGAAAAAGGAAAACACCTGCAGACAGCACACTTTTTAAACATGTGTTTTGGCTGACTTAACATGAGAGTTGCATTCTTGTAGCATGTATAACATGAACCATAATAGCAACATAGGCTTACAGTAGTTGTACAAGAAGTTGTTTGTTGTCCCCCATTTCCAACAGACAACACTATGCCATGTTTCTGAGATGAAGTGCCACACATCTAAAACGAACAAGATTCAGAAGAGCAATAAGAGAGAAGCAACAAGACATTTCAAAATCATAGCCTGAAATCAAGACCCAGCTAGTTTCATCTTTTCAGTCTCTCAAATGTTGATTTTCTACCTCTGCTACAGTGAGCATCAGCAGGGCAGCAGGAAGAGGTACCAAAGCATGACAGGAATGAATTTGAGTTTAACCAGAAAGATTTCTAAAATTCACACTGGAAGTGGAGTATGAAAGGTTTGCTCCAGTGTTCCATTTCCACAACTTATTTGCAACTCCTGCTCTCCTCATGTTCTCAATGTGCCTTTAAACATTTGAGTCAAATTTCTTTGTTGTGATCCTGCACGTTAGTAAAAGAATATTTAGGCTGCAATCAGCAGTGCTGAATCCATGTAAATCCATGTAAATGTGAAGTGGTAAACATTCAATGTGCAGGTAACAGTGGCAAAGCTAGTGGGAAGGAGGTGGGTTGGCCACCCTGGATTACACCCTCAGGAGTGTAACACCACTAGTGATCAAAATCACAAAATTGTGGTTATTAGGAATAATACAATCATGTTATATACCATTTGATGAGTAATTTATAGCAGAATGCAATGAAACAAACAAGAGTAAATATCTCCATTCTATCAAAAGTTAAATCTTCATTCTATCAAAAAAATCAGAAAACAAAAATACAACTGTCTTAAAGCCCAATCCTGAGCACAGCGTGCTGGCTCACCGCTGGCCGCACTGTCGCAAACATGCCATAAAGCAAGTTTGTGGTCCCTAGCGCCGGGCAAGCGCCTGTGGTAGCTCAGTGCTGGGCTACTGCCAGGTGGGCACCCAAGCTCTGCCACTCAGTGGTCATGTGAACTGCCAAGCAACAGAGAGGTAAGTAAGGGTGTGGGGGGAGGCAGGCACGAGGCATTCTGGGGAGGGAGGGAGGTGGTGGGGAAAGGGTGGAGAGGAGGCGTGCTGCCGGGAGGGAGCGAGGGGGGTAGGGAGGCGGCAAGCTCCACTGCATCCTGAGCTTCCATGTTGGGTTCACTGCCTGACACGGAGGTTTTTGATTCATCTCTGATGTTTTCTAATAAAGTTTTCCTTAATTCAAAATGGCCCAATGAGACTAATTGTTCAAAGAGCTGAAGGGATGCTATTATGATACAGCATGGAATCAATAAGGTGTTAATAAGGTGATACCCTAGGGAGAGGGGGTGATTCCACTAGAGACAAAAATTGTGGAAATTGAGGTTTTTAGGAATAATACCATCACGTTATATATCATTTGATGTGTAATTTATTACAGAATGTAATGAAATGAACCACACTGAAATATTTGTGTCCTATCAAAAGTTATAGCCAAATAAAAAGAAAACACAACTGACTGATGTAACTAACAGCGCAATCCTATCCTGTGGTGGAACAGGCAAGCCAGGAGGCTTGCGCTGTATCCAGTGCAGGATAGTGGCCATAAGCAGCTCAACCAGAGGCAAGGGGAAACATTTCCCCTTACCTCCGGGTAAGGGCTGCTGGTCTGTATGAGTCTCCTTGAACTTGCACCACCTCTTGAGATGGGACAAGTCTGAGGAGAGTGGAGCAACTTGCAGCCACTCCGTTCTCCGTGGGACAGGGGTTGGAATCTGGCATAACCACTGGTGTCACTAGGGGGGAGTGCAATGCAAAAAAACAGAATTGAAATAGCTCCTTTCCTTCAAAAGTTATGGCCAAAAACCCAGAAAGAAAAAATGCATGGAGCCCTATGGAAAGTGAAAGTGAGTCATATCGCATGTTTACTCGTGAGTAGGCATACTTGCCATAGTCCATCAGAAAGGGCAGGCTGAGAGGAATCCAACATCACCAGAATGGTCCTGATCCAATGAATGCAGCCCCCAAAAACAGAGAAGGAAGTCCCTGCCTCCCTCCCAGCTGCATCTATTGAGCCCGAAACGAAGCCACATTGCTGAGTTTACTCACGAGTAGGCAAACTTGCCTTAGTCCAGGCAAGGACTGAGAAGGCTCAGGGCAAGCTGAGAGGACTCCAAGGACATCAGAATGGTCCTGATCCAATGAATGCAGCCCCGAAAAACACAAAAGGGAGGAGGAGGTAAAGAAAATATTTCTTTACTCAGCGTGTGGCTGGTCTGTGGAACTCCTTGCCGCCGGATGTGGTGCTGGCGTCTGGCCTGGATGCCTTTAAAAGGGGATTGGACAAGTTTCTGGAGGAAAAATCCATTATGGGGTACAAGCCATGATGTGTATGTGCAACCTCCTGATTTTAGAAATGGGTTAAGTCAGAATGCCAGATGCAAGGGAGGGCACCAGGATGCAGGTCTCTTGTTATCTGGTGTGCTCCCTGGGGCATTTGGTGGGCCGCTGTGAGATACAGGAAGCTGGACTAGATGGGCCTATGGCCTGATCCTGTGGGGCTGTTCTTATGTTCTTATGTTCTTATGAGGTCCCTCCCTCCCAGCCATATGGAAAGCGAAGCAGCCTCAAGGTTGCATTTACTCATGAGTAGGCAGACGAGCCTTGGCTGGTGGTCAGGCCAGGCAAAGGGGAATGTGAGGACACTGGAGTGGTCCTGATCCAATGGAACTGAGGCTCAACATATGTTGAGAAGGCAGCCTCTCTATCCAACTAAAAAGGGCAAAAAAAGAAGCTTGAATGGTAAGGGGAAAGTTTTCTATTTTGCACTTGCAAAGCCAGGTGGGTCTTTATTCTGATATGCCTGAAATAGAAGAACTTTAAAATGGGCACTGGGGAGGGCTGGAAATCTCACTCATTCTTTTTTTTGGGGGGAGGGGTTATTGCAGGCAGGCTACAGAGTAAGCTCCATTGACCACTATGGGACTTACTTCAGAGTAGACATGCATAGGATTGGGCTCACAGGCTGCAATCCTACCTACACTTTCTTGAGAGTAAGCCCCATTGACCACAATAGGACTTACTTCAGAGTAGATTCATTTGGTGGAACAGGACTGGCTCCCCCTTATTTAAGTATTTCTTTTATTTTAATTATTTATAATTATTTATTTTAATTTGCTTGATGATGTCACTTCTGGCCATGACATCACTTCCAATGGGTCCTGGACAGATTGTCATTCTAAAAAGTGGGTCCCAGTGCTAAAAGTTCGAGAACTGCTGCAATAAGGTGTTAGTAAGTTGACACGGGTGTGTGTGACTCTACAAGTTTTCAAAATCACTAAAATCTGAATTTGGAGGAATAAGAACATCATGTTATATATCAATCAATGCGTAATTTCATGCAAAATGCAATGAAACAAACCACATTGAAATATCTGTGTTCTAACAAAAGGTGCAGCCAAAAAACCAGTGGGGGTGGGGCGATGGCACATCACCACGCCCATCACCTGGGGCGTTGCCCCGCCCACTGCATGGGATGACATGCAGGCCTCCTGCAACGGGTGACACGAATCCTAGTGATGCCACTGGGCATAACTGCCAGATCCCAGCCCCGCTCCCTGCCCACCTGCCTGCCCCTTGGGCCGCCCATCACCCTCCCTCCACCTGCCCAGGAACGCCTCCCTCCTGCCTCCTCCCTGCCTCCCCCATGCCTACCTTTTACCCTTGTGTTGGCTCATCCGAGCCAATGCAAGAAGCCGGGAGGGAGCTGGTGCAGAGGCCTCCACTGGCCTCTGCAGGCCAGCGCTTCTGAGCACGCTGGCCTGGCTTCCTCCCATCGAGGCGCAAATGCGCTTGACAGCACATTTGCAACCCTCCCAGGTCAACCCAAGGGACTCAAAGTTAGGATTGCGCCCTAAATTAATTAAATAAATTTGTCATAAGGGTGGGACCAAAAATTTATGGACCTTGGGAGTCAAATGACCTAGCTACGCCACTGGTAGGTAATATTAACATTCAGTTACTTGCCTGTGAACCAACTGAACAACTGTAAATGTGCTGTATCTGAAAGAAAGAAAAATAGCAGACTGAGACAAAAAGTCAAGCTTCTAAACAAACAACTCACCATTACCATAGGGAACTAAGGAACATATTTTAAATTTCTTGCATTATTTTTTCATTACTTTCCAACAGAAATGAACACTGTTGGGGTCAAACAGAACAACACAACACAAAACACATGCACTGTTCTCTGTGAAAATTACAGGGACTGCATGGAGTCCTATTTTTGCTGGGCAAGGGCAGCTCTGGAACACTTGGCAACGATGTCATCATCAAGCTCCTGAACGCCATGAACAAAACTACATGGGGTTCCAATTCTAGCTGTAGCTCAGTGGGAACAGGGCATTCATGTTCTATGTTTCTGTGTTCCAGACACACATCAGGGACATCAAGATATGGGGCTTTAAGATTTGGGGTGGAGTCCTATCAGCAAGAGAGTAACTATCCCCATTCAGTCCAGCACTGTCTCTTTTCTAGTGGTTGTCTCCTGGAGTTTCTGCTGCATCTTTTTAGATTGTGAGCCCTTTAGATTGTGAGCCCTTTGAGACACAGAGCAAGTTGAATTTCTCTGCAAACTGCTTTGTGAACTTTTAAAAAAAAGAGGTTTATAAATATCATCAATAATAATATGACTGATAATAGTTTTAGGTGCAGTTCCAGAATTGTGTTTGGGAAAAAATCTCATGTGCTGACAGTATACCAGCATTTAAGGCTGCAATCCTATGCAATTCATTGCCGTAAATCCCATTGAACATAATGGGGCTTACATCTGAGTAGAACCACATAGGACTGTGCTGTAAACCAGACTAGAGCTACGGATTATGTTCTGTAGATATCTTCCGTATATTTGGAAGAACCCTTCCATTAACATTGGGGGGGAGGGAGTAGACTTTTTTTTTGGGGGGGGGGGCAATCAGAGAGTCAGATCATTTCATATTGAAACTTGAATATTGAAATGAATTAGACCAGTTAACTATGATGGGCAGCCCAATTCAATGCCAAGGTAGCTCCAGGGCAACACCTGTCATGAAAGTGCTGTAAGGCACTTAGCCACCAGTGGGCAACACACAGCATTGGCGGAGAGGCCAGTGCTGGGTCTCCATGCCGGTAGAATACCAGAGAAGAGCACCCTTGTGGTAAGTATCCCTGCCAGTCAATGGGGAGGCATTTTGCGGTGTGGAGAGGATGAGGGAAAGGTGAGGAGGGGCAAAACAGGACAGAGGAAGGGCAGCCCCAAGGGTGGATCAGGTCCAGGAGGGGGCAGGGATGTCGGCAGAGGCTGCCGCCAAATCTTATCCCCCCTCCTGAGCCACAGAGCCCAACACTAATCTCCTCTGTTCTGGGCTAGCTCAGGAGCTGGCACAGAATAGACCAGGGGTGTCCAAATTTTTTGGCAGGAGGGCCACATCAACTCTCTGACACAGTGTCGGGGGCCAGGAAGAAAAATAATTAATTTACATTTCAAATTTGAATAAATTTACATAAATGAATATATTAGAGATGGAACATATTAATGAATGAAGGTCTCACAATAACATCAAGGCCTGTGATGCAGCCTTTCCTTTGCTGCTGCTACTGCATCACAGATGTGAAATAGCAAGCAGTGGAGGGAGCCCTCATCCCACAGCTCACGCAAGAGGTCGAACAGTTGGTCGTCATGCTGAGAGCGGTTACATTGGGCCAGCGCAGGCTCCAGCAAGTCTCCGGAGGGCCAGAGGCTCATTGAAGACTGGGGGCTCCCCACGGGCCAGATTGGGAGTCCTCGTGGGCCATAAGTGGCCCCAGGGCTGGGGTTTGGGCACCTCTGGAATAGACCCATTGGAGCTGCCAGAGTTCTACACAGAGAAAGATGTTCCCTTACCCCAAGGGGTCCTCTGCCACTGTCCTCACTTCTCTCCTGGGTCCAGTCTGCCCACATCCTGCCTTCATGCCACCCTCCCCCTACCCAGGTTTGTCCCCTCCCTGCTTCCCGCAGCCTCCCACTGACCTGGAACACCTCCATACTGCATGGCAGCCAACTCACCACTGACAGCTCCCAGGGCCTCTTCAACTGGTGCAGGGAGTTTCCCCCAGCGCTCCCCCCCCCCACGGCTGTGTGCCTGAGATTGGCACTATAGCCTTGGAGGATTGGGCAGTTAATACATATTATTAGTTGACTGGTTTGTATTGTGCCCCATTTTTATCACCCAGTGACCTTAGGGCAGCTTAAAGTCAAGTTAAAACAAAAATAGAAGCAATACTTTAAAATAAAAGTCATAAGAGCATAAAATAAAAACAAATAAAACATACATTAATGTTCATGATGAGTAAATATATTTAAGAATCATGTGTGGTTCTAACATTAAGCAAGTTTGGCCATCCCTGCTCTGCATGGTGACCAGATGAAGTGGTTTGAGAACCTGTTTAAGAATATTTCAACAGTGCTCAACACATGGGTGGGTCTGTTGGAAGAAGGCACATTTGGACATAGTCTGAGTTCAGCCTGAAATTTACTGAATTCCATCTCTTTAGACACCTGTAGGATGAATGCTCTTGCCTAGACCAGCAGTGTGCAAACCCCATCCAGGGACCATTTGCAGCCCTCGGCGTCCACCAATCCAGCCAACAGGGAGCCCCCAATCTCCAATGAGCCTCTGGCCCATCAGAGACTGTTGGAGCCTGTGCTGGTCCGCGACCGCCTGACACAAGCTGTGGGTCGAGTTATAATTCTCCTGTGTATTATAAATGAGTTCAGTAAAAATTCATTCCGGCCCAAATCCTAACCCACTTTCCAGCGCTGGCATAGCGGTGCCAGAGCCACGTGCTGCATCCTGCAGTTGGGTGGCACTCATGGAGACCTCCTCAAAGGAAGGGAATGTTTGTTTCCTTACTTAGGAGCTGCATTGCCCTTATGTTGGTCCTGGAAAGTGGGTTAGGATTGTGCTTTAATTCATATAAGTTCCGTCTCTAATCCGTCTCGTATATTCATTTATGTAAATGTATTTAAATTTGAAATGTAAATTAATTATTTCTTTTGCTGGCCCCCGACACAATGTCAGAGAGATGATGTAGGAGGGCAGGAGGTCTGGTCTAGAGGGTAGAGCCTCCATTTGCCTGAAGATTAACATCCACAAGGTCGCCAGTTCGAGGCCACCGGCACTGTGCGACCTTGAAGCAGCTGACAAGCTGCAGCTGAGCTGTTCCATCTGCTCGGAGCGTGGGAGGATGGAGGCCAGAATGTTAAACCAGATCGGAGTGTAACAGCTTGAATGTGGTGGTTCTTGAAAGAGAGAACCTTCTTTCAATTTGTAAAAATCCCTGCGTGGATTTAATAAGCCTGCCTGTGTAAACCGCCTTGAATAAAGTCTTGAATAAAGACCAAGAAAGGCGGTATATAAATACTGTATATTATTATTATTTATTATTATTATTATGTAGCCCTCCTGCCAAAATGTTTGCCCACCCCGGATTAGACCATGCTCAGCCCATTATTTCACATAGGATTTGTTCAAACTGACTGGCTCTCTCAAGCCTTTTCTAGATGATTGATTTGCTCTCCATCATATTACTCTTCCAGATAATCTGAGAAATTATGTGAATGACCAGAGAAGAAGTCACGGAGAAGAAGAAAGAAGCTATATTACAATCTTTTGTTGCAATGGCTTACGTGGTGGGAACTTTTCTAAATGACTTGTTTCTTTATATTGTTGAAATAAAGACTTTATTTTGTCTGGAAAGAGAAATGTATAGTTACATTTACACATATGAGGCTCTCTCATATACAACACATATTGCTGATTATACTCAGATTACAAAAGGCTACCTATCCAGGCCTTTACTTTTGTCCTCCATGACCTGTGAAGGTGCATCTCTTCCCTTGTGTCCTCCACCCCTCCCCCATTTCAACACTATTGCCATTTTCCCTCCTCCCCTCTAGGAGTGTCCAACTCATCAGGGCCCTGACTAGTGTGCAAGAATTCCCCATTCCATGCAAATCCTTCTTATCTACCCATTGTCTTTCATGAACTCTGATCCTAACCTCAACCACAGAAAAAACCATACCAATTATATAATCCATAATTGCCTCCACGCTTCCGAGGGCACTTCCCCATAAACCTAAAATAAGAAAACAAAAATGTTCACCATTTTTCACCAGGTAATATTAAATGGCAAAGTTGTTTGATATTTTCTTTCAAAAAAAATTGCTTCACCTTGTGGTTGCCCCAACAATGCAGAGGAAAGAAAGATTATAAGCAAAACCACAGATATTCCAATCTACAAAGGAACTACTGTAATTTGGATGCAATGCAACCTGCAGGACTAAGGAGGCCAGTGTACTGTAAAGTCACCTGAAAGCATCTAGCTGTCCTTTCTGTGGTTCTTGCAGGAGGTTTGGTCCTCAGTTTTCTTCCTTCCTCCCCTTCTTCTTCTGCAGGAGAAGGATGTGCTCTGCCAGGGGACCGTTCTAGGGTTCCTAAAGTCCTAGGGTCTCTCAACAATCAAAGGTATCTGTATACAACTATGATTTCTTATGAAGCCTTAACTTCGCCTTCTCTTCTTTATATGTTTTATTGATAGCAACTAGCCCAGGTAGTGGGATATATATTTTTAGTACTGTAGGAAGGGAGGAAGCTTTACTTTGCTGCTTCCCCCTCTCCCTTTCAACAGGAACAACAAAAAGGGTCACCTTGCAAATAGCAGATTGTTTTCTCCTTCTTCGGGTCTTTCAGACACCCGTTCTCAAATTCACTCCCAAAGTGTTCAATGTCGATGGAGGCACCAATGCCAGCGATTGCAACTTCATGTGGGGTAAATTCATACCAGCTTCCTAAAAATATTAAGATTTGAATGGCATAGTCTGAAGGCACAAGACACAACAACCTTGTTGCAGCTAAATGGGTCACTGTCTAGTCAGGACCTGAATGGAGACAAGTTATCTGGAAAACTGTGCTATTTTTAACTATGAGTTAAACCATGAGTTACTTTAGCAAGGGTGCAAAAATAAGATATGAAATGGCTAAATAACAAAAAGGAATTCCGTTCAAGCTGCCACCACATTCACCTATACAGTGATTCCCAAACTTTTTTGACTGGCAGCTCGCTTGACCTACTGGGCCACTGGCTGTGATTCCCTGTTTGGGTTACAATCTTATATATTGTATAGGACAAAGTGTTTTTCATCAGGATTCCACTTCTCCCCTGTCTGGTTTCTGTGGCTCCTTGAGGAGCCACAGCTCACAGTTTGAGAATCACTGACCTATAAGAAGATTCAAAGCCAATTTGAAAACCGTGCTTTGATGGAAGATCTGTAGGAATTAGGAGGACGGTTAAAAGATGAACTGATTAACTCCACTAATTAATATTGGTGAAAAGTCTCAGCAAGAGAAGGGCTTGGCACAATTTTTGTTGGCTGAACCTCAGCAAAATTGCTTCGACCTTTACAGCATGACAATTGAGAATGATCACTGACCCATACTGCCACTCAGTAATCTGGCAAAATGGTTATCTTACTGCACAGTTGACTGTATGTCTACTCAGAAGTCACTGTCATTGTGTTCAGTGGGGTTTATTCCCAGGTAAGTATGTATAGCAGTGTTCTTCAACTGTGAGGTTGGGACACCAATGGGCCTCAGTTGTGGGGTCGTGACAACTTAGAGTAATGAAAAAGGTTGAAGTTACTAGCTAGAGCACCAACTAGCTAGAGGTAAAGTGGTGGAATCTAATGTAGCCCATCAAGTACCAGGTGATTGTGTCCCACTCCTACTTGGGTTCTTAGCAATTGGGCTAAAATAGCTTTCATTAGTACAGGCTTCATAGCAACTTTTTCTGTTCTCTCTAATAAGAATATTTTGTACAGTGAACAGTTCTGGGAGGGCATTCTGGGGGGGGGGGTGGGCAGGTAGGATCCCAGGAGGGGGACAGGATCAACTGTGGGGTCTCAGTCTCATACTTTATTTGTTTATTTATATATTGGGGTTGTGGCATGAAAAAGGTTGAAGACCACTGGTGTATAGGATTATAGCCTTACAGGACTTCCCTGCCCATTAGCCAGGCAAATCTCATATACAGTGCTACTCATTTCTACATGGGCATGTAATGAGGGAGCTGCAGTATCTACTTGGACAGGGGCACTTGTGGCACCTCACAATAATGCTGGTGTAACATTGCAGCTAAGAGAGTGGGTTGCAAATCAGAACATTCTCAGTCTGAACTGCGCTTCTGCCATGAATGTACTGGGTTGTCTTAGACTGCACAGCTATACAGTTGACTCTTGTCATTCATGGATTTGGCACCCACAGATTTGACTCACCCTATAAATTGAAATTCATTTGAGAAATAGGATTAATAAGCACTGTACCAAATAATTTAGTTACCTATTTTATGTTCATGATATCTGTTGCTGTCCACAGCTGCATAAATGGGATAAGGATTCTTCCCATTCTCTGAAGATTCCTTCTGCTCAGACAATTTTGTCTCATCCATCTGAAAAGGCACAGGCCAAGCTGATTTAATTTACTGCTAAATCTGCTTCCAACCCACTCTTAGCCAGTGACAGGTTTAGCATGCAGAAAGTCCCAGGTTCAATTCCTGACATCTCCAGGTGGGGCTGCTCTGTCCAAAAACCACTACAACTCAGTATAAACCACAGTGAACAAGATGAACAATGGCTTGTCTCAACATAAAGCATATTCATAGGTTCATATATGTTTATAAGGAGAGTCCTCACACTGGTTTTTCAAGAATGTGTTAAGTCACAAAATGGTCAGCTGGGAACCTACAGGCCAAGTGTGGCCCTCAAAGCACTTCTGCCTGTTCCAGGAAGCCCTATAAGAATTTAATCAAGGTGTGGTAGCAAAAATGTAGCACTCCACACTTTGAGAGCACATTCTGGATGGATAGAGACCCCTCAGGGGTTATTTTTAGAAGTGTTTGTTTCTGGTGAGTAAAACAGGATTGCAGCCGAACAGACCAATTCTAACCTGTGCTGGAATGGGTAGGCTGGCTGACATGTGCTGTATCCAGTGCAGGGTTGAGGCTGGCTGCTGTGCAACCTAGGGCAAAGGATTGCACAGTGGCTCAAATGGGGTTACTCGGATCTGCGCCACCTGAAGAGGTGACGCAGATCTGAGTGCCCTGGTGCTAGGCCAGGCCTCCTGGGAGAGGGGGGTTAGGATCTGGCCCACCCGCCATCTGTCCTCCCCCTGCCCCAGAATGCCCCGGTTCTGCCCTCCCAGACCCCCGCACAGGCAGCCCACCACAGGCATGAACTCATCTGTCCTGGGGCTTGCTATAGTGTGGGGAGGTCAGTGTGCATCCTTGTGCCGGCTTCACTGACCCTGAAGTTGTTGCAAACGGGTCTTACGGCACATTTGCGACACTCCAGGGGCAGTCTAAGGGACTAAGGGCCAAATCTTATCCAACTTTCAAGCGCCAATGCAGCCACAACGTAGGTCCAAGGTAAGAAAACAAATGTTCCCTTATCTTGAGGAGGCCTCCCTACCACAGGATGCAGCATACACCCTGCTGGCATGGCTGCATTGGGGCTGGAATGTTGGATAGGATTGGGTCCTTATCTCTGGTTTGCACTCTAAGTCTTACTGAACACAATGGAATTACTTTTGAGTGAAATAAATAACCACTTTTAAACACCTCTAGTTATATCACATATGACAGATTGTACAGGAACTACAGGAAATGTTTATGTCTGGTTTGCTTTTATGAAAAAATTCATTACATTCTTGTTAAGTTCAGGGATTCTTTGCATTCAGCCTTTCTTGCCCCCTACCTGTTTCAGTAGCTCATACACAATACAAAAGGCCCAGAAGTCAGTCAAAGAGTAATTTTTATCTTTTGTGGCTTCTATCGCAGCTTCTAGTGCTTTCAAATAATCCCAAAGGCCTTTGGTAAGTGTTTCAGTCAGACTTTCTTCTAACATCTTCATATTTTCTGACCAGTCTTCTTGTTTATAGAGTCCTGACATGCACCTGGTAGTGAAACGGGGGAAGGGGGTGGGGGGAGAGAATGGTGGAAAATGTGTAATAGATTTAGACCACAATCTGGGATTTACTGATTCGTGGAGCTTTCGTAAGTCTGGGAAATGAGGAATCCTCATATGAAGATAATCAAAATCTTGTCTTATGTGCTTCGAGGCATGTGAATGGTCTCAACCTATGAGTTACATGTAAAATATTGAATTCTGAATTTAACAAATGGTTGTTTAAACATTTAATTTAGTGCTGGACTAGCAGAACCACGGGTGGGACTTGCACTTCCAACTGAACCTGCTCATGATACATTGTATAATGGGTTGCATACAGCTGCCATTTAAATGCTGACAAATAACGGTTTGCCCACATCGGAAAGCAAAATAGAAAATTAGAGCTTGTGAGGGGAGGACATAGAGAGAGACAGCATCAACCCAAGACCTGACATCTGAGGCACATGTCAAATGCTGCCCACCTTGCCTGCTTATGTGCCAGCCTCTGTTCTTCCTACTTTCCAAGGTTCAAGCTCCTCACTCTCCTCCTTTTCACCTTTCCTCATCCCCTCTGTCTCCTTCTTCCTTTTCCAATCAAGGGAGAAGGAAGGGGGCAGAGTAAGTAAGTGGGCAGAGGTGGGAGTCCACCAACATGATGCAAAAGGCAACTGATTCAGGACTGGCTGGCCCTGGAAGGGGGGGGGAGTGTGGGTGCCAAAGCAGAGCTGGCATCAGCAGAAGACACTCTTGGGCAGCTTCCAAGGGCTCGGTAGCCCACTCCTCATACCCTCCTGGTATCAAGAAAGGATTGGGCCCAGCCAACAAACAGCAACAGCTAGCTGGGAGGAGCCCCTAGGTAGTGGATGTGGGTTACTTTGTTCATGGCCAGATGACTGCAGCAACAACATTCTAGCTGGTGACAGTTTCATGCCCTCCAGTCCTGACAGTACCCCATGTAGCACAATGATGCCATGGGAGGCAGTACATGAGTTACATGGCAGGCAGCACCCGTCAGTTCAGACAAAACTTGTCTGCCCCAAGCCAAAAGCAAAGCCACTGTTGTTCTATGTACTTTGTTACAGAATTGAACTGGGGAGAGACTATTCATTAAGCATAGTAATAATGGGAAAGATGTTTAATCTGAATAAATCAGCAGTAGTGTTGCTATTATAAAACTCCTTGAGAGGATCAGATCCCCATCACCCCCAAACTAGAGAACTGGGCTGCAATCTTATACACACTTTCCTGGGAGCAAGCTCCATTGAACACAGTGGGACTGATTTCTGAGTAGACATGCATTGGACCACACTGTTAGAGGTTTGGGATCATCTATACCTATTCTAAGGTTGGTATAATAACACCTCAACTCATGTGAGGGATATGATCCTTAAAAGCTAAGCATTGTCTCAACCAGGACTATAGGAAATGGAATTGACCATAAGGGAGGAAATTGATTGGTCAGAATATGCTGTTCTTATTTGCTCCAGGTGATCAGATACAATGGAGGCCAGCATGCCTATACCTTTAAATATTGCATAGAAGTGGGAATTTTGGCAGGTGCAGCTTTTTAAACCTCTCTATGTTGAACTACACCTGCCACAATTCCCACTTCTGTACAATGGTTAAAGGTATAAGCACTCTATCCTTCCTTGTATCTGGTCACCCTGTATCCAGCCAGGACAAAGAGCGCTGTAGCAAAATAGTACTAATGGAAGCAACATTATGAAAGGTATTTATGCATTCAGTGCAGCCCATGTATTTTGTTTCAGTACTAAGTCTCTCAGGGATTGAGCCAGAATTCACAGAAGAGGTTTCCAAGTAATGTTCAGCAGTACTTAATGCTATGGGGAATGTAAGACCAATTATACATAAATAAAAGCTCAGTCTGCAGAGGGAAATATACTTCTGAATTCCACATGCTTGGTCCAAACATTTGGAAAAACCCATCACCTTAATGTCTTCATTGTAATTTTCCTAGTGATACGCACTGCTGGAAATAGAATGCTAGACGAGGTGAACCATTGGATCCATCTGTCCCACTAAAGCAACATTCTCATTCTCAATTTAAACATTCTCATTAAACATTTCATATCTACCATCATGCACTTACCAGGTGGAACCCGACACCCCACCCAAGTACATAATGCAGTCCAAGAGGTTCTGGTCCTTCAACTGCCTTAGTGTCCCAAAAAGGGCAATCATGGCCCGCAAACCTCCACCTGATCCCAGGACAGCAATAGTCGGGATTTTGCCCTGGTGAAAAGAAAGCAAACATGATGAGGGTTCTGATCCACCAAGCCATTTCCGCCCAACGTTGCATATACGCAACAGGGATCAAATGTGTACACCTGTGGGTTGGGTAAAAATGGGTTAAGACAGGGTTCTGTGTCCTTTTAATGTGTAAGGCAGAGATATGGCATTTACTGGTAAATTAAAATGATAATATGCACTTCCACAATGTATCATCACATCTTCTTGTAGCAAGGACCAGTGATGCTGCAAAATTCCAGCAAGTGCAAGCATTTATGGCAGATCTCAAGTCAATTCACCTACAGTCAGACCCCAGTACCACAGAGGTTTCATTCTGGAACCCCCTGCAGACACAGAATCTGCAAATACTGAAGCACAAATTTAAGTTCCTTAAATGACTGAATGAAAACATGCCAAAATTGGGTTTTCTGTCTTTTTGAGGCCAAACCATGCAGTTTTCAAGCCTCTGGGGCTATTTTTAGCACTGAAGGACCCACTTCTGGTTCATGCAGAGGTTCTTTCCTCCTCCCAACCTCACCACGGAATGCATCTGGGGCAAGGCTGGGAGGAGAAAGGAACTTCTGTGCAACCTGGAAATGGGTCTTTCGGTGCTAAAAATACCTCTAGAAGTTTGGAAACGGCACAGTTTGGCTGTGAAAAGGTAGGAAACCTGATTTTGACACACTGTTTTTGTTTTAAGGGGATTTAAATTTGGACCCCAGTATCTGCTGGCATCTGTTGTGAGTCAGCCACTGGATTCTGAATTCAGTTATGATAATGTGCAAATCTCTTCATACAACCAACACAGTACACACAGCATAATGCCTGAGCAGTTTGCTTTTAGAAGATGCAATGCATTTATTATATGTTCCTGGCAAGAAAAAGTTGTCATCAAATCCCACAGTAAAGTGATTTTCTTCTAGGGTATTTTTTTTTAAAGTACTGCTAATCCCTTTCAGGCAGGTAGATATATGAACTATTTATTTGCCTATGTAAATAGCTTTGGGCACAATCCAGCCCTTCACTTGGGCCAGTGCAAGTCCCTCGCAGCCCCATGGGCGGGCTGGTGGGGAGTGGGAGGTGGGGGTTGGAATCCGGCATAACCTATGTTACAAATTTAAATGTATTTTTTTGTGTGTGTGCAGGGGTGGGGAATTGCATGTGGTCCACAACAATTCCAGTTTTTGCCTCAGTGGTCAGCATTACTAAAGGTTGGGAACCACTGTCTTAAAAGATAAAGTACATTTGTCTTATCTTCCTGGCAAGAAAAGTTCACATAAAGTCCCCCAGTGAAGCTTTCTTGCAATTGTTATCTAGTTTTTTTTTTAATTTATTGCTAATCCCATTGAGGTAGATAGATATATTAGCTATTTATTTTGCTTTGTAAGTCACTTTGTGATCTACCGCAGACACCCACCTATAAGTTGATCTCACAGACAAGTTGAGGACAGGGTTTGAGCAAAAATCATGGGATTTTCTATGACCCTCTGATAAGTCGGGGGTTAAACTTAGGGGGGTGCTTGACTATAGTTTTGACTGATTTTACCCAAGGCCAGATCCTGAAAAATAACTTACCACTAATAGTTACCTAAGAACTGTAGTCTCTAATTTATTAAAAACATAGTAAAAGATCATAAGAAACATTTTAAAAAAAAAAATTGTGGTCTTCACCACCTTTTTCTAAACACTATCCGTGCACTGTAAACAACATACCAGTAAAACAGTGGTTCCCAACCTGGGATTCATTTACTCCCAGGGACACTCAACAGGACCTTTAGGGGTACTTGAAAAAGAATGGCATAATGGCAGAAAAAGGCAGGCCATGCTCCAGAATGCTTTGCTGGGCCAGCAAGGCAGGAAGGGAGGTAGTTAGTTGGCTGTGAAAGCCCCACCAATAGCTAGTTTTTGGTCATCAATTCATCTATGAACCAGTGATTGAAAACCAGCACAGTAAAAAAGCTGAAATATAATATGGAAAGTGATCAATCACCCAGAATTTCTCAGCACTTCTGGTGTAAAACAGTGCAAAGGCAGAGTCTTCTGTTCTTCAAACAGATGAAAAGAGAAAACACTGTGATAAATACATGAAGTCTGGGCTTTCATATGGAGGAGATGAGGGCTTGTATTATTAATTACAAACATTTTGTTAATATGAAGGGTACAATTTATGGAAATGGGCTGCCAAGGGATATGCAAGTGAAAAAGGTTGGGAACCACTGCAGGAAAACCATGAATCAAATCCACCTTTAAGGTGTCTGGTGTGTTAAGCCAGAAGCTCTACGTACAACATACAACCCATAACACATAACTGGGAGTGTGCAATTCAATTCACAGCAGAGAGATGCAGCTGCATATATTTGCAACCCTTTTTACTCAGCAGTAGACCCACTGCTTTCCATGGGTGTTATCCTTAAGTAATGGTGCATTGAATTGTAGCCTGGGACTTCGCTTCAAATGGAGAGGATCCCATCCTGGTGTTGAAAAAAACAGACCTCTGCCAAATGCAAGCCTTTGCAAAACAGAACCAGGCTGCAGCAGCATTTGCAAAATGGAACAGAGGAGAATAAAAGGTTAACTTTGGCTGGAATTTCCCAGCTAAGTGACTATAGAAGCTAATATCTGCATTACTTCTAATGACCCACTTGAAAAAGAAATGAAACTTTTCAGAGTTGAAAGGCTCTGCCCTCTGATTGACCTGGAGATAAGGTGAAGTGATAATTGGAGCTTAATTACTTGGCATCCCTTCCCCTGGAGGCTGGGGATAAGAATAGGCCCTCAGTTTGGCTGTACTTGTCATAAGAGGCGACTAAACAGCCACCGGGTAGGTGGGACGCCTTAGCCTGGGAAGGCAGCTCATCTGAGAGAAGGAAAACTCTGATCCCAAACCTCCACTGCCTTGTGGCTATATCCAGTTATGGAAAAGGCTTCAGGAGTCAACCTTGAGGCAAAATCCAGAGCTGGAGTCCCTGAGGCAGTTCATGGCTGAACACAGTCACATTCTGGCAACTCCTGTGATGCCGCTAGAACCAACCGTATTGACTTCTGCCTTTCCATTGGACCATTTCAGCGATGTGGAGAGGGGAGATTTACTGCATGGGAGACAGTCTATCTTCCATATCTACTTTATCCGGGCTTTGCGCACTGGAGAGGACACTCTGTTCCAGAACCACCATTCAGAGCGCGATACCGTGGTCTTCCAAGACTGAAGGACTGAAGAATTTTAAGTAATATAGGCGAGTATCTCCGGTACTTTGTTGCTGAATAATAATAATAATAATAATAATAATAATAATAATAACAACCACCTCACCTTTTCATCTTTGATCTTAAGCTTGACAAGGCCTTTCTTCACCACTTTCTTTCTTGCGGCAATGGCTTTTTTCTCACCCGCCGACAGATCTGTTGATAGCCGGACCTGGAAACACACAAAATGGACTTGGGATAAAGTGGAAGTCTCTTACCAGCAAAACTGGAGAGCAGAGCATTTGATATCATACTCAGATATTCAGCAAAGAAAATATCACTCCCTGCTAGCTAGGCAAAGAGGCACCTTGTAAAGTGGGATTCTCTTATATTTAACAGAGGCAGAGCAAGTGACTCTCTTCACCCCAGTATGGGATCTTTTCCAGTGCCTGTTGAAGGTGTCTCTTTTGCACTTCTTTGTAGACTGTAAGCCCTTTGGGGACAGGGAACCATGTATTGATTTAGGGAGCAATCCTAACCAACTTTCCAGCACTGACATATCTGTGCCAAAGTGGTATGCACTGCATCCTGCAATGGGGAGGCAGTCAAGGGGGCCTCCTCAAAGCAAGGGCATGTTCGTTTCCTTAACTTGGGGCTGCATTTTGGCTAGGTCAGTGCTGGAAAGTAGGTTAGGATTGCGCTTTTATTTTGCTATGTAAACTGCTTTGTGAACTACTTTTTGTTAAAAAGCAGTATATAACTATTCATCATTATCACCACCACCAGTATAACATGGAATAGTGACTTCAGTGACAGTTATGTCCATGATGGCATCATCACTGGGTTACTGGATACTATATTGAACCAGTTCAGATGCAGCACCAAGTCAGGACACGGTTTCATTTTATGTGATTGAAGAAGATCCAAAACCTTGAGTTTGTACCCTGCATCCTCCTCCTTGCTCTCCCTTACAGTCTCTTGCAGCAAATCTTAGTTGGCTGTTATATCTCAAACAGGAAAACAATGGTTTGTCCACTTCAAATGTAAGAGGCAACCATTATTTACAAGGAAAGATATGAGCTCAGCGCTCCCTCAGATAGTACGTAATTCTGAACTGGGCCACTGTCTCTTCTTTTGGAGATGCAAGATGCTGCAGTCACAACTTTGCCATCTTGGAGCTGCAGCTATTGCAGAGAAACATATGGTAGATAATACCATTTTATATGCAATAATTAAAGGTGAAGCACTGTAGAGCATGCTGGCTTTAATTCTGAGCAAGTGTCAGAAGGTAGATGCATTGTGGATTTTCAGAGGGATTCCTCACCTTCACAGATGTGTTGGTGTCCATCTCCTCCATCTAGTTTCTTTGCAGATAACTCAAGGAATTCACACTCAAAACGAGGAAGCAGCAGAAGGGGAAAGTTGAGATGCAAGGACTTGCATTAGCTGATAGGTAGTGATATTCTGTCCACTTTTATCCTCTTGGCTGGAACGCTGAAATACAGTCACGTGGTTTTTGAGTTACACTGTTCCTGGAGAAAGAAGGAGCTTGTTTCTGAAGAACTGATATGAGGTTTATTGGTATGATATACTGTTGATATGATGTTTCTGGAGAAAGAAGGAACTTGTTTCTGAAGAACTGATATGAGGTTTATTGGTATAACATACTGTTGATATGATATGCTGTTGACTTAGCATGCAGGTTCGACAGGTTCTACTGGTCCTTGCTTTAGTTGGGACAGAGGTCACAATTTTGCTGGGGGTACAGCACTGTAGCTTGCAGTTTGATTGATAGGCTACAGTCCTGCTTAGGTGATCTCTGTTACATGAACATTCACAAAATGGCAAGAGCGAAAGCAAGTCCTCCAGGCTGATCCTCTCCCAAAGTCCTGCCACCCCTCCACTACTCATGCACACACAGTGTTTGTCAGCACTGACAGTGCTGTGTTCAGGGAGATTTTTTTCCCTTTTGACATGAAATGTCAATCAAGTTATTCAAATAACAAAAACTGGAGGATTTTTAGGAGAGGAGAGCAGAACAAAAATCAAAAGGGAACCAGGCTACTGCTGTGAGCAGAAATATATCTGAAAAGTCCACTGAGAAAGTTTGCCTGGCTGCAGAAAGACAGACACAGGAAACAAGATTCATAAGCCTCTTTATTGTCCTGTGCATTGGCAACATTGTCCTGCACATTGACTGCTTTGTGATGGTTCCGCTGACTTCTTGGCTGACAGAGCCCAGTTGGTGATGCTTGGGGGCACCTGTTTGGTGCCCTGGTCTTTACTGTGTGGGGTATCACAGGGTTCTATTTTGTTCCCCATGTTTTTTAACATCTACATGAAACTGCTGGGGAAAATTTGGAGTGCAGTGTCACCAATATGTTGATGACACCCAACTCTATCTCGCCGGAAGTCCTGGAGTGCTTCTGGAGGTGGTTGGGGTCTGGATGAGAGCCAATAGACTGAGATTCAATCAGGAAAAGACAAAAGTCCTCCAGGTTTGAAAATCCTTGCTGAAACTTTTGAGTCATCTGCACTCTCTGAATGGGGTTGCACTCCCCCTGCAGAAATGTGCACACAATTTGGGAGTGCTCCTGGATTCACAGCTCTTCATGGAAAATCAAGTGGCAGGAATGGCTAGGGTGTGCACTTTGGCTGGTGCGCCAGCTGTTTCCACACTTGAGTTGACTGGACCTGACCATGGGGGGTCTATGCCTTAGCGACTTCAAGACTAGTTTACTGTAACATGCTCTGTGTGGGGTTCCTCTTGAAAATGGCTTGGAAACCGCAATTAATGCAGAATTCAGCAGCTGGGGTGGTTACTGGAGCTAGGCAGGTTGATTCTGTTGGACTGCTGCTTCAGCAACTGCAGTGGTTGCCCATTCATTTCAGGTCTTATTCCAGGTGCTGGTATTGACCTAAAGCCCTTCATGGATTGGGTACAGGTTATCTGAAGGACTGCATTCTCCTGTGCATTCTGGCCTGCCCTCTTAGGTCACCTGAAGGGGCTCTCCTACAAGTGTCGCCTTTGTATCAAGTTAGAGGGATGGTGGCATGAGGGTGAGCATTCTCTGTAGTGACACCACATTTATGGAATCCCCTACCAGGGTTAAGAAATTCACTCTTCATTATGGCTTTTCATAAGTTTGATTGGACCATAAGCATGATTCATGAAGATTCAGCAAATTTGGAGTAACTTCATTAGTCTTAGGACCCTCTAGGGTTTTGGAATACAGCCATAAAATTTGGTGTGAGCTTTTGCTCAAGGCATGTTTTTGCCGGGCAGCTGCCAAGCTAAAGCTCTGCTAATTTGACTTTGGATAAGAAGGTCCAGTATTTTGAAGTGGTAATGTGCCTAAGTTTTAGTATTGTAGGACAGCTAGGTTCTTTGTTTTGTAGATTGTGCCTTTGTGTATTGATTCTGAGGGAATGCCCATTGAATTGCTCACCCGTCGTTTAATCATAAAAAGGCTTCCAATATTTTCTTACTCTACCTAAATCTGTCTCTTTCATTCTTTCTGTTAAAACTTCCATTTCTGCTATTTCATAAATTTTGTCTATTAAATTTTCTCTTTTTGCACAAACAGTATTCTTGCCGCTGTAACAATATGTACAATAATGTATTTTCTATATTTTTATAATGGCAAATATGATAGCTTTGGCACTGAAGATTATTGTGTATTTTTTTTCAGCCATTTAATTGCTTTTCTTTTCTTTTCTTTTTTGAATAATGCATGTTGTAATCTAGGGCCATATCCTCATGTGTAAGCTGTGTAGCACCTCCCCAAAGTCTAACCCATTTTCCTTACCTGTATCTGTAATAAATAAATAAAATACTTAATAAAAAAAATGAATTGCTCACCTGTCTTTTAAACTGTGAGTGGAGTTCTCTGGTATGTGAATTCTGTGCCTAGCTCTAAATAAAACTCTCTCTATCTGAATTACCCTGTTTCTTTGGAAGAGAAATCATTAGAACCCAGAGATTTGTGCCCTTGAATGGGTTCTGTTTGCTTTTCCCTTCCTTCACTCTGCCTGTTTGAGCTGAGGTAGGGAAGGGGGAGTGAGCAATAGAAAGTGCTGGAAGTTTTAAGCACTGGGAGAGTTGTTTGCTGAGAGGGTTAGTGAGAACTGCTGTGGGCGGTCTACCCCCTTGAAGCAGCAACCTCTGTCACAGGTGGGATATAACTTTTTTAAAATAAATAAATCTATTACACTGACCAAGCCACCCACACAAACACACTCAAAACACACATGCACCTGCACATACAATATTCAGTTAGATATATATCTTTTCACTGTTCTTATTGTTTAATGATTAAAAAAGATGATGATCAATCTAATTATTATTGCTTTGCTTTAAACTGCCGAAACCAGCAATCATGTGATACTCATAAAACAGAAGTTATCAAACTTCTCAGGAGTAAAACTCCCAAGGTAAGTTCTTGTGGGGAGAGAGGGAATGAAGCAATGCCATCTGTTGTGGTAGGGTGTGTGTAGGAGTTTCCAGCAGAGCTAAAAACAAACGGCAGCGCAACAGAAACTCGAGGCTGATGTCCAAGGCAATCTCTTAGAAGGCAAAGAAGCACTTGAAAGTTAGGTCCCATCACCAAGATATATTATATACAAGGATATTTACCATAACATGGTCCGGCATACAGCAACACACATATACGGCGTCCTGAATCCTACGCATCCTAACACCCTACACGCTCACCGTTGAGCATTTGTCTGCGGCCTTGTTTTATGCACAAGGCACGCCCACAATCAGCTGCACAGAGTCAGCAATCAGGAACAGCTGCTACTTGTTACCTTCTACAAACAGTCTATTCACCATAGGGTTTGTCACGTTCCCTCCTGTGCACAGGACCTGAGTGATTTCCTGGGTTCAGACCTCAACACCATCCCCACGATTGCACCACTGTTGGGCGGGCCAAAGACTGCCTTTTACCTATGTAACTAAGCAGCAGGCTCCTGGGGCTGCAGGGAGCCCCACAGACGCCTCCGCAGGGCTCCCCAAGCCTCAGAAAGTGTAAAAATAACTATCGCGACCAACTTGCAGTTTCATGATCACAAACCGATTTTCTCTCCTTCCTTCCCGTTTTCAACAAAAGCAAATCAAGCCAAGCAGGTCTGGTCACCCTGAGTGTGCCCATTGCAGCGTTAGAAACTTGGGGGTGTGCTGGATAAGGAGTAGCAAAGAAATTGAGCAAAATGTAAACTGCTGTGGTGCTTTCATAATATTTAAATCCTTTTTTCAGACATATATGGCAACTTTGCATGTGCCACTCAGAAAGTGTCTGTGTGCCACTAGTGGCACACATGCTGTGGGTTGGCCACCTCTAGTGTATAGCAAAGAATGTCCGTGGAAACCAAATCCTATTTTTCCCATAGGATCAATGATCCATAGTGTAATTCTAATGTCACACTGAACCAGTGCAGTGACTGCTGTGCCAGCCTAGGGTATTGCAAATCTGCCATAAAGCATGTATGCGGCATCTGGAGAGTAAGTGGTGTTGGCAAGAAGATCTGCACTGTCTCATAGGCACTGAATCCAGGAGTAGTGTCCTACTGAGCTGGTGAGCTCCTGCCTGGCAGTGCAGGCATAGGGAGAGGCCAGACAGAGGACAGGTAGGGGGTGCAACAAAGGGTGTAGATAGTCACCGTTCTTATTCCCCTTCCTGGGCTTGAAAACCCGACATGTGGCTTCTTGGACTTGCACTAGCGATTTAGCTGGTGCAGATCTGAGTAATCTTATTCTGCAGGCTGGGGCTTTATCCCAAATGTCCCTTCCTCCAAGAAGACCTTCAACCTGCTCCTAACCAGAGTAGGATACAACATGGGCTCTTCCTGCATTAGGTGTCCTTATATCCTATAATAGCCTGACTGCCTCTTGTTGCTGCAGCTGTGCAGCACACCCTCTGCTGAAAGCCCAGGTCTTAACCCCATGTTTCCCAGATTCACCAGAGCAAAGGGTCACTGAAGACACCACATCCTATCTCCTCGCCATATCTTCTGCAATTCCAATACACCCAGTGGACAACAAGAATTAACTGTATCTCCATAGCTTATAAAATCCAATCTATTGGGAATGGTCCAGGACGATGTATTCTGTCATATATTCTGGCAAGTGGGAAATTCAACAGTATTCCTAGGTCAAGCAAGTGGAGACAGGACTAGATAGGATAATTTAGAGTAGGAGGATTCATGTAACTTACCCAGACTGTAACCAGCCATAATCTTCTTCCATCTCCTGTCAGGAATGTTTCTGGAGGGTTTCAAACCTGAACTTTGGAATCACAACACTGGACAAGGCAGCAATGTCAGAAGTTGGAAAAAGCCACAAGTGGGCTGAGCTCTACTAAGGCACTCAGACACAGGCTATGATGATAGTTGTCGCCAAGCATATGTGCCTGTGGCAGAATGCTGTGTATGGACCTATACTTGCTGGGGAGGAAAATTTACACCAGTCAGAGTGCCTTCAGCTGCAACAAAATATTGCTCCACAATAATTTATTTTATTTTTTTTCCAATTGAAAAGGAATAGTAATCCCAGCAACACTACAGGGAGGAAGGTGGTGGTTTGGGCTTTTCCATTGTTTCTGGTTTGGTAGACACGATATATATTTGAATCTTCAAATCGATTTTGACAGAGGCCTACAGTAAAGGTCTTAAGTGGATGGGCAGTCCAATCCTATGCTTCCCGGAGCTGCCAGGTGAAAATGCATGAATACGGCTACTGCTTATCCAGCTGGGCCAGGGAGGTCACTGGAGGTCTCCTCGAGGGAATGGAACATGTATAACTTTGCATTGGTGATGTCATCAAGGTACCTGATTAGAGAAGTGTAACCCACAGGAAGCCCAATCCTACGCTTCTCTAGCACCCAGGGTTACAGCAGCGCTGAAATGGTGACTGAGCATCCAGTGGGGCAGGGAAGCAGTGTCAAGTCTCCTCAGGATAAGGGAGCAAACATTCCTTACCCCCTGGAGCAGCTAGTGAGCAGATGCAGAGTTGAGGAAAACTGTTTCGTGTTTCCCAGCCTGGGAGGGGGGTGGCAGAGCTTGCTGCCTTCTCCACCCCCTCCCGGGCCCCCCTCTCCCTCCCCTCCCCCTGCCCAGTTCTGCCCCCACCCTGCCTTCCCCTGCCCCGAAATACCCTACTGCTGGCCGGCGGTAGTACTTACTGCCAGGAGCTCCTGGCAGCCTTCCTCTGGAGGTGTGACTCCATGCCAACTGATGCTGGGCCCAGCGGCAATGGCATGCCAGTACCGCTGGTGCAAAAGTGCCACTTTTCGCAATAGTCAGGCCAGCAGTGCTGGTGGATCACCTGCACTGCAGCTCATAGGAATACCACCTAACCTAAATAGGTTGTGGCTGCCAAAATGCTAAGCACATGCCAATCATGGGAGGGAGACAGCCCATCTCAGACAAGGTGAGAAGCCAAATCTATTGACGCATGTGCTCCCGCCCCCCCTCCAGTAATGGACTTTGACATAGACAAAGAACAAAGGATCTTAGAAGGTTTAGGATTGTACTTCAGCTTCAGTAAAGCACAAACCCAGTCTTTGCTACAAATTCAACATCAAGTATGCCCGAAACATTTTCTTCCAAGCACTTTTTCTTCCTAGCACCTTTTTTCCTGTCTCAGTTGAAGGTCACTTTTTCAGGGTCTCTCAGTATCAATCATGGGATTGGTGGACAAACTTCCCATCTCATGCAATTTCTCGGCACTTGGATGCACTCCATGAACCCCTGGATCCCATGTTTGGATAAGCCAAACTCCCAGTCTCTTTTCCAGGGTTTTATTCTGTGTGAAGCACTGAACCTGCTGAGGGAGCTCAACTGATTCATTGACCTAGCCCAGTCACCTAGATCTGATCGGGCTGGCTAGCAAAGGGCTGCATCCTAGGGTGGCTGATGCACTCTACCTTCCCACGTCTTAATTTTGTCACTAAAATGGGCAGGTTCTCTGCCGGTGATTTCCTCTACTGCCCATGCTTTTGCATGCTAGCACCTTCTGCAATAGAGCCTGATTTGTTCCATAAAACAGCATCCTAACAGCATCTTACTCTGTGTGTATATGTAATCACATATTTTGTTCTCACTGTTGAATGATTAACAAAGATGAGGATCAACTACTGACCATATAACAAACATACATCACTAGTTCAGGGTCCAATTACACCTTGATTATTTTTGCAAATTAAATAGTACATAATAATCATTTCTTGGAACATTACCTTAATCATTAAATCTGAGGCAACAAAGCTCAGGTTATATATATCCTAAGAACTTCTTATCCTAGCCCTAACTTTGCATTTAAAAAAATAAAAAGTACATCTAATTTAAACATGCATATATTGGGATTCAAATGTCTTTCGATGCACAAATGTCTGGGATGCAAAAATAATGGATACAAATGTCTAATATCAGGGCACATTTGTCCAGGATGCAGTGGTCCTTTCAGTCTGAAATTCTGCTACCATTCAGTACAGTTGTTGAGTTTGTCAGTTCAGTGTCTGGCTCTGCAAAAAGCAACTTTATAAGCTCGGCTAATTACTGATTTTTCAGCCAGTAAGATATCACAGGTAACATTATACCCTGGGAAATTGAGGGCAAGCCTGAGGAAAGGTGCAGGGACAAAATCCCTAGGACTAGGGCTTCCATGGGGCCATGACAAAACAATCCATATGGTACAAAACCAATGTATTACAAAATAAATTTGGGTACCTGAATCCCAGCCTATCCAGGCCTGTGTTTGCACTTTAGTTTTAATCCACTTTCAAAACCCTTCTATTCCCCCAATGCATTCTAATACATAAAGGGTAGCTGTAACAGCGCTCAGATTCCTTAACAAACCTCAATTCACCCCATCCCCAAGAATGCATTAAGGGAATAGAATGCATTAGTACCTACTAGATGGGTGGTGAACCAATTTGTTTGAAGGTGAAATTAACAGTATGGACTACAAATATAAATCTGAAGCACAGAAAAGAGTAGAAAAAATAAAAAAGGGCCAGGCAAGTTTATTTCACCTTGGCTTTGTTTCAAAATCATCATATGGTAATGGGGAAAATAGTGAAAGCCACTTCTTGGATGCCCGTGCATTCCTTGTATTTGTGCTAAAATCTCCACAATAAAAGTTTGGTTACTGAATCTTCATTCTCTCCCCTCCACTTCTCTTGGCCACTGCACACAGTCCCAACACATGAAATGGATTTCCCCTGCATGCACATGTTACATGTGTTCTGAAAATCACTCACAGTAACTATGTTATTGTTTCAGCATTGTGACTTCTGTGCTATGATTTTATATTCAGTTATCAAAATTATCTCTGGATAGCTGTCCAAGATATAGCTATTGATTCTGAAATGGTTTATTTATTTATTTATTTATTTATTTATTTATTTATTTATTTACTAACTATGTTTCTGGTACTCAGAGCAGCATATAACATTTATCTACTCTGTCCCTGCAACTTGTAAAACATTCAGCAAAGGATGTGCTGTTTTATGCAAAATTTCTTTCTGGGTATAGAGGAAAAAATACATGCAAACACCTACAATTCCACAATCAGATTTAATGATTTCTTTTCTCTATTAGCAATTTCTTGGAGTTCACATCTACTCTTAGGACAATAATGTAACATTTGGGGAAAAACATGCAAGCTAAGAGCCCAGTGTTGGACGCCAGGATGGCAAAGACCTCCACGGCCACTACATATTTCCCTTTGGTGCTCATGTAAGCAGGAATGAAGGAGATCCACACAGTACAAAAGACCAACATGCTGAAGGTGATCAGTTTGGCTTCGTTGAAGGTGTCAGGCAGTTTTCTAGCAAAGAAAGCCACAGAGAAACTGATGATGGCCAGAATACCAACATAGCCCAGCACACAGTAGAACATGATGATCAACCCTTCATTGCATTCCAGGATGATTTGCCCAGAAAGTGAGTGCATGTCAGTGTCTGGAAATGGAGGTGAGGTTGACAGCCAGACACTGCAAATCCCCACTTGAATGAGGGAGCAGGAAAGGACAATGGAGTTGGCCACTTTTTTCCCCAGCCATTTCCTCATGTTGTTGCCTGGCTGAGTGGCCATGAAGGCCAGGACCACAGTGATGGTTTTTGCCAACACACAAGAAACAGCCACAGAGAAAATGATGCCAAACATTATTTGCCGAACAAGGCAGGGGACTTTCTGAGGTTTACCAATGAAGAGCAGGGAAGAAAGGTAGCAGAGCAGGATGGAGCTGAGAAGTACACAGGTGAGACTCTGGTTGTTGGCTTTGACAATGGGAGTGTTCCAGTTCTTTATAAAGGTTAATATCACTAAACCTGTGATCACAGCAAAGAAAACAGCCAAGGAAACAAAAATGATCCCTAAAGGCTCTTGATAGGAAAGGAAGGTGATGACCTTAGGGATACACTGGTCTTGGTTCTTGTTTGGATGCTGGTCTTGTGGGCATTTGATACATTGAGCTGCATCTGAAAGGGACAAACAGAATATTAGGTGTTCACACAGTGATGCTTGCTGTAAGGCAATGGTTCCCAAACTGTGGGTCCATGTCCCACTAGTGGGGTCATGACCCAGCTTTGGGTGGATCGTACAACCTACAAGGTAGATTAGGGTATGTCAGTGGTTCCTAAATTTTTTCTCTCCAGGACCCAGTTTTTACAATGACACTCTATCAGGACCCACCTAGCTTTACTAGACTAAAAAGAAAGTTTCACTTTACCAGCTGCCTCTGTTTTTATCTTTTTTACTATGGTGAGGGGCGATCGCCTTTTGGAGCATTTGTTGAGCTCCTTGTTCATTGGATCAGGACCTTTCTGGTGGCCTTGGGTTTCCCTTCACCTGGGTTTCGATCAGAGCAGAGGCATGTTGGCCCACTTGTGAGTAAACATGCACATGCTACTGCATTTCGGTTTCCATAGAGCTCAATGCATTTTCCATGTCAGAGATCAGCTTGTCAGTTTCGTGACACACCAAAAATCATTTCATGACCCACTGGTGGGTCCCAACCCACAGTTTGGGAACCACTGGGAAATGTGCATCAAGAGTCAAGCAACCTGCTACTTGGAGGGGGGACGACGACGACTGCTGCTCAATCATCATTATAGCCAAAGAGGCTTGAGTAGCTGGTAAAATGAAACTTTGTTTGAGGTGGGTCCTGAAGTTAAAACGTTTGGGAACCACTGCTCTAGGAAGAAATGATGAAAGGTTTGTGGGTCGTAAAATGGAAAAGTGTCTTGCCAATCACTTAATAGCTGCATACCATGTATAGAAATATTTGAAAACAGTTACTGGCAAATGCGTGCACTGTCACTTACCTGTCTGGTTGGAAATCATTTCTGCTGGGCATGGAGTACAGTCATAGCAACAAACTGGTTTCCCCTCCCAAACCATCTTTCTGTGTCCAACAAGGCAGCTCTTGACACATGTGGAACGGGGTGGCATCTAACCATAAGAAATAGAAAGATGTGTCACACCAAACATGTAGTGCTCAGCAATACACCTAAACTTCTGCATGACATCAGCAAATTGAGTGAGACTGACAACTCAGTCCTATTGTGTGTCCCCCACCCCTGCTGATGCAGTGGTGCTGAAATGGCTACCACTGCATCCTGTGGGGGGGGCAGTTGAGGAGGTCTCCTCTGGGTAAAGGAAACTGGGGGTAAGCCTTTGCAGTGCGGGGGTGGGGGTTACTTGTACTTTCTCTAGCTAAATAGCTAGTACAGTTCTGTGTGGACTCATGCTACTGGAGGTAGTATGGGAAGGGAGTTAGGATTTGGTGGAAGTCTCAAATTATGACATAGGACTGAGGCTTCAGAAGACACTCAGGCATGTGCTTCTTGAACCCCAGTATTACAGCACATGGAAAGCATCATCTGGCCATTCAGCTATGACTTACAGCTGCGGTTTCCATATTCTCCGAGAGTTTGAAATCCGCAGTAAGTCTTTGCAGGGTCGGGGGGAGGCGGCAGGGGCAGGGGGAAGGCAGCGACACAATCCCCAGGATGGCATGGCTCAGGGGGCTGCAGGGACTGGGATGCACTCACCAGTCCCTGCAGCAGCTGTCCCTGTGTGCGGGGAGCCCTGCGCGAGTGCCTGGAGGGCGCCCCAGGTCAGGGAAAGGGAGAGTGGAGCCATCTGCTCTGCCTCTGCAAAAGCAGAAGTGGAGCGCGGTCGCCACATTCTCCCTCTCCCTGACCTGGGGAGCCCTGCAGATGCTCGCACAGGGCTCCCCACACACAGGGACAGCTGCTGCAGGTACTGGAGGGTGCACCCCAGTCCCTGCAGCCCCATCAGAAGGGAAACCGGAGCGATTGTGCTCCACTTCCAGTTCTGCGGAGCGGGGCACGATTATTCCGCTTTAACTTTTCCTGACCTGGGGAGCCCTGCTGAAGGTTGCGCAGGGCTCCCTGCACCCCTGGGAGGCTGCAGGAGGCTTGGGAAAGTGCACCCAAGTCTCTGCAGCCCCCATGAGCGGCGCGATCCTGCGGATCACGCCACTGCCTTCCTCCTGTCTCCTGCCTGTCCCCGCCCCTTAGGGGGCAGAGGCCAGGACCTACAGGCTGGGGCATCGCGATGTCCCAGTTTGAATACCACTGACTTACAGATATACCCTTGATTCCTACCTTCTCAAATATGCTGTTCCACACAATGGTATCAGCACTGATGGTGAATTCTTGACTTGGTGAGATCTTTCCAACCCTGACTTTAAGGAAGGATTGATTGGAGAAAGTCACCCAGTTGATAATGTCATACCCAACGGACAATTCCCCATTCTCAAACAAAACTTCATATCCTGCACCATTGTTAAAGAAGATATTTTTGAGGAAAGAATTGAGCTAGATTGGGAGAAAAGACCATGAAGAATATGTGTATATGAGTCAAGAATATAGCCACTCTACATAGGAAACTGCCTTTTACTGTGTCAGTTCACTGATCAGTTGAACTTAGTGTTGTCAAAACTAACTGATTTCAGTTCAATGTGGCAACAGGCAAGGGTCTTTTGCAGACCTACATGGAGATGACAAGGTCCAGAACTGGGGTCAGCAATGTTCTTCTGCTGAGGGGTGAGGCACTGGGTCTGTCCATAGTAAGAACACATGTGAACTCTATACTCATGTGTGAACCTCCCAATTAAGCCATAGAGCTAAAAAAAAAAGATGAGCATGGAGTGGAGAGACTCACACCCCAACAGAGAAGCAGAGAAGCAGAGAATCTGCTTACTGTATAGAGACAGAATTACAAATTTTTAGAACTACTGTGGGATGAGTGGATATCTTTTGGAGATTATGAGGAGATTATGAAGTGAATGATTTCACATGGTGGGTCTGATGTGGCCCACGGGCCATAGGTTGTCTTGCTCTGGCCTAGAACAATGGCTCCCAAACTCGTGGGTCGTGATCCACCAGGGGAACCAGAAGCAAGGCATTCTCCCTTAAGGGGAGTAGCCCTGCTCCGATGGCAGCAACAGAGATTGCAATGCTGCTGCCGCCAAGGGGCTTTTTGACTTTCCTGGGGGAAAGTGCGGGCCTCCTGAATGGTCTTGGAGGCTCACAACCCGCTCTGATATCCTCCGCAGCTTGTTTTCAAAGCCCTTAGCACTGATCTAAAGCTCCTTCTGATTTTCGGGAAATCCCACTGAAATGGAATAGCAACATGATCACCAGGAAACTCTCTGGAAACCTTCATTTTATTTAGTTTTCAGCTTTAAAAATATCTGTAGAAATTCCTGGTGCTCACACTGCTATCCCGTTTCAGTCAACAAACACCATTTCACCCATCCAGAGAAGTTTATTTCAGTGATGAATGTACCTGCCATGGCTGAGTACTCAAATGCTTAGATTTGGCTCCATCTAGCGGTGTTCTTCGTCTGGACTCATATATGTTATGTAAAGCATGAGCTACAGAATAGAGAGCATTGTAGATACCATAGCTCTGACCGCTCATCTCCATCTCAAACCGAGACATAGGCAAGCTCTGCAGCTTCTCTTCTCCTGTACACTTTGCACAACCTGGAAATTTCACTTTGCTTAGGCAACACTGAAACACAACTTTCAAGAAGAGGCAGCAAAATTGTGTCAGTGACTCATCAGGCTTTGTATGCTGGAGAAAGTCCTGGAATCCTGGTACTGCATTTGTGTGAACTGAGAAAGACAAAGCACCAAGGAATGTTTTTGTCGAGAAGCCCTTCACACTAATGGTGCTGGTGAAATCCCACTGAGGTGGTGTAATCCAAACCTTTCCCAAATAGCCCTTTGTCTCAAATTCAGCATAATCTAAGATTATTAGCAAAGCATGCAGAGAATGAGAGTCTCCGTTGACAACAATCACATTGACATCTGTCGATGAAAGTACTGACGACATGCTTAATATATGTTGGTTGTAATGATGCAAATTGTCATCCTTGATTATCTCAGTTCTTTCCAAGAAGGCAATACAAATGCTGTTCTGGGCAAGCAAAGGTGTCAGGTTTGACAGGAAGTTTTCCCCACTGTCATCCTGGGAAACAATGAGACCAGTCCATGTCCATCTGAAATGCAGCAGTAGCTGAACAATCCCCATGTGCTGAATATTCTCCTTTGGTGCCATCCAGTACAAAGAAGGGAAGTCCATTTTATCAATGAGCATACTTTCATATGCACCATGGGTGTGCTAATGGGGAAAATGTGACTCAATAGAACTTCAAAAAAATCTATTGATTTCAAATTGGAGGTGCTTACCTTCTGTGGCTCTAATTGCAGGCTCTACTGCCATAGCCTATCCTCCCTCCTGGCCCAGGCAGCCCGACACGGAACTCCTCAGCTCTTTGCCTGCTCAAACACAGGCACAGAACCAAGGAGACCCATTGCCACTGGCTGCTGTCTACCTGGGCTAAGGGAGCAAATGCTCCCCAAGGAGACCTCTGGTGGTGTCCCAGCGTCAATAAGATCTGACAGTCGCTATTTTGGCACAGCTGAAACCATGGGCACCGGGATTGGGCAGCAAATCTCTGTGCGGCAATGCAGTGGCTCTAGCATGGCTTCTACTGCATCCTGCAGGGGATTTGTGGCACTTGGAAGTCTCCGCAGGGTAAGCTTCAGCAACTTCTATGGGGCATGTCAGATCTGCGCTAGCTCAAACACTGCTGCTGCAAGTCCACTTTGGTCTGTGTGGGCAGATCAGGTCCAGGAAGGGGCTCGAGATTTGGTGCATGCTGCTGCCAATTCTGCCTCCTCCCTGGACCTGATCCATCTTCCTTCCCACCCAATCACTGCCCCATTCAGCCCACCCCTCCCCCTTCTGCCCTCTCCCTGCTACATTCAACCCCCTTCCTCCAACCTTCTGTATGGGCTCACATGCTTCAGTGGATGCCCATAATTCCACCAGTGTTTGAGAGGCCACTCTGCCCTGCCAGGTGGTGGGCCTGCTGTGCTTGTTGGCAGAGGCTGCCTCACAGCAGCTGGAAAGCAAGCTCTGCCAGTGCAATGCTAGTTACACCAAGAGGGGAGGGGGACAGAATTGGGGCATAACTGAACAGTAGGGTCACTCCCTCCATAACTTAAAACAAATGCACATACCTGTGGAATCTTGTAAAGACTCAAGATGCTGGACATTTGAATGGTGTTTTCTACAGTAAGTCCCCCAATGACAGAAAAGACATCCTTCTTCTTGCCACACTTGTAATTTGGTGTCTTTCTTTGCTCTTGGAAGAGGAGATCCAGGATTGTCTCATATGTGACCTTTGCATCAAATACATTGTCATAGATTGTAAATCCCAGGGTAGTATTTGGCAAAAGCCTGGCATTCTTATTGATCTCATGAATGGCAAATACGAAGGAAAGAACATGCTGATAATTTTTAAAAACTATCCTGCAATGAGATTGACACTGAGACTTAGAAATTTCCATCACAGATGAGCTCCAGGATATTGTCATTTGCCCCAGATCAGTGGCATTTAACAGTAATTAAAATACAGGTACAACCTTGTTATACACAGATTTTTTATACATGGATTTGACTCAGCATGAATGGCCACTGCAAATGAGAAGGAATGTGCTGATCCCTGGAGAAAGGGAAAAATGCATCCCCTTTAAACCACAGGTTTCTTTTTTGTTTTTGTTTTTTTTAAACTGCTTTTCTCACCTTTGTAGGGAGACAGTCATGCAAGCAATTACAGCTATTACCTAATTATCCACGGATTTTTCTATCTCAATGCAATGAGAAGGGCCCTTTATATTAAAGTAAAACAGTCATTTAATAATAGCCTTGTTAAAGAGAGAGGGGGGGGGAGGGAGAGGGCAGCCAGCCGAAAATCCATCAGTCATTCTCTCTCCAAGCAGCTTCAGCTTCACTCCTAGGCAGCAAACCCTCTGTTCCCCTGAGTACTTCCCCAGAAGCACTGAAAGAAAGATAATCACTTTGCTCTGGGTGAAGGGAGGGGTTGATAGGTTGTCTGCCTAATGTCTCTGTTTTACATCACAAAGGTCAGAACGTCTGTTTTTAAATTGCCTAGCAAAGGGACATTGTATTAAATGGATTTGCTTTAATGCAATTTTTGCCAGCCATGTGAGTTCTGGGAACAGAACACTCAAAAATAATGAGATTCAATCTGTAGGCTGAATGTATTTTTGTTTTGTTGATTAATAAGGGCCCAAGCCTATCCAGGGCCGGCCCACCATGCACAGAGGTGCTGAGGCAGTACGAAATGCATACTATGGGCTAGCTGGGGACCGGGCATCTTGGGAGGCCTAAGTAAAGTCCATATATACAAAGTGCCACAGGAATGGCAGGGCAAGGTTGCCAGGACCCCGTCATCTCCTGGGTTGTAGTTGGGGTGCAGAAGGAAAAAGGCCTTGAAGGTTAACTCAGAGAGAAGGCTGTAGTCATAGTTGATTTCAGGGAGGTAAGCAGGGCAAGGGAACTAGAGCTTCTTTCCTAGAAGAAAGGGGATGCTTCTTTCTTTTGAGGGGCAGTTCCCAAAAGGATAGCGGACTACTACATGCTCACAGAGTGGCCTTCCATGTGCATATGAGGAAGGGGATTTGGGAAGAAGGGAAGGAGGCTGAAAAAAGGGGAGCAGCTGGTGAAGAGTCTTGGGTGCTGGTTTGGCACAGTGGTTCTTGGGTAGCAGCTGGACTGGGGGTCAGTGGTATCATTAGGGTTGGCATCAGCCAGTGCAGTAGGCCAGCACTTCTCCCCCATAATGGACTTCCTCCCATACAGTAGGTGGCTTAACATCCCAGGTAGTGGACATGATAATGCACCATTGCCCCACCCCACAGGTTTTTTGGCTATAATTTCAGCGCAGTTTGTTTCATTGCATTCTGCAAGAAATTATACATCAAATGATATATAACCTGATGTTATTATTCAAAAATACCATGATTTAAAATTTTTTGGCCAGTAGTGGGTCACCCCCCTGTGCAGGACTCCCAGTTTAGCCTGCACCCCCCTGGTGATGCCACTAATGGGTTGCTTCATGTAGCACAGGTTGGCCAATGAACCGCAAAGCCATCAGCAAGGGAACAAAATGTGGAATGAATAACAAAGATCAGAAACAATGAAAGGAAGGAAGGGTTCTGTGATTCACAATGCTATCAACTTTTTTTTCCGTAGAAAACTGTTGGGTCCTCTGTAGGTTGAACTCATCAAGCAACCTTTTTGTGGCTTCATGGCACTTTATTGCTCATCCTCGGCCCTGAAGGAGTACAAAAACCTGTGTAGATGACTGTTGTAGTCCACAAAAAGAAATATCCACAGTTCAAAAGAGGATGAGACTTTGGGTTTGTTCAAAGAGCAAGCATTGAGTTGCTATTCATCAAGCACGGGGGGGGGGGGCAAACCCCAGCCTTGGGACCATTTCCAGCACTCAGGGTCCCCCAATTCAGCCTGCAGGGAGCCCCCAGTCTCCAATGAGCCTCTGATCTATCAGAGACTATTGGAGCCCATGCTGGCCCATAACTTTTGGTTATGACTACCAGACACAAGCTGCGGTCCAAGTTAGTGCATGGCCTTTTCTAGTCTCATGTCTAGTCTCTAGTTTGATTCCCCCCCCCCCCATTGCCTTATGCCTCCAAGTGTTTCTGGCTTGGTCTGTATACTTTCACTGTGCAAAAGGTGTGCGGCAAACAGTTCATATTTCTCATGTGGTTCTACATACCTGCATTATAGTTCTCATGTGTATTATAAATAAGCTCAGTAAAATTCATTCATGTAAGTTCTGTCTCTAATGTATTCATTTATGTAGATGTATGTAAATTTATTCAAATTTGAAATGTAAATTAATTCTTATTCCCCCAAGCACCCAACACAGTGTCAGAGAGATGCTGTGGCACTCCGGCCAAAATGTTTGCCCGCCCTTGATCAAGCAGACAGTCAGCAAAAGAGAATGCTGTATGAGCCCAAACACCATTGCTCACAGTCATGATAGGAAATCACATCCATCCTGTACAGGCTATCAGTCTGAATCATCATGTGTCTAACAGCATTATGACTACTAAACTATGAAGAACTTACAAACATTTCTTATCATCTTTAACTGGCGGCTTCTGAAAATGGATTGGAGCCATGGTAAGATGTATGAGAGATAGAATGCCACCAATCATGACGCCTCCTGGCCTGTATACCTTGTGCCCAAGGGCTCTTCTGTCATCACATGTGATGTATGTTTCTTCCCAACACAGAGAACAAGGGAGAAGAAGCAGTAACAGAAGTAACAACCACCTGATGACATCCATGCTTCCCAAGGTCATGCTTGCACTCTGTCCGTCCCTGATAGAGTTGCTTCTGTGACAAGGATCTTGCTGAAACCTAATGCATTTCACTAAGGAATCACAAAGAAGCAGAATCGGTGGTCAGAGGTTTCCCACTAAAACACTGTTGACTAAATTACTGATTAAACGTACTGTTCTGTGGAGCGATACCCCAGCTCTGAGTGGCCATTCAGCACAGGAGCGAGTTCAAAATAAAAACCACTTATGCTTTTAATCTGGATTTTATTATTGGTTACTGACTGCACAAGGAGGAAAATAACAGCGATTTGGATAATTGCCGAGTAGATAAACATTTCCCAGATGTCATATGCAGTCTGCACAACTGAGAAAAATAACATGAGTAAGAGTCAATCAAGCCTCTGTTCCTTTTAATGGGTTTTTAATGGAAATGTTTGGTTCATAGTGCACCAGTACAACCAGGTGTACATCCATCTTGTGTGTTAATTGTTCTGCCTTCTGGAACAAAAATACAGTCAGTTGGACTTGGGGGGGGGGGATCATTCAGCATTCACAATGTACAGGGAGAGCCGTCCATCTGATTGCAGGATGGAAGAGAAGCAGAGGGATGCCCAATTTGTTTTAGTATTATTTGATTAGCCAGATCAGCTAATTGCAGTCATGAACAGTGGTGATATCAATGACAACAGATACAAAGAAAAAAGTCCAATATCTGTACTCTCAGAAACGGATTTAAAATTCACTTTACTTTATTCTCCATTTCTTGAGGTTATGATCTGTTCTAAAAACAATAATGTAACATTTGGGAAGAAAGATACCGACCAACAGTGAAGTGTTGGAGGCTAGGATGGCAAAGACCTCCACGGCCATTACATACTTCCCTTTGGTACTCAGGTAAGCAGGAACAAAGGAAATCCAAACACTGCAAAAGACCAACATGCTGAAGGTGATCAGTTTGGCTTCATTGAAGGTGTCAGGCAGTTTTCGGGCTAAGAAAGCAACCGTGAAGCTGATAATGGCCAGAAGGCCAATGTAGCCCAGTACAGAGTAGAACAAAGTGACAGAGCCTTCATTACATTCCAGTATGATTTCCCAAGTCTGGGAGTGCATGTCAGTGTCTGGAAATGGAGGTGAGGTTGACAGTCATGAAACACAAATCCCCACTTGAATGAAAGAGCAGGACAGAACAATGGAGTGGGCCACTTTTTCCCCCAGCCATTTCCTCACATTGTTGCCTGGTTGAGTGGCCATGAAGGCCAAGACCACAGTGATGGTTTTTGCCAACACACAGGAAACAGCCACAGAGAAAACAATGCCAAAAGCTGATTGCCGGAGAAGGCAGGATACTTTGCCAGGTTTGCCAATGAAGAGCAGGGAAGAAAGGTAACAAAGTAGGATGGAGCTAAGAAGAATGCAGCTGAGACTTCGGTTGCAGCTGAGACTTCGGTTGCTTAATGACCTTAGAAGTAGGTCACCCAGTTCAGTTCACAGAATTCCCAGGCCCGAAGAGCAAGCTTCACCCCTTCCTCTGATTCAGTGTGTGTCTAGAACACATGGCCTTTGGTCAAGTCTATATGTGCTTTGGCAATGTTTGAAGGTGAAATTAACAGTATGGACTACAGATATAAATCTGAAGTGCAGAAAACAGTAGAAAAAATAAAAAAGGGCCAGGCAAGTTTATTTCACCTTGGCTTTGTTTCAAAATCATCATATGGTAATGGAGAAAATAGTGAAAGCCACTCCTTGGATGAGGTTCCAGGAAAGAGATTTGAGTACATGAAAGTTGCAACGTGGAAAGAGTTAGTTATAGGTAGCTGATGAGTTTGGAGCCTGAATGTTCCCTTACCCAGAGGAGACATTCATGACTGCCCCCCACCTCCCAGCAGGATGCCTTTTGGTAGCCTTTTTGGCACTGGTACATCAGCAGGGGGAGAATGGATAGGACTGGTGGGCTCTTAATCAAATAAAAGAGTATAATTCATTCCTCTTTCCTGTGGGACTTCTTGGACATGCCCTGATGAAAGGAGCTCACTGGTGCCTGTGATTTCTGTGAGATGGCAGATTCCATTCAAAGCTGAAACAGAAACACAGTGATTTCTTTTGCTCCCTCTTTGCAGAAACCTGAGTCTATCCATCCCCTATCTATCCCCTGTCATCCATCTTGGAGTAACTGTTACAAGCATAGGCAAGAAGACTAAGTAATCCCCGTCTTATGGAACAAATCACAATACACCTTTCCCCCTGTATCTAATCCACAAGTGACAACAGCCCTTATGTGGAAATCTGGATAATGAGTACTATACATTTATTTCATTAATTTCAATGGGAAAAATTGAAATTGGCCGTGGCACACTATTTCCTGGACCAAAAATTGGGTTGCAATTCAGTGGGTCATGACACACCATTTAAGAACCACAGTGCACCATGGCCACTCAAACAGGTTGCATGCAGAAACAACTTCCAGGTTGCGTGGCATTTTAGGTTGCGGCTTCCTGGTCTTCAGACCCTGAATTTGCCATGGACAACACAAGGTAAGTAGTTTGAGAACCCCTGCCATAAAGAATCACTGTAGATGTTGATAAACCTAAAGCAAGAGATGCATATTTTTGTCTTGCACCACATTCAGTGTGCTTTAATACATCAAGCTTTAGTTCCAAATTGCAAGAATCTCTCTTGCATTTCACCATTCCCCCTCCCCCCACATTTCCCAATCTGTCAGGGGAGGGCGGGCAATGGGCAGCCCCGGGGCGGGTGGGGCGTGGGGAGCAGTTCTGCGGGATCCCTACCCCCATTCTTGGGGAGTTCGGAGCGACTTTAAGCCACTCTGCTCTCCTCAGGAGGTGGCACAAGTCTGAGGAGACCCATAGGGGTCAGCATGTTTTACCTGGAGGTAAGGGGAAAGTTTTCCCCTTGCCTCTGGCTGAGACACTTTGGGCCCCTATCCTGCACTAGACACAGCGCAAGCCTCTTGGCTTGCCTGTTCCAACATATGGTAGGATTGCACCCTTTGTTGTGTAAACAGACACTCTGCTGCAGGCTATGGGAGTCATGACTGCCTGATTAAGAGCCTCTTTGTTGTGCTTTGACCACTGTCTTATATGTGATTTGCCATCATTAGGCAGAAGGTAGTTAAGCAACTCAGGCCTGCATATGTGCTGGACAACAAAAAGCGAAAGACAATGGTTTAAACAGTGAATGTGATTCTGCCCATGTGATCTTAATGCCTGTTATAATCAATTGAATTCAGCCATGCTTGCTGGTTTTCAAGTACTAAACCTTCTGTGTAACCAAGAAGATGACAAGAGCAAAAGATAATGGTCCTTCTCTAATGGCCACTAAGTCTTCCATTCTAGGACTGGATTTTGCAGAAGACACACTGTGACGTCCATGGCTGGTGGAGACCCCACCCCTTTGGGTGTGCCCAAGCACGGGGGGCTTACCCGGACGATGCGTGCCGGTCGTCGGCGAAAAGAAGAACGTGAGGCAGATATAGTGGATTTATACAGCCGGTTTACTCGTGTTAAGTTCTTCACACTCATGGGGCCTGTTACGTCACAGGCCCCTTTGTTTTACATAGACTGGTGGCGTCGGCGCATACCCGGCCCGTTCCCCACGACGGCCTGACCCCTTGGGGCTTCAGGCCTGGCTCTCCCGCTGCTGTCTGTCGGCCAGGGGTATGGGTTCCCGAGAACTGCAGTACCTTGGCTGGGGGTCTGCTCAGCTGTCCTCAGGAGGGCCCCATGTACCTCCGGTCTTGCCCCTCAAATCCCTGGCCTCCAACGAGGTTTGTTGAGAGGGGATCCTGGCTGTTGTAGACTCGCCTCTCTGATTTCTACCCCAGGACCCCAGGCATGACTAGGGTCTGGAGGCTCCCAGCCCCTGGCCCTTCTCTCCAGGGCTGAGGTCAGCCGAGTTCCCTGAGGAGCCTCAGTCGTCTGGATGAGGCCGGGGTGGCTACCCCCTTTCGCCTCCTCTGGGATTCCTCTCCCGACTGGAGAGAAGCAACCTCTCCCTTGGCCTCCCAGCCTCCTTATGAGGCTCCCCTTGTTCTGCTCCAGCCCTGCCCTTTCCACCCACGTGCCTGCTGACTGCTCCCAGGAGGCACCAGGGCCTGCTCCCAGGGAAGGGACTTGGCTGGGGTCCCAGTCCTGATAGTAGTCCTGTTTTACTCCAGAGGAGGCCCTTACCCCTGAGGAAGACCCTGCTCCCGGTTGATTCCAGGCCACCTGGGCTGGGCCTAGGTGACACACACATAAGACACAACTGCATGTGGATTATAAACTTGGTCATGACTTTATTAATGAAACAGCAAGCATACCTAAAGACCAGTGTGGAGGGTAGAGTTAAATCCCTGATTATATACTTAAAAAAGTAGGGAAGGGGGATGTTCGCCTGGCATCCCAGCCACAATTGTTCCCTTCTCCTTCTTTCCCCAAGAACCACAATAGGTGGGATGATTTCCTGGTGAAACCATGTGACTAGGCTGGACTTATTTGTCACAGAGTCTCTTCACCTGTCTGTGGTCAGGCTCTTGCCATCAAGGCATGTAGTCACTGAAATCCTGGATTCTTTCCAGCCTTTCAATTTCCTCACCATTCTCATTCTTCCCCTGCTAGAAGAATCCTATCAACCTGTTGAAGGAATCTGGGTGATGGCTGCATTTCCTAGATCAACTGCCTTCCAAGACTGCCTCCCTCTGCAGCTGCCTGCCTCCTGGGCCTTCTCTTCCTTGGTGAAAGAGATTTTTGGCCTTCTTCAGTGGAGGGTGAGATTGGTTGATTACTTGAGCCTACAGCATGATTGCTGGAGCCTAGAACAGAACCATGGGAAGAAGGAAAGTTTTGGGCTTAGTCATCTCTTCCTGCCCTGCGTTGCCATCATGGTAAGACCATGAGAAGACCTCATCCATCAGCCAGGGAGGGAGCAGATACTGGGAGTTTGCTTGTCCCTTCTTCCTGCAAAAGAACACACTGCTGCAACTGTCAGTTCCCCAGCAACCACTGAAATAAATGAAAAACGTTTTGCAGTGATGGGGTAGTTGCAAGCCTGGATTACTTGAAGATACTAAGGGTGCTTCTGAGTAGGGGGAGACCATGGGCAACCTTCTGACTCCAGTGTGCTCTTCTCAGTTTTGGATCTATTTCATCCCTGAGACCCATGCACTCCCTAAATCAGTCATTTTCAACCACTGTGCCATGGCACACTAGTGTGCCGCAAGTGGTCCACAGGTGTGCCACAAGAATTTGGGGGAAGATTACTTATTAGTAGGGCCAAAGGGGATGTGAGCAGCCCACTGGCACCATGGTGTGCCTTGTCAGTTGTTAAAAACCTGATGGTGTGCATTGTCAATTTTAGTGCCTTGTCCGTGTGCCACGAGATGAAAAAAGGTTGAAAATCACTGCCCTAAATGCTGTCCAGAATGGTCCATATATCAGTCCTACTCACCTGTTTGTTTATCCATGGGACCAGGGCTGGGGATGGGGGCAGGCCATGACGAAACAAATTATACCGTACAAAACATGTTTATTAAAAAATAAATTTGAGTACCTTAATCTCAGACTATCCAGGGGTGTGTTTCCACTTCAGCTTTAATCCACTTTCAATGCACTTTTATTACGACAATGCATTTTGTAGGCTGTGCTGTGGTGTATAGGCTGTGGTGTGTTAGCTCTAACAGCTCTCAGTAAAGTGACTTCAGAACAGGATTAATGAACTGGACTATAGGTCTCAGATCCCTTTAGACTGAGAAGAAGGTCACACTTTTAATTTGTCAGAGCAATCCCTACGTCACTCTAGCAGGCTGATTTGAGAGCAGCTTTGCGTTGGTGTCATTTTTTGAAAGCAATCTCCTGGGTGGCTGGAACTTGCTTGCACAGCTCATTTGACCCTGTGAACAAAGTCATATCCTTGAAGCTTCCTGACCTTCTTGGTGCCTTGCTGTTGGTTTTGTTGTATGTTGACCCATGAAGTGTCCGTGTTCTAGCCAGTACCCAAGAACCAATGTTCCAACCCAAAACTGTAGCCAACCACTCCCTTCTTTGTTTCGGACCTTTCTTCTTTCTCCCCTGCTTCCCTTCCCCAAGCACAAAGTGACTGTGCTAGCATGGGCCAGAGAGCTGTTCCTTGTGGTCTGCCTTGCAACATGCCCCTTCTCCCTGGAAAGCAACTTGCAAGGTTCTCTTGCCCTGCTTCCCTCCTTAAAATTAACTTGCTTTCAAATCCTTCCCACCTGTTGCACTCTGCCTTCCATTCAGGAGCTTATGTGGTCTTAGCAACCTAGCCCACAATCCCTACAATGTTTGGTATGTAAAACAGAAGAAGAATAGATAAGATTGGTTGCTGGTGCAGACTCATTTTGATTCCCCTCCCTTATATTTGTGCTATCATCTCCACAATAAAAGTTTGGTTACTGAATCTTCATTCTCCCCCCCCCCCCACTTCTCTTGGCCACTGCATATAGTCCCGGCACATGAAATGGATTTCCCCTGGATGCACATGTTACATGTGTTCTGAAAATCACACCCAGTAACTATCTTATTGTTTCAGCATTATGACTTCTGTGCTATGATTTTATATTCAGTTATCAAAATTATCTCTGGATAGCTGTCTGAGATACAGCTATTGATTCTGAAATGATTTATTTATTTATTTATTTATTTATTTATTTATTTATTTATTTATTTATTTATTAACTATGTTTCTGGTACTCAGAGCAGCATATAACATTTGTCTACTCTGTCCCTGTAACTTGTAAATTTATTTAATGTAAATTTATGTCCCTGTAAATTTATTTATTTATTTGTTTGTTTGTTTGTTTGTTTGTTTGTTTGCTTGTTTGTTTGTTTGTTTGTTTGTTTGTTTGTTTGCTTGCTTACTTACTTACTTACTTACTTACTTACTTACTTACTATGTTTCTGGTACTCAGAGCAGCATATAACATTTGTCTACTCTGTCCCTGCAACTTGCAAAACATTCAGCAAAGGATGTGCTGTTTTATGCATAATTTCTTTCTGGGTATAGAGGGAAAAAAAAATGCAAACACCTACAATTCCACAATGAGATTTAATGATTTCTTTTCTCTATTAGCAATTTCTTGGAGTTCAGATCTACTCTTAGGACTATAACATAACATTTGGGGAAAAACATGCAAGCTAGAAGCCCAGTGTTGGACGCCAAGATGGCAAAGACCTCCACGGCAACTACATATTTCCCTTTGGTGCTCATGTAAGCAGGAATGAAGGAGATCCACACAGTACAAAAGACCAACATGCTGAAGGTGATCAGTTTGGCTTCGTTGAAGGTGTCAGGCAGTTTTCTAGCAAAGAAAGCCACAGAGAAACTGATGATGGCCAGAATACCAACATAGCCCAGAACACAGTAGAACATGATGATTAACCCTTCATTGCATTCCAGGATGATTTGCTCAGAAAGTGAGTGCATGTCAGTGTCTGGAAATGGAGGTGAGGTTGACAGCCAGACAGTGCAAATCCCCACTTGAATGAGGGAGCAGGAAAGGACAATGGAGTTGGCCACTTTTTTCCCCAGCCATTTCCTCATGTTGTTGCCTGGCTGAGTGGCCATGAAGGCCAGGACCACAGTGATGGTTTTTGCCAACACACAAGAAACAGCCACAGAGAAAATGATGCCAAACATTATTTGCCGAACAAGGCAGGGGACTTTCTGAGGTTTACCAATGAAGAGCAGGGAAGAAAGGTAGCAAAGCAGGATGGAGCTGAGAAGTACACAGGTGAGACTCTGGTTGTTGGCTTTGACAATGGGAGTGTTCCAGTTCTTTATAAAGGTTAATATCACTAAACCTGTGATCACAGCAAAGAAAACAGCCAAGGAAACAAAAATGATCCCTAAAGGCTCTTGGTAGGAAAGGAAGGTGATGACCTTAGGGATACACTGGTCTTGGTTCTTGTTTGGATGCTGGTCTTGTGGGCATTTGATACATTGAGCTGCATCTGAAAGGGACAAACAGAATATCAGGTGTTCACACAGTGATGCTTGCTGTAAGGCAATGGTTCCCAAACTGTGGGTCCATGTCCCGCTAGTGGGGTCATGACCCAGCTTTGGGTGGGTCGTACAACCTACAAGGCAGATTAGGCTATGTCAGTGGTTCCTAAACTTTTTCTCACCAGGACCCAGTTTTTACAATGACACTCTATCAGGACCCACCCAGCTTTACTAGACTAAAAAGAGAGTTTCACTTTACCAGCTGCCTCTGTTTTTATCTTTTTTACTATGGTGAGGGGCGATCGCCTTTTGGAGCATTTGTTGAGCTCCTTGTTCATCAGATCAGGACCTTTCTGGTGGCCTTGGGTTTCCCTTCACCTGACTTTTGATAAGAACAGAGGCATGTTTGCCCACTTGTGAGTAAACATGTACATGCTACTGCATTTCGGTTTCCATAGTGCTCAAAGCATTTTCCGTCTCAGAGATCAGCTTGTCAGTTTCGCGACCCACCAAAAATCATTTCATGACCCATTGGTGGGTCCCGACCCACAGTTTGGGAACCACTGGGAAACGTGCATCAAGAGTCAAGCAACCTGCTACTTGGAGGAGGGGGCGACGATTGCTGCTTGGACTGGATTTCTGATCATAACATCATAGGCCCAGAGCAAGCGGGCTTTAGGCCAAACAAGTCCGCAGTTGATCAGTGTGCGGTATTATCCCATCTAATCTCTAAACAAAGGATTCAAAATAAATCCCGACTTTACGTGGCCTTTTTAGATTTGAAGTCGGCCTTTGACTCCATAGATAGAGATATACTTTGGGATAAACTTGGGAAGATGGGACTGGACAAAAGGCTATTAATATTAATTCATGCCCTTCACTCAAACACTTCTTGTCAAGTGAAACTATCTCCAAGGGGTGGCCTCTCGGCCCCAATTCCAATCAACAAGGCAGTCAAACGGGTACGTTCTTGCACCCACTTTGTTCAATCTCTTTATCAATGATTTGGCTCCCTTTTTAGCTAACTTCGATACGCATTCTCCCAAATTAGGTTCAGTGGAAACTCCTTTACTTTTGTACACGGATGATATGGCCTTGATATCCCGCAGTAAAATAGGATTATGGAGACTGGTTAACGCCTGTATAGAATATTTTACCAACAACGCCCTGCAGTTAAACTATGATAAGTCCAAGATTGTGGTGTTTGGGCACTCTTGGAAACTGCAGTCTTGGCTTTTTAGTGGTAAATCAATACACCAAGTCAAGGAATTCCAGTACCTTGGTCTCCGGTTCCACTACTGGCACTCCTGGTCTTCCCATCGCCTCCCAGTAATTAACTCATCCAAATTAGTTGTCCAGGCTATAACCCGCTTTTTCTTTTCTTGGGGTAACTCATTTGTTCCAGCTGCTCTCCAAGCTTTTAATGCTAAAGTTACACCTCAAATTTTGTATGGCATTCCTATATGGATGCCAGCATTAAATGATTTAATTGAAAAGATCCATTCAAATTTTTTATACAAAATCTTAGGTGTTCCGCATTGCGTTCCCTATGCGGCACTCTGCCTGGAGACAGGCCAATATAGGCTGGAGTTTCTAGCATGGTCCCGTTTCTTAAAATACTGGGCCAAAGTGTGCTTCAAGGGCTGATCAAAACTCTTTGTTAAAAGGGATACTGACTGACCCAATGTTATCTCCCTGCTTAGCTCTTTTCTATAAGAAAATCAGACAAATGGGCCTCGAGGCAGATCTACAAGGAGCTGCTACACCTGAGGTTTCTATTAGGCTCCTGATAACAAGATTAACTGATATAGAAAGGCAAGAGATTTTGGGTGCAGCACAAAAAAAATGTTCGCCCCTGAATTTTCACCTAAGTAATACATTTGGTCAACAACCAAAGTATCTGACCTTCTTGAAGTGCCCCTTCGCAAGGAGGGCTTTTACATTAGCTCGCTGCAATGTGTTGCCTTCTAAAGACCTACTTGGCAGGTTTAGAAATGCCCCGAAGGAAGAACGAGTCTGTAACTGTGGCCTTAGAGAGGTAGACTCTCTTTTACACATTGTTTTGCACTGTGTTGGCAATCAAGTGCCTAGAGATCAGTACCTTCTCCCATTATTAAGAACTAAAAAAAGTCTTTCTGAGAATGTTTGCCTACAATTTTTGTTGGCAGGAGATTCTAAATTCGTGACCCTTCCAGTTGCGAAATTTTTACACCTGAGTAACTTGAAGAGGGCTAATCTGTTGGTCCTAAGCAACCTGGAGTTACCGCGCAAGTAAATTGTTCTGTTTTAACCTTTATCTTTATTTGCTTTTTTAACATATATTTATATATTGGATTGTTTAGAGATATTATGTGTTAATTTTTATGCCTAATAAAGGTTTGATTGATTGATTGATTGCTGCTCAATCACCATTATAGCCGAAGAGGCTTGAGCAGCTAGCTGGTAAAATGAAATTTGTTTGAGGTGGGTCCTGATGTTAAAAAGTTTGGGAACCACTGCTCTAGGAAGAAATGATGAAAGGTTTGTGGGCCGTAAAATGGAAAAGTATCTTGCCAATTACTTAATAGCTGCATACCATGTATGGAAATATTTGAAAACAGTTACTGGCAAATGCGTGCACTGTCACTTACCTGTCTGGTTGGAAATCATTTCTGCTGGGCATGGAGTACAGTCATAGCAACAAACTGGTTTCCCCTCCCAAACCATCTTTCTGTGTCCAACAAGGCAGCTCTTGACACATGTGGAACGGGGTGGCATCTAACCATTAGAAATAGAAAGATGTGTCACACCAAACATGTAGTGATCCTAAACTTCACCTAAACGTCTGCATGACATCAGCAAATAGAGTGAGACTGACAACTCAATCCTATTGTGTGTCCCCCGCCCCCACTGATGCAGTGGTACTGAAATGGCTACCACTGCATCCTGTGGGGGGGGGCAGTTGAGGAGGTCTCCTCTGGGTAAAGGTACCTGGGGGTAAGCCTTTGCAGTGCAGTGGGGGAGGGTTACTTATACCTTCTCTAGCTAAATAGCTAGTACAGTTCTGTGTGGACTCATGCTACAGGAGGTGGTATGGGAAGGGAATTAGGATTTGGTGGAAGTCTTAAATTATGACTATGGTATGATTATGGTATGGGAAAGGAGTTAGGCTTTGGTGGAATTATGACATAGGACTGAAGCTTCAGAAGACACTCAGGCATGTGCTTCTTGAACCCCAGTATTACAGCACATGGAAAGCATCATCTGGCAATTCAGCTATGACATACAGCTGTGGTTTTCATATTCTCCGAGAGTTTGAAACCCGCAGTAAGTCTTTGCAGGGGCAGGGGGGAAGGCAGCAGGGGCAGGGGGAAGGCAGCGACATGATCCCCAGGATGGCGTGGCTCAGGGGGCTGCAGGGACTGGGATGCACTCACCAGTCCCTGCAGCAGCTGTCCCTGTGTGCGGGGAGCCCTGCACGAGCACCTGCAGGGCGACCCAGGACAGGGAAAGGGAGAGTGGAGCCATCTGCTCTGCCTCTGCAAAAGCGGAAGGGGAGCATGATCGCCCCACACTCCCTGACCTGGGGAGCCCTGCAGGTGCTCGCGCAGGGCTCCCCACACACAGGGACAGCTGCTGCAGGGACTGGAGTGTGCACCCCATCAGAAGGGAAAGCAGTGATCGTGCTCCACTTCCAATTCTGCGGAGCGGGGCGTGATTGCTCCGTATTCACTTTTCCTGAACTGGGGAGCCCTGCAGAAGGTTGCGCAGGGCTCCCTGCACCCCCAGGAGGCTGCAAGAGGCTTGGGGAAGTGCACCCAAGACTCTGCAGCCCCCATGAGCAGCGCAATCTGTAGGCCATTGCCTTCCCCCTGTCTCCTGGCTGTCCCCGCCCGTTAGGGGGGAAGAGGCCAGGACCCACAGGCTGGGGCATCGCAACGTCCCAGTTTGAATACCACTGACTTACAGATATACCCTTGATTCCTACCTTCTCAAATATGCTGTTCCACACAATGCTATCAGCACTGATGGTGAATTCTTGACTTGGTGAGATCTTTCCAACCCAGACTTTAAGGAAGGATTGATTGGAGAAAGTCACTCAGTTGATAATATCATACCCAACGGACAATTCCCCATTCTCAAACAAAACTTCATATCCTGCACCATTGTTAAAGAAGATATTTTTGAGGAAAGAATTGAGCTAGATTGGGAGAAAAGACCATGAAGAATATGTGTATATGAGTCAAGAATATAGCCACTCTGCATAGGAAACTGCCTTTTACTGTGTCAGTTCACTGATCAGTTGAGCTTAGTGTTGTCAAAACTAACTGATTTCAGTTCAATGTGGCAACAGACAAGGGTCTTTTGCAGATCTACATGGAGATGACAAGGTCCAGAACAGGGGTCAGCAATGTTCTTCTGCGGAGGGGTGAGGCACTGAGTCTGTCCATAGTAAGAACACATGTGAACTCTATACGCATGTGTGAACCTCCCAATAAAGCCATAGACCTAAGAAAAAAAATATGAGCATGGAGTGGAGAGACTCACACCCCAACAGAGAAGCAGAGAATCTGCTTACTGTAAGCAGAGATAGAACAACACTGTATAGAGACAGAATTACAAATTTTTAGAACCACTGTGGGATGAATGGATATCTTTTGGAGATTATGAGGAGATTATGAGGTGAATGATTTCAGATGGTGGGTCAGATGTGGCCCATGGGCCATAGGGAACCAGAAGGGAACCATCCACCAGGTGAACCAGAAGCAAGGCATTCTCCCTTAAGGGGAGTGGCCCTGCTCCAATGGCAGCAACAGAGATTGCAATGCTGCTACCGCCAAGGGGCTTTTTGACTTTCCTGGGGGAAAGTGCTGGCCTCCTGCATGGTCCTGGATGCTCACAACCCGCTCTGATATCCTCCGCAGCTTGTTTTCAAAGCCCTTAGCACTGATCTAAAGCTCCTTCTGATTTTCGGGAAATCCCACTGAAATGGAATAGCAACATGATCACCAGGAAACTCTCTGGAAACCTTCATTTTATTTAGTTTTCAGCTTTAAAAATATCTGTAGAAATTCCTGGTGCTTGGTATTCTTATTTTCATTTCCTTACGAATCCTCTCAAGAGGAGGGCTTTTATGTTAGCCCGGTTGAATATCTTCCCCTCTGCAGTGTTGAGCAGTCGCTACTCGATGATACCCTTTGACCAAAGGTGTTGTAACCGTTGCGGCATTGAGCCTGATTCTGTTATTCATTTCTTCTGCGTTTGTCCTGCGTTCAGCAAGCTCCGCCGCTCTATTCTAGACCCTGTTCTTTCTAGCTATTCTGGCCCCTCCCATCTTCTTGCAGTGTTTCTTTTACACGACTTTTCGCAAGAAACGACGTCGCTTGTTGCCAAGTTTCTTGCAAAAGTTTTTATTTCTAACAGTCTAAGGTAGCCCCGACTGGTATGTTTGAGTGTGCATTTTATATGTGGTCTGTTGTTTTTTGTGTTTTATTAGTGGGTTCATTGCGACTGTGTATTTATTATGTATGATGCCAATAAAGGTTGTCAGAATTCAAATTTGAATTCCTGGTGCTCACACTGCTATCCCATTTCAGTCAACAAACACCAATTCATCCATTCAAAGAAGTTTATTTCAGTGATGAATGTACCTGCCATGGCTGAGTACTCAAGTGCTTAGATTTGGCTCCATCTAGCGGTGTTCTTTGTCTGGACTCATATATGTTATGTAAAGCATGAGCTATAGAATAGAGAGCATTGTAGATACCATAGCTCTGACCGCTCATCTCCATCTCAAACCGAGACATAGGCAAGCTCTGCAGCTTCTCTTCTCCTGTACACTTTGCACAACCTTGAAATTTCACTCTGGTTAGACAACACTGAAACACAACTTTCAAGAAGAGGCAGCAAAAATGTGTCAGTGACTCATCAGGCTTTGAATGCAGGAGAAAGTCCTGGAATCCAGGCACTGCATTTGTGTGAACTGAGAAAGACAAAGCACCAAAGAATGTTTTTGCTGAGAAGCCCTTCACACTAATGGTGCTGGTGAAATCCCACTGAGGTGGTGTAATCCAAACCTTTCCCAAATAGCCCTTTGTGTCAAATTCAGCATAATCTAAGATTATTAGCAAAGCATGCAGAGACTGAGAGTCCCCGTTGACAACAATCACATTGACATCAGTCAATGAAAGTACTGACGACATGCTTAACATGTGTTGGTGGTAATGATGCCAATTGTTATCCTTGATTATCTCAGTTCTTTCCAAGAGGGCAATACAAATGCTGTTCTGGGCAAGCAAAGGTGTCAGGTTCGACAGGAAGTTTTCCCCACTGTCATCCTGGGAAACAATGAGACCAGTCCATGTCCATCTGAAATGCAGCAGTAGCTGAACAATCCCCATGTGCTGAATATTCTCCTTTGGTGCCATCCAGTACAAAGAAGGGAAGTCCATTTTATCAATGAGCATACTTTCATATGCACCATGGGTGTGCTAATGGGGAAAATGTGACTCAATAGAACTTCAAAAAAATATCTACAGATTTCAAAATGGATGTGCTTACCTCTGTGACTCTGATTGCAGGCTCTGCCACCATAGCCTGTCCTCCCTCCCGGCCCAGGCTGCCCAACACGGAACTCCTCAGCTCTGTGCCTGCTCAAACACAGGCACAGAACCAAGGAGACCCATTGCCACTGGCTGCTGTCTACCTGGGCTAAGGGAGCAAATGCTCCCCAAGGAGACCTCTGGTGGTGTCCCAGCGTCCATAAGATCTGACAGTCGCCATTTTGGCACAGCTGAAACCATGGGCACCGGGATTGGGCAGCAAATCTCTGTGCGGCAATGCAGTGGCTCTCGCATGGCTTCTACTGCATCCTGCAGGGGATTTGTGGCTGTTGGAAGTCTCCGCAGGGAAGCGTCAGCAACTTCTATGGGACATGTCAGATCTGCGCTAGCTCAATCACTGCTGCTGCAAGTCCACTTTGGTCTGTGTGGGCAGATCAGGTCCAGGAAGGGGCTCGAGATTTGGTGCATGCTGCTGCCAATTCTGCCTCCTCCCTGGACCTGATCCATCTTCCTTTCCACCCAATCACTGCCCCATTCAGCCCACCCCTCCCCCTTCTGCCCTCTCCCTGCTACATTCAACCCCCTTCCTCCAACCTTCTGTACGGGCTTACATGCTTCAGTGGATGCCCATAATTCCACCAGTGTGTGAGAGGCCACTCTGCCCTGCCAGGTGGTGGGCCTGCTGTGCTTGTTGGCAGAGGCTGCCTCACAACAGCTGGAAAGCAAGCTCTGCCAGTGCAATGCTAGTTACACCAAGAGGGGAGGGGGATGGAATTGGGGCATAACTGAACAGTAGGATCACTCCCTCCATAAATGAACACAAACGCACATACCTGTGGAATCTTGTAAAGACTCAAGATGCTGGCCATTTGAATGGTGTTTTCTACAGTAAGTCCCCCAATGACAGAAAATACATCCTGCTTTTTGCCACACTTGTAATTTGGCATCTTTCTTTGCTCTTGGAAGAGGAGATCCAGGATTGTCTCATATGTAACCTTGGCATCAAATACATTGTCATAGATTGTAAATCCCAGAGTAGTATTTGGCAAAAGCCTGGCATTCTTATTGATCTCATGAATGGCAAATATGAAGGAAAGAACATGCTGATAATTTTTAAAAACTATCCTGCAATGAGATTGACACAGAGACTTAGAAATTTCCATCACAGATTAACTCCAGGATATTGTCATTTGCCCAGATCAGTGGCATCTAACAGTACGTAAAATGCAGGTACAACCTTGTTATACACAGATTTTTTATACATGGATTTGACTCAGCATGAATGGCCACTGCAAATGAGAAGGAATGTGCTGACCCCTGGAGAAAGGGAAAAATGCATCCCTTTAAATAACAGCTTTTTTTTTTTTTTAAACTGCTTTTCTCACCTTTGTAGGGAGACAGTCATGCAAGCAATTACAGCTATTACCTAATTATCCACGGATTTTTCTATCTCAATGCAATGAGAAGGGCCCTTTAAATTAAAGTAAAACAGTCATTTAATAAGAGCCTTGTTAACAAGAGAGAGAGAAAGAGAGGCAGGCAAGCAAGCAAGCAAGCAGGCAGGCAGGCAGGCAGTCAGCCAGCCAGCCAGCCAGCCAGCCAGCCAGCCAGCCAGCCAGCCGAAAATCCATCAGTCATTCTCTCTCCAGGCAGCTTCAGCTTCACTCCTAGGCAGCAACCCTTCTGTTCCCCTGCATACTTCCCCAGAAGCACTGAAAGAAAGATAATCACTTTGCTCTGGGTGTTGCTGGCTCCATGCGAAGCCTTTCTAAGCAGCAGGAAAGAGACTGATTGATAGATTGTCTGCCTAATGTCTCTGTTTTACATCACAAAGGTCAGAAAGTCTGTTTTTAAATTGCCTAGCAAAGGGACATTGTTTTAAAATGGATTTGCTTTAATGCAATTTTTGCCAGCCATGTTAATTCTGGGAACAGAACCCTCGAAAATAATGAAATTCAACCTGTAGGCTGAATGTATTTTTGTTTTGTTGATTAATAAGGGCCCAAGCCTATCCAGGGCTGGCCCACCGCACACAGAGGTGCTGAGGCAGTACGAAATGCATGCTATGGGCTAGCTGGGGACCGGGCATCTTGGGAGGCCTAAGTAAAGTCCATATATACAAAGTGCCACAGGAATGGCAGGGCAAGGTTGCCAGGACCCCGTCATCTCCTGGGTTGTAGTTGGGGTGCAGAAGGAAAAAGGCCTTGAAGGTTAACTCAGAGAGAAGGCTGTAGTCATAGCTGATTTCAGGGAGGTAAGCAGGGCAAGGGAACTAGAGCTTCTTTCCTAGAAGAAATGGGATGCTTCTTTCTTTTGAGGGGCAGTTCCCAAAAGGATAGCAGACTACTACATGCTCACAGAGTGGCTTTCCATGTGCATTCAAGGAAGGGGATTTGGGAAGAAGGGAAGGAGGCTGAAAAGAGGGGAGCAGCTGGTGAAGGGTCTTGGGTGCCGGTTTGGCACAGTGGTTCTTGGGTAGCAGCTGGACTGGGGGTCAGTGGTATCATTAGGGTTGGCATCAGCCAGTGCAGTAGGCCAGCACTTCTCCCCCATAATGGACTTCCTCCCATACAGTAGGTGGGTTAACGTTCCAGGTAATGGGCATGATAATGCACCATTGCCCCACCCCACAGGTTTTCTGGCTATAACTTTTGCTAGAATAATTTTAGCACAGGTTGTTTCATTGCATTCTGCAAGAAATTATACATCAAATGATATATAACCTGATATTATTTGAAAATACCATGATTTTGAAAATTTTGGCCAGTAGTGTGTCACCCCCCTGTGCAAGACTCCCAGTTTAGCCTGCACCCCCCTGGTGATGCCACTGATGGGGTGCTTCACATAGCACAGGTTGGCCAATGAACTGCAAAGCCATCAGCAAGGGAACAAAATGTGGAATGAATAACAAAGATCAGAAACAATGAAAGGCAGGAAGCGTCCTGTGAGTGAAAATGCTATAGACTTTTTTCCCATCTGGGGTCTTCTGTAGGTTGAACTCATCAAGCAACCTTTTTTGTGGTTTCATGGTACTTGATTGCTCATCCTCGACCCTGAAGGAGTACAAAAACCTGTGTAGATGACTGTTGTAGTCCACAGAAAGAAATATTCACAGTTCAAAAGAGGATGAGACTTTGGGTTTGTTCAAAGAGCAAGCATTGAATTGCTATTCATCAAGTACAGGGATGGGCAAACCCCAGCCTTGGGGCCATTTGCGGCACTCAGCTTCCCCCAATTCAGCCCACGGGGAGCCCCCAGTCTCCAATGAGCCTCTGACTCATCAGAGACTATTGGAGCCCATGCTGGTCCATGACTTTTGGTCATGACTGCCAGACACAACCTGCGGTCCAAGTTAGAGCAAGGCCTTTTCTAGTCTCATGTCTAGTCTCTAGTCTGATTTTCTGCTTTTCCTTGGGCATTATTTTAACACACACACCCCCCATTGCCTTATGCCTCCAAGTGTTTCTGGCTTGGTCTGTATATTTTCACTGTGCAAAAGGTGTGCAGCAAACAGTTCATATTTCTCATGTGGTTCTACATACCTGCATTATAGTTCTCATGTGTATTACAAATAAGCTCAGTAAAATTCATTCATGTCAGTTCCGTCTCTACTATATTCATTTATGCAGATGTATGTAAATTTATTCAAATTTGAAATGTAAATTAATTCTTATTCCCCCAAGCACCCAACACAGTGTCAGAGAGATGCTGTGGCACTCCGGCCAAAATGTTTGCCCGCCCTTGATCAAGCAGACAGTCAGCAAAAGAGAATGCTGTATGAGCCCAAACACCATTGTTCACAGTCCTGATAGGAAATCACAACCATTCTGTACAGGCTGTCAGTCTGAATCATCATGTGTCTAACAGCATTATGACTACCAAACTGTGAAGAACTTACAAACATTTCTGCTCATCTTTAACTGGAGGCTTCTGAAAATGGATTGGAGCCATGGTAAGATGTATGAGAGATAGAACGCCACCAATCATGACATCTCCTGGCCTGTATACCTTGCGCCCAAGGGCTCTTCTCTCATCACATGTGATGTATGTTTCTTCCCAACACAGAGAACAAGGGAGAAGAAGCAGTAACAGAAGTAAAAACCACCTGATGACATCCATGCTTCCCAAGGTCATGGCAACATGCTTGCACTCTGTCTGTCTGTGCTAGAGTTGCCTCTGTGACAAGGATCTTGCTCAAACCTAATGCATTTCACTAAGGAATCACAAAGAAGCAAAATCGGTGGTCAGAGGTTTTCCACTAAAACACTGTTGACTAAATTACTGATTAAATGCTACTGCGCTGTGGAGCGATACCCCAGCTGTGAGTGGCCATTTAGCACAGGAGCGAGTTCAAAATAAGAACCACCTATGCTTTTAATCTGGATTTTATTATTGGTTACTGACTGTACAAGGAGGAAAATAACAGCGATTTGGATAATTGCCGAGTAGATAAACATCTCCCAGATGTCATAGGTAGTCTGCACAACTGAGAAAAATAACATGAGTAAGAGTCAATCAAGCCTCTGCTCCTTTTAATGGGTTTTTAATGGAAATGTTTGGTACACCAGTATGACCAGGTGTACATCCATCTTGTGTGTTAATTGTTCTGCCTTCTGGAACAAAAATACAGTCAGTTGGACTGGGGGGGGGGGAATCATTCACCATTCACAATGTAGAGGGAGAGCCATCCATCTGATTGCTGGATGGAAGAGAAGCAGAGGGATGCCCAATTTGTTTTAGCATATTTGATTAGCCAGATCAGCTAATTGCAGTCATGAACAGTGGTGATATCAATGACAACAGATAGAAAGAAAAAAGTCCAATATCTATGCTCTCAGAAACTGATTTAAAATTCACTTTACTTTATTCTTATACTATACTATACTTTATTTATTTTCTTAAGGTTATGATCTGTTCTAAAAACAATAATGTAACATTTGGGAAGAAAGATACAGACCAACAGTGAAGTGTTGGAGGCTAGGATGGCAAAGACCTCCACGGCCATTACATACTTCCCTTTGGAAGACTTCATTACATTCCAGTATGATTTCCCAAGTCTGGGAGTGCATGTCAGTGTCTGGAAATGGAGGTGAGGTTGACAGTCATGAAACACAAATCCCCACTTGAATGAAAGGGCAGGACAGAACAATGGAGTGGGCCACTTTTTTCCCCAGCCATTTCCTCATGTTGTTCCCTGGCTGAGTGGCCCTGAAGGCCAAGACCACAGAGATGGTTTTTGCCAACACACAGGAAACAGCCACAGAGAAAACGATGCCAAAAGCTGATTGCCGGAGAAGGCAGGATACTTTGCCAAGTTTGCCAATAAAGAGCAGGGAAGAAAGGTAACAAAGTAGGATGGAGCTAAGAAGAATGCAGCTGAGACTTCACCTCAGGAGGTGGCACAAGTCTGTGGAGACCCATAGGGGCCAGCATGTTTTACCCAGAGGTAAGGGGAAAAGTTTCCCCTTGCCTCTGGCTGAGACACTTTGGGCCCCTATCCTGCACTAGACACAGCACAAGCCTCTGCTGGCTATGCTGCAGGCTTGCAGCCTATACACTCTGCTGCAGGCTATGGGAGTCCTGACTGCCTGATTAAGAGCCTCTTTGTTGTGCTTTGACCACTGTCATATATGTGATTTGCCATCATTAGGCAGAAGGTAGTTAAGCAACCCAGGCCTGCATATGTGCTGGACAACGAAATGCGAAAGACAATGGTTTAAACAGAGAACGTGATTCTACCCACCATGCCGCTGGTAACATTAGTTTTTAAAGAAACAGTACATATGGGAGGGGGTTAAGGTAGTTCCGACTATATGTGATGTTCCCCTTACGCACTGTCTTTCGAACCTAACTCTTGCATAAGATGGCATCCAATTGTATTACATTTTCCATCCAATATTTTCAGCCTTCTGCCCTCACACTGAGTGGTCTGGTGCCTGCAGTGAAGGAGGCTTTAAATGCAGGTAGCAGGAAGATCTTTGGGAAGCTTGCATGCATAAGTGAGTGCCCAGATTTGTACCCCTTCTACAACGGAATTCTTGCAGAGTCGCCATTTTCTTTGTAGGACTGGCATTAAACAAGCCGATACTGCAGAAATTCTTGAGGAATGGTTAATGCATTGAGTTATGAAAGAGTTGTGGAGTTGAGCCAGTTGAGTGAAAGTCTAGGAATCCAGCCTGCAAGTTCATACATGGCCTTTTTACCTTTTACCTGCAGTTCCCTTACCTTGAGGCTGCTTTGTGGCTGCATTGGTGCTAGGAAGTTTGATGGGATTGGGCCCTGAGTCTACGGAAAATTTTGGATCTTCCTGGTACCAGACACATTGCTGCACATTTTTGGTATTCAGTTTCCTGACAGCAAAACTTCTATGTTTTCCTTGACATGCTTGTGATCTTAATGCCTGTTGGCATAATCAATTGAATTCAGCCATGCTTGCTGGTTTTCAAGTACTAAACCTTCTGTGTAACCAAGAAGATGACAAGAGCAAAAGATAATGGTCCTTCTCTAATGGCCACTAAGTCTTCCATTCTAGGACTGGATTTTGCAGAAATAAATAAGACACAACTACATGTGGATTATAAACTTGGTCATGACTTTATTAATAAAACAGCAAGCATACCTAAAGACCAGTGTGGAGGGTAGAGTTAAATCCCTGATTATACACTTCAAAAAGTAGGGAAGAGGGATGTTGGCCTGGCATCCCAGCCACAATTGTTCCCTTCTCCTTCTTTCCCCAAAAACCAGAACAGGTGGGAGGATTTCCTGGGGAAACCACGTGACTAGGCTGGACTTATTTGTCACCTGTCTCTTCACCTGTCTGTGGTCAGGCTCTTGCCATCCAGCCATGTAGTCACTGAAATCCTGGATTCATTCCAGCCTTTCAATTTCCTCACCATTTTCGTTCTTCCCCTGCTAGAAGAATCCTATCAACCTGTTGAAGGAATCTGGGTGATGGCTGCATTTCCTAGATCAACTGCCTTCCAAGACCACCTCCGTCTGCAGCTGCCTGCCTCCTGGGCCTTCTCTTCTTGGGTGAAAGAGATTTTTGGCCTTCTTCGGCGGAGGGTGAGATTGGTTGATTACTTGAGCCTACAGCATGATTGCTGGAGCCTAGAACAGAACCACGGGAAGAAGGAAAGTTTTGGGCTTAGTCATGTCTTCCTGCCCTGTGTTGCCATCATGGCAAGACCATGAGAAGACCTCATCCATCAGCCAGGGAGGGAGCGGATACTGGAAGTTTGCTTGTCCCTTCCTCCTGCAAAAGAACGCTCCGCTGCAACTGTCAGTTCCCCAGCAACCACTGAAATAAATGAAAAACGTTTTGCAGTGATGGGGTAGTTGCAAGCCGGGATTATTTGATGATACTAAGGGGTGCTTCTGAGTAGGGGGAGACCACGGGCAACCTTCTGCCTCCAGTGTGCTCTTCTCAGTTTTGGATTTATTTTATGCCTGAAACCCATGTACTCCCTAAATCAGCCATTTTCAACCACTGTGCTGTGGCACACTAGTGTGCCGCAAGTGGTCCACAGGTGTGCCACAAGAATTGGGGGGAAGATCATTTATTAGTAGGGCCAAAGGGGATGTGAGCCGCCCACTGGCACCATGGAGTGCCTTGTCAGTTGTCAAAAACATGATGGTGTGCACTGACAATTTTAGTGCCTTGTCGGTGTGCCAAGAGATGAAAAAAGGTTGAAAATCACTGCCCTAAATGCTTTCCAGAATGGTCCATATATTGGTCCTATCCACCTGTTTGTTTAATAAATCCATGGGACCAGGGCTGGGGGTGGGGGCAGGCCATGACAAAACAAATTACACCGTACAAAACACATTTATTAAAAAATAAATTTGAGTACCTCAATCTCAGACTATCCAGGGGTGTGTTTCCACTACAGCTTTAATCCACTTTCAGTGCACTTTTATTACCACAATGCATTCTGTAGGCTGTAGTCTGTTAGGGGTAGCTCTAACAGCTCTCAGTAAAGTGACTTTAGAACAGGATTAATGAACTGGACTATAGGTCTCAGATCCCTTTAGACTGAGAAGAAGGCCACACTTTTAATTTGTCAGAGCAATCCCCACTTCACTCTAGCGGGCCGACTTGAGAGCAGCTTTGCATTGCTGTCATTTTTTGAAAGCAATCTCCTGGGTGGCTGGAACTTGCTTGCACAGCTCATTTGACCCTGTGAACAAAGTCATATCCTTGAAGCTTCCTGACCTTCTTGGTTCCTTGCTGTTGGTTTTGTTGTATGTTGACCCATGAAGTGTCCGTGTTCTAGCCAGTAACCAAGAACCAATGTTCCAACCCAAAACTGTAGCCAACCACTCCATTCTTTGTTTGGGACCTTTCATTTTTCTCCCCTGCTTCCCTTCCCCAAGCACAAAGTGACTGTGCTAGCGTGGGCCAGAGATCCGTTCCTTGAGGTCTGCCTTGCAACATGCCCCTTCTCCCTGGAAAGCAAATTGCAAGGTTCTCTTGCCCTGCTTCCCTCCTTAAAATTAACTTGCTTTCAAAACCTTCCCACCTGTTGTACTCTGCCTTCCATTCAGGAGCTTATGTGGTCTTAGCAACCTAGCCCACAATCCCTACAATGTTTGGTATGTAAAACAGAAGAAGAATAGGTAAGATTGGTTGCTGGTGCAGACTCGTTTTGATTCCCCTTCCTTGTATTTGTGCTATCATCTCCACAATAAAAGTTTGGTTACTGAATCTTCATTCTCTCCCCTCCCACTTCTCTTGGCCACTGCACATAGTCCCGGCACATGAAATGGATTTCCCCTGCATGCACATGTTACATGTGTTCTGAAAATCACACCCAGTAACTATGTTATTGTTTCAGCATTATGACTTCTGTGCTATGATTATATATTCAATTATCAAAATTATCTCTGGATAGCTGTCTGAGATACAGCTATTGATTCTGAAATGATTTATTTATTTATTTATTTATTTATTTATTTTCTTTCTTTCTTTCTTTCTTTCTTTCTTTCTTTCTTTCTTTCTTTCTTTCTTTCTTACTTACTTACTATGTTTCTGGTACTCAGAGCAGCATATAACATTTATCTACTCTGTCCCTGTAAATGTGCTGTTTTATGCATAATTTCTTTCTGGGTATAGAGGGGAAAAAACATGCAAACACCTACAATTCCACAATGAGATTTAATGATTTCTTTTCTCTGTTAGCAATTTCTTGGAGTTCAGATCTACTCTTAGGACTATAACGTAACATTTGGGGAAAAACATGCAAGCTAGAAGCCCAGTGTTGGACGCCAGGATGGCAAAGACCTCCACGGCCACTACAAATTTCCCTTTGGTACTCATGTAAGCAGGAATGAAGGAGATCCACACACTACAAAAGACCAACATGCTGAAGGTGATCAGTTTGGCTTCATTGAAGGTATCAGGCAGTTTTCTAGCAAAGAAAGCCACAGAGAAACTGATGATGGCCAGAATACCAACATAGCCCAGAACACAGTAGAACATGATGATCAACCCTTCATTGCATTCCAGGATGATTTGCCCAGAATGGGAGTGCATGTCAGTGTCTGGAAATGGAGGTGAGGTTGACAGCCAGACACTGCAAATCCCCACTTGAATGAGGGAGCAGGAAAGGACAATGGAGTTGGCCACTTTTTTCCCCAGCCATTTCCTCATGTTGTTGCCTGGCTGAGTGGCCATGAAGGCCAGGACCACAGTGATGGTTTTTGCCAACACACAAGAAACAGCCACAGAGAAAATGATGCCAAACATTATTTGCCGAACAAGGCAGGGGACTTTCTGAGGTTTACCAATGAAGAGCAGGGAAGAAAGGTAGCAAAGCAAGATGGAGCTGAGAAGTACACAGGTGAGAGTCCGGTTGTTGGCTTTGACAATGGGAGTGTTCCAGTTCTTTATAAAGGTTAATATCACTAAACTTGTGATCACAGCAAAGAAAACAGCCAAGGAAACAAAAATGATCCCTAAAGGCTCTAGGTAGGAAAGGAAGGTGATGACCTTAGGGATACACTGGTCTTGGTTCTTGTTTGGATGCTGGTCTTGTGGGCATTTGATACATTGAGCTGCATCTGAAAGGGACAAACAGAATATCAGGTGTTCACACAGTGATGCTTGCTGTAAGGCAATGGTTCCCAAACTGTGGGTCCATGTCCCACTAGTGGGGTCATGACCCAGCTTTGGGTGGGTCTTAAAACCTGCAAGGCAAATTAGGCTATGTCAGTGGTTCCTAAACCTTTTCTCTCCAGGACCCAGTTTTTACAATAACACTCTATCAGGACCCACCTAGCTTTACTAGACTAAAAAGAAAGTTTCACTTTACCAGCTGCCTCTGTTTTTATCTTTTTTACTATGGTGAGAAGCGATTGCCTTTTGGAACATTTGTTGAGCTCCTTGTTCATCGGATCAGGACCTTTCTGGTGGCCTTGGGTTTCCCTTCACCTGGCTTTCGATCAGAGCAGAGGCATGTTGGCCCACTTGTGAGTAAACATGTACATGCTACTGCATTTTGGTTTCCATGGAGCTCAATGCATTTTCCGTGTCAGAGATCAGCTTGTCAGTTTCGCAACCCACCAAAAATCAGTTCATGACCCATTGGTGGGTCCTGACCCACAGTTTGGGAACCACCGGGAAATGTGCATCAAGAGTTAAACAATCTGCCCCCTTGGAGGGGGGGACGACGATGACTGCTGCTCAATCACAATTATAGCAAAAGAGGCTTGAGTAGTTGGTAAAATGAAACTTTGTTTGAGGTGGGTCCTGATGTTAAAACATTTGGGAACCACTGCTCTAGGAAGAAATGATGAAAGGTTTGTGGGCCGTAAAATGGAAAAGTGTCTTGCCAATCACTTAATAGCTGCATACCATGTATAGAAATATTTGAAAACAGTTACTGGCAAATGCGTGCACTGACACTAACCTGTCTGGTTGGAAATCATTTCTGCTGGGCATGGAGTACAGTCATAGCAACAAACTGGTTTCCCCTCCCAAACCATCTTTCTGTGTCCAACAAGGCAGCTCTTGACACATGTGGAACGGGGTGGCATCTAACCATTAGAAATAGAAAGATGTGTCACACCAAACATGTAGTGCTCAGCAATACACCTAAACTTCTGCGTGACATCAGCAAATTGAGTGAGATTGACAACTCAATCCTATTGTGTGTCCCCCACCCCTGCTGATGCAGTGGTGCTGAAATGGCTACCAATGCATCCTGTGAGGGGGGGCAGTTGAGGAGGTCTCCTCTGGGTAAAGGAACCTGGGGGTAAGCCTTTGCAGTGCGGCAGGGGGGGTTACTTGTACCTTCTCTAGCTAAATAGCTAGTACAGTTCTGTGTGGACTCATGCTACTGGAGGTGGTATGGGAAGGGAGTTAGGATTTGGTGGAAGTCTTAAATTATGACATAGGACTGAAGCTTCAGACACTCAGGCATGTGCTTCTTGAACCCCAGTATTACAGCACATGGAAAGCACCATCTGGCCATTCAGCTATGACTTACAGCTGCGGTTTTCATACTCTCCGAGAGTTTGAAACCCGCAGTAAATCTTTGCGGGGGTGGGGGGGAGGCAGCAGGCGCTTGTGCAGGCGCTTGTGCAGGGCTCCCCGCACACATGGATGGCTGCTGTAGGGACTGGAGGGTGCACTCCAGTCCCTGCAGCCCCGTCAGAAGGGAAAGCGGAGTGATTGTGCTCCGATTCCAGTTTTGTGGAATGGGGCGTGATTGCTCCGCTTTAACTTTTCCTGACTTGGGGAGCCATGCCGAATGTTGCGCAGGGCTCCCCGCACCCCTGGAAGGCTGCAGGAGGCTTGGGCAAGTGCACCCAAGCCCCTGAAGCCCCCCTGAGCCTTCCCCCCGTCTCCTGGCTGCCCCCACCCCTTAAGGGGGCAGAGGCCAGGACACACAGGCTGGGGCGTCTCAATGCCCCAGTTTGAATACCACTGACTTACAGATATACCCTTGATTCCTACCTTCTCAAACATGCTGTTCCACACAATGGTATCAGCACTGATGGTGAATTCTTGACTTGGTGAGATCTTTCCAACCCAGACTTTAAGGAAGGATTGATTGGAGAAAGTCACCCAGTTGATAATGTCATACCCAACGGACAATTCCCCATTCTCAAACAAAACTTCATATCCTGCACCATTGTTAAAGATGATATTTTTGAGGAAAGAATTGGGCTAGATTGGGAGAAAAGACCATGAAGAATATGTGTATATGAGTCAAGAATATACCCACTCTACATAGGAAACTGCCTTTTACTGTGTCAGTTCACTGATCAGTTGAGCTTAGTGTTGTCAAAACTAGCTGATGTCCATTCAATGTGGCAACACACAAGGGTCTTTTGCAGACCTACATGGAGATGACAAGGTCCAGAACAGGCACTGTCCAGAATTACACTGTATAGAGATAGAATTACAAATTTTTAGAACCACTGTGGGATGAGTGGATATCTTTTGGAGATTATGAGGAGATTATGAGGTGAATGATTTCAGGTGGTGGGTCAGGTGTGGCCCATGGGCCTTAGGTTTTCTCGCTCTGGCCTAGAACAATGGCTCCCAAACTCATGGGTCGTGATCCACCAGGGCAACCAGAAGCAAGGCATTCTCTCTTAAGGGGAGTGGCCCTGCTCCAATGGCAGTAACAGAGATTGCAATGCTGCTGGCGCCAAGGGGCTTTTTCACTTTCCTGGGGGAAAGTGCTGGCCTCCTGCATGATCCTGGAGGCTCACAGCCCCCTCTGATATCCTCCGCAGCTTGTTTTCAAAGCCCTTATCACTGTTCTAAAGCTACTTCTGATTTTCGGGAAATCCCACTGAAATGGAATAGCAACATGATCACCAGGAATCTCTCTGGAAACCTTCAGTTTATTTAGTTTTCAGCTTTAAAAATATCTGTAGAAATTCCTGGTGCTCATACTGCTATCCCGTTTAAGTCAACAAACACCATTTCACCCATCCAAAGAAGTTTCTTTCAGTGATGAATGTACCTGCCATGGCTGAGTACTCCAGTGCTTAGATTTGGCTCCATCTAGCAGTGTTCTTTGTCTGGACTCATATATGTTATGTAAAGCATGAGCTACAGAATAGAGAGCATTGTAGATACCATAGCTCTGACCGCTCATTTCCATCTCAAACCGAGACATAGGCAAGCTCTGCAGCTTCTCTTCTCCTGTACACTTTGCACAACCTTTAAATTTCACTGTGCTTAGGCAACAATGAAACACTGCTTTCAAGAAGAGGCAGCAAAAATGTGTCAGTGACTCATCAGGCTTTGTATGCTGGAGAAAGTCCTGGAATCCTGGCACTGCATTTGTTTGGACTGAGAAAGACAAAGCACCAAAGAATGTTTTTGCTGAGAAGCCCTTCACACTAATGGTGCTGGTGAAATCCCACTGAGGTGGTGTAATCCAAACCTTTCCCAAATAGCTCTTTGTCACAAATTCAGCATAATCTAAGATTATTAGCAAAGCATGCAGAGAATGAGAGTCTCCGTTGACAACAATCACATTGACATCAGTCGATGAAAGTACTGACAACATGCTTAACATATGTTGGTAGTAATGATGCAAATTGTTATCCTTGATTATCTCAGTTCTTTCCAAGAGGGCAATACAAATGCTGTTCTGGGCAAGCAAAGGTGTCAGGTTCGACAGGAAGTTTTCCCCACTGTCATCCTGGGAAACAATGAGACCAGTCCATGTCCATCTGAAATGCAGCAGTAGCTGAACAATTCCCATGTGCTGAATATTCTCCTTTGGTGCCATCCAGTACAAAGAAGGGAAGTCCATTTTATCAATGAGCATACTTTCATATGCACCATGGGTGTGCTAATGGGGAAAACGTGACTCATTAGAACTTCAAAAAAATATCTACAGATTTCAAATTGTAGGTGCTTACCTCTGTGGCTCTGATTGCAGGCTCTGCCACCATAGCCTATCCTCCCTCCCGGCTCAGGCAGCCCAACATGGAACTCCTCAGCTCTGTGCCCGCTCAAACACAGGCACAGATCCAAGGAGACCCATTGCCACTGGCTGCTGTCTACCTGGGCTAAGGGAGCAAATGCTCCCCAATGAGACCTCTGGTAGTGTCCCAGCATCCATAAGATCTGACAGTCGCCATTTTGGCACAGCTGAAACCATGGGCACCGGGATTGGGCAACAAATCCCTGAGTGGCAATGCAGTGGCTCTCGCATGGCTTCTACTGCATCCTGCAGGGGATTTGTGTCTGTTGGAAGTCTCCACAGGGTAAGCTTCAGCAACTTCTATGGGGCATGTCAGTTCTGCGCTAGCTCAATCACTGCTGCTGCAAGTCCACTTTGGTCTGTGTAGGGCTGGGGTCGGCAACCTGCGGCTCTGGAGCCGCATGCGACTCTTTCAGCCCTCCGCTGCGGCTCCAGAGTCCTAGTGAAAGTGGTTGCACTCACTCTTCCAGAGCATGGCCATTTTGTGGAGGCAGAGAGCCCGGAAGAGGTGAGGCTGGTCTGAGAACCGTGGGAAAGGGCGCGGGGGGCGCCTTGTTAGAGCCGGAGCCATGTCGGGGGCCGCTCTTAGGCTGCACTACTGGGGCTGACTTCTGAGGAGACAGGGAGAGGAGCCACTCTCAAGCTGCACTCCTGTCCACACATCCCTGGGATGAAGCCCTGTTGACTCTACTGGGGCTGACTTCTGAGGAGACAGGGAGAGGAGCTGCTCTCAAGCTGCACCCTGCACCCACCCTGGCTGACCTCCCTCTCTCGCTCCCCACACGGCTCTCCCCAGCATGCCTTGGATGGGAGCCGCAGTTCTGGCTGCTGTGTGGTGTGTGTTGGCAGCGCCACGCTTGACAGCTCCTCATAAAACGGCTCCCCCAGGAGCCTCCCTCCGCCATTCACTTAGGCGTGGTGCTCAGTTTCCCCTCCGCCTTCGGATGCCTCGCGTGCGCCCCTTCCCGCCTTTCCCCTTCCAACGTCTCCCTCCCCCCGTGCATGTCTAGAGAGAGGGACGGTGCGGATGGGTAGAAATTGATGGCGCTGGAGCAGCTGCCACCCAAAGAGCCCCCGCCACTCCTGAGGGTGAGCCCCCCCGCCGCTGCATGTCCCCCCCAACCGAGCCACAGCACCAGCCCTGACTGCCCTTTCCACAAGTAGCCCTGACCCCCTTCCCACAAGCAGCCCTGACCCACAAGCAGCCCTGACCCCCTTCCCACAAGCAGCCCTGACCCCCTCCCCTAAGCAGCCCTGACCCAAGCCGCCCTGATCCTGTCCCACGTGCACCCATGGGTGTCTGGATAATTGATGGGAATACTGGAATGTGCCCCAGCCCCGTAATCATCTTAGTCGCTCTCTTTTGCACCTTTTCCATTTCCACTATGTCTTTTTTGAGATGCGGAGACCAGAACTGGACACAATACTTCAGGTGTGGCTTTACCATAGATTTGTACAATGGCATTATAATACTAGCCGTTTTGTTCTCAATACCCTTCCTAATGATCCCAAGCATAGAATTGGTCTTCTTCACTGCTACCGCACATTGGGTCAATACTTTCATCGACCTGTCCACCACCACCCCAAGATCTCTCTCCTGATCTGTCACACACAGCTCAGAACCCATCAGCCTATATGTGAAGTTTTGATTTTTTGCCCCAATGTGCATGACTTTACACTTACTGACATTGAAGCGCATCTGCCATTTTGCTGCCCATTCTGCCAGTCTGGAGAGATCCTTCTGGAGCTCTTCACAATCACTTCTGGTCTTCACCACTCGGAAAAGTTTGGTGTCGTCTGCAAACTTAGCCACTTCACTGCTCAACCCTGTCTCCAGGTCATTTATGAAGAGGTTGAAAAGCACTGGTCCCAGGACAGATCCTTGGGGCACACTGCTTTTCACCTCTCTCCACTGTGAAAATTGCCCATTGACACCCACTCTCTGCTTCCTGGCCTTCAACCAGTTCTCAATCCACGAGAGGACCTGTCCTCTAATTCCCTGACTGTGGAGTTTTTTCAGTAGCCTTTGATGAGGGACCGTGTCAAACGCCTTCTGAAAGTCCAGATATATAATGTCCACGGGTTCTCCCACATCCACATGCCTGTTGACCTTTTGAAAGAATTCTATAAGGTTCGTGAGGCAAGACTTACCCTTACAGAAGCCATGCTGACTCTCCCTCAGCAAGGCCTGTTCGTCTATGTGTTTTGAGATCCTATCTTTGATGAGGCATTCCACCATCTTATCCGGTATGGATGTTAGGCTGACCGGCCTATAGTTTCCCGGGTCCCCCCTCTTTCCCTTTTTAAAAATAGGAGTGACATTTGCTATCCTCCAATCTTCTGGCACCGTGGCCGTTTTGAGGGACAAGTTGCATACCTTAGTCAAGAGATCTGCAACTTCATTCTTCAATTCCTTAATAACCCTTGGGTGGATGCCATCAGGGCCCGGTGACTTATTGATCTTCAATTTATCAATGAGGTCTGAAACATCTTCTCTTTTAACCTCTATCTGACTTAACTCCTCGGTCAGGAGGGGCCGTTCGGGCAGCGGTATCTGCCTGAGGTCTTCTGCCGTGAAGACAGATGCAAAGAACTCATTTAATTTCTCTGCCATCTCTAAGTCTCCTTTTATCTCCCCTTTCCCTCCCTCACCATCCAGAGGGCCAACCACTTCTCTGGCGGGTGTCCTGCTTCTAACATATTTGAAGAAGCTTTTATTATTCCCCTTAATGTTGCTGGCCATGCGTTCCTCATAGTCTCGCTTGGCCTCCCCTATCACCTTCTTACATTTCTTTTGCCACAGTTTATGTTCCTTTTTATTCTCCTCATTAGGGCAAGACTTCCATTTACGGAAGGAAGCTTCCTTGCCCTTCACAGCCTCTCTAATTTGGCTGGTTAGCCATGCGGGCACCCTCCTGTATTTAGTGGAACCCTTCTTTCTTTGTGGTATACACCTCTTCTGGGCCTCTATTACTGTTGTTTTAAGCAGCCTCCATGCACTCTGGAGAGATTGGACTCTTTTTACCCTCCCTTTCAACCTCCTTCTAACCAGCCTCCTCCTTTGGGGGAAGTCTGCCCATCGGAAGTCAAGGGTTTTTGTTAGAGATTTGCCTGGTATTCTTCCCCCAACGTGCATGTCAAAACGGATCGCAGCATGATCACTGTTCCCCAATTGCTCAGTAACGTTTACATCTCTAACCAGGTCCTGCATACCGCACAATATTAAATCCAGAGTCACCTGTCCTCTGGTGGGCTCCGTGACTTGCTGCTCTAAGCCACAGTCATTTAGCACATCAAGAAATCCGGTTTCCTTATCGTGACCAGAACACAAATTGACCCAGTCTATATGAGGATAATTGAAGTCCCCCATGATTACAGCCCTGTCCCTCCTTGTCACCTCCCTGATCTGTTTCCTCATTTCAAGGTCCCCATCCGATTTCTGGTCTGGAGGACAATAGCATGCCCCCAGTATTACATTGCTGCACAAGACTGGTAATTTAACCCACAGAGATTCTACGGTGGAGTCGGACCCACCTTCAATCTCTACTTTGCTGGATTCTATCCCTTCCTTAACATAAAGGCTCACCCCACCTCCAACACGCCCCTGCCTGTCCCTCCGGTAGAGCTTATAGCCCGGGATTGTGGTATCCCACTGATTCTCCGCATTCCATCAGGTTTCCGTTATGCCCACTATGTCAATGTTTTCCCTTGTCACCAGACATTTCAGTTCTCCCACCTTTGCTTGTAGACTTCGGGCATTCGCATAAAAGCATTTGTACATGGAATGCCCCAGGATGGGCTGCTTATTCACTCCTTTGTCCCCGCATCCTCTCATTGTGCCAAACCGTCTATCACATCCCATCACGCTACCTTTCCCAATTTCTTCTCCTACTCTGCCTTTGTCTTGTTGTTCTCTAACCTCCCCATCCTCATTCCATAGGGATGAGGAGTCCCGAACCGGATGCTCCCGAACCGGATGCCCCTCGGCTCCTGTCGGCCTTCCCCCAGGGATCAGTTTAAAAGCTGCTCTGCCACCTTTTTAATGTTATGCGCCAGCAGTCTGGTTCCATTCTGGTTCAAGAGGAGCCCATCCCTCTTGTACAGGCCCCGCTTGTCCCAAAACGTTCCCCAGTGCCTAACTAATCTAAACCCCTTCTCCCTACACCACTGCCTCATCCACGCATTGAGACCCCTAATCTCCGCCTGCCTAGCTGGCCCTGCGCGTGGAACAGGTAGCACTTCAGAGAACACTACCTTTGAGGTCCTGGCTTTCAGCTTCCTGCCTAAAAGCCTAAATTTGGGAGCCTCTGCCAGGTGGTGGGCCTGCTGTGCTTGTTGGCAGAGGCTGCCTCACAACAGCTGGAAAGCAAGCTCTGCCAGTGCAATGCTAGTTACACCAAGAGGGGAGGGGGATAGGATTGGGGCATAACTGAACAGTTGGTCACTCCCTCCATAAATGAACACAAATGCACATACCTGTGGAATCTTGTAAAGACTCAAGATGCTGGCCATTTGAATGGCGTTTTCTACAGTAAGTCCCCCAATGACAGAAAAGACGTCCTGCTTCTTGCCACACTTGTAATTTGGTATCTTTCTTTGCTCTTGGAAGAGGAGATCCAGGATTGTCTCATATGTGACCTTTGCATCAAATACATTGTCATAGATTGTAAATCCCAGGGTAGTATTTGGCAAAAGCCTGGCATTCTTATTGATCTCATGAATGGCAAATACGAAGGAAAGAACATGCTGATAATTTTTAAAAACTATCCTGCAATGAGATTAACACAGAGACTTAGAAATTTCCATCACAGATGAGCTCCAGGATATTGTCATTTGCCCCAGATCAGTGGCATTTAACAGTACTTAAAATACAGGTACAACCTTGATATACACAGATTTTTTATACATGGATTTGACTCAGCATGAATGGCCACTGCAAATGAGAAGGAATGTGCTGACCCCTGGAGAAAGGGAAAAATGCATCCCCTTTAAATAACAGGTTTTTTTTTTTTGTTTTTTTTTAAACTGCTTTTCTCACCTTTGTAGAGAGACAGACATGCAAGCAATTACAGGTATAACCTAATTATCCACGGATTTTTCTATCTCAATGCAATGAGAAAGGCCCTTTAACTTAAAGGAAAACAGTCCTTTAATAATAGCCTTCTTAAGGAGAAAGAGAGGGCAGCCGGCTGAAAATCCATCAGTCATTCTCTCTCCAGGCAGCTTCAGCTTCACTCCTAGGCAGCAACCCTTCTGTTCCCCTGCATACTTCCCCAGAAGTACTAAAAGAAAGATAATCACTTTGCTCTGGGTGAAGGGAGGGGTTGCTGGCTCCGTGTGAAGTCTTGAATGAGAAGCGATAGTGAAGAGACTGATTGATAGATTGTCTGCCTAATGTCTCTGTTTTACATCACAAAGGTCAGAACGTCTGTTTTTAAATTGCCTAGCAAAGGGACATTGTTTTAAAATGGATTTGCTTTAATGCAATTTTTGCCAGCCCTGTGAGTTCTGGGAACAGAACCCTCGAAAATAATGAGATTCAACCTGTAGGCTGAATGTATTTTTGTTTTGCTGATTAATAAGGGTTCAATCCTATCCAGGGCCAACCCACTGCACACAGAGATGCGGAGGCAGTACGAAATGCATGCTATGGGCTAGCTGGGGACCGGGCATCTTGGGAGGCCTAAGTAAAGTCCATATATACAAAGTGCCACAGGAATGGCAGGGCAAGGTTTCCAGGACCCCGTCATCTCCTGGGTTGTAGTTGGGGTGCAGAAGGAAAAAGGCCTTGAAGGTTAACTCAGAGAGAAGGCTGTAGTCATAGCTGATTTCAGGGAGGTAAGCAGGGCAAGGGAACTAGAGTTTCTTTCCTAGAAGAAAGGGGATGCTTCTTTCTTTTGAGGGGCAGTTCCCAAAAGGATAGCAGACTACTACATGCTCACAGAGTGGCCTTCCATGTGCATATGAGGAAGGGGATTTGGGAAGAAGGGAAGGAGGCTGAAAAGAGGGGAGCAGCTGGTGAAGAGTCTTGGGTGCTGGTTTGGCACAGTGGTTCTTGGGTAGCAGCTGGACTGGGGGTCAGTGGCATTATTAGGGTTGGCATCAGCCAGTGCAGTAGGCCAGCACTTCTCTCCCATAATGGACTTCCTCCCATACAGTAGGTGGGTTAACATCCCAGGTAGTGGGCATGATAATGCACCATTGCCCCACCCCGCAGGTTTTTTGGCTATAACTTTTGATAGTATAATTTCAGCACAGGTTGTTTCATTGCATTCTGCAAGAAATTATACATCAAATGATATATAACATGATGTTATTATTCAAAAATAGCATGATTTTGAAAATTTTGGCCAGTAGTGGGTCACCCCCCCTGTGCAGGACTCCCAGTTTAGCCTGCACCCCCCTGGTGATGCCACTGATGGGGTGCTTCACATAGCACAGGTTGGCCAATGAACCACAAAGCCATCAGCAAGGGAACAAAATGTGGAATGAATAGCAAAGATCAGAAACAATGAAAGGCAGGAAGGGTCCTGTGATTCACAATGCTATCAACTTTTTTGTGACTTCATGGCACTTGATTGCTCTGCCCTGAAGGAGTACAAAAACCTGTGTAGAAGACTGTTGTAATCCACAAAAAGAAATATCCACAATTCAAAAGAGGATGAGACTTTGGGTTTGTTCAAAGAGCAAGCATTGAGTTGCTATTCATCAAGCACAGGGGTGGGCAAACCCCAGCCTTGGGGCCATTTCCAGCACTCAGGGTCCCCCAATTCAGCCCACAGGGATCCCCCAGTCTCCAATGAGGCTCTGAACCATCAGAGACTATTGGAGCCCATGCTGGCCCATGACTTTTGGTTATGACTGCCAGACACAAGCTGCGGTCCAAGTTAGAGCATGACCTTTTCTTGTCTCATGTCTAGTCTCTAGTCTGATTTTCTGCTTTTCCTTGGCCTTATGCCTCCAAATGTTTCTGGCTTGGTCTGTATATTTTCACTGTGCAAAAGGTGTGCGGCAAACAGTTCATATTTTTCATGTGGTTCTACATGTCTGTCTTATAGTTCTCATGTGTATTATAAATAAGCTCAGTAAAATTCATTCATGTCAGTTCCGTCTCTAATGTATTCATTTATGTAGATGTATGTAAATTTATTCAAATTTGAAATGTAAATTAATTCCTTTTCCCGCAAGCACCCAACACAGTGTCAAAGAGATGCTGTGGCACTCCGGCCAAAATGTTTGCCTGCCCTTGATCAAGCAGACAGTCAGCAAAAGAGAATGCTGTATGAGCCCAAACACCATTGCTCACAGTCATGATAGGAAATCACAACCATCCTGTACAGACTGTCAGTCTGAATCATCATGTGTCTAACAGCATTATGACTACTAAACTGTGAAGAACTTACAAACATTTCTGCTCATCTTTAACTGGAGGCTTCTGAAAATGGATTGGAGCCATGGTAAGATGTATGAGAGATAGAATGCCACCAATCATGATGTCTCCTGGCCTGTATACCTTGCGCCCAAGGGCTCTTCTCTCATCACATGTAATATATGTTTCTTCCCAGCACACAGAACAAGGGAGAAGAAGCAGTAACAGAAGTAACAACCACCTGATGACATCCATACTTCCCAAGGTCATGCTTGCACTCTGTCCGTCCCTGCTAGAGTTGTCTCTGTGACAAGGATCTTGCTCAAACCTAATGCATTTCACTAAGGAATCACAAAGAAGCAGAATCGGTGGTCAGAGGTTTTCCACTAAAACACTGTTGACTAAATTACTGATTAAACGTACTGTGCTGTGGAGCGATACCCCAGCTCTGAGTGGCCATTCAGCACAGGAGCGAGTTCAAAATAAAAACTACTTATGCTTTTAATCTGGATTTTATTATTGGTTACTTACTGCACAAGGAGGAAAATAACAGCGATTTGGATAATTGCTGAGTAGAGAAAAATCTCCCAGATGTCATAGGTAGTCTGCACAACTGAGAAAAATAACATGAGTAAGGGTCAATCAAGCCTCTGTTCCTTTTAATGGGTTTTTAATGGAAATGTTTGGTTCATAGTGCACCAGTATGACCAGGTGTACATCCATCTTGTGTGTTAATTGTTCTGCCTTCTGGAACAAAAATACAGTCAGTTGGACTGGGGGGGGGGATCATTCAGCATTCACAATGTACAGGGAGAGCCGTCCATCTGATTGCAGGATGGAAGAGAAGCAGAGGGATGCCCAATTTGATTTAGCATATTTGATTAGCCAGATCAGCTAATTGCAGTCATGAACAGTGGTGATATCAATGACAACAGATAGAAAGAAAAAAGTCCAATATCTATACTCTCAGAAACGGATTTAAAATTCACTTTACTTTATTCTCCATTTCTTGAGGTTATGATCTGTTCTAAAAACAATAATGCAACATTTGGGAAGAAAGATACAGACCAACAATGAAGTGTTGGAGGCTAGGATGGCAAAGACCTCCACGGCCATTACATACTTCCCTTTGGTACTCAGGTAAGCAGGAACAAAGGAAATCCAAACACTGCAAAAGACCAACATGCTGAAGGTGATCAGTTTAGCTTCATTGAAGGTGTCAGGCAGTTTTCGGGCTAAGAAAGCAACCGTGAAGCTGATAATGGCCAGAAGGCCAATGTAGCCCAGTACAGAGTAGAGCCTTCATTACATTCCAGTATGATTTCCCAAGTCTGGGAGTGCATGTCAGTGTCTGGAAATGGAGGTGAGGTTGACAGTCATGAAACACAAATCCCCACTTGAATGAAAGAGCAGGACAGAACAATGGAGTGGGCCACTTTTTTCCCCAGCCATTTCCTCACATTGTTGCCTGGTTGAGTGGCCATGAAGGCCAAGACCACAGTGATGGTTTTTGCCAACACACAGGAAACAGCCACAGAGAAAACAATGCCAAAAGCTGATTGCCGGAGAAGGCAGGATACTTTGCCAGGTTTGCCAATGAAGAGCAGGGAGAAAGGTAACAAATAGGATGGAGCTAAGAAGAATGCAGCTGAGACTTTGGTTGTTTGCTTTGACAATGGGGGTATTCCATTTCTTCATAAAGATTAGGATCACTAGACCTGTCATCATAGAAAAGGAGAAAGCCATGGAAAGCAAAGTGATCCCCAAGGGCTCTCCATAGCTTAGGATGGTGACGAGCTTGGGGATACACTGGTCTTGGTTCTTGTCTGGATATTGCTTTTCTGGGCATTTGAGACAATGAACTGCATCTGAAAGAACAGAACCGATTATTTCTTGTATTTTTAATCTACTTTGTCATGAAACTCCGGTCCCGTGTGAAACACTGTGCAATAATCCAAACTTTGGTAAATAAAAAGCACAGCCAGGTCTGGACAAGCATAACCAGGTCTGACTGAGTCAGAAAACCTGGAGAATCAGCTGAGCTCCCTGGGCTGCAGTCAACCCCTGGACATTTATTTATTTTACGCAGTACATTTTATACCTTGACTTTCCTCCACTATATGGTTGTACAAGGCAGCTTATGTAAAATCAAGAATAACTTCATCACATTATCCAGGTGTAAGACTGGGGCATCCCCAACCTGTAAGGGGTGTGCTCAGTATATGCAGTATAGGCAAACACATCACCTCAATGTATCTCTTGATGAGGAAGGCCTCTGTTTGGTCTGGATTTAATTTCAACTTTCAGATTTCAGATGAATTTCAGATTCATCGACCTAGCCCAGTCATCTAGATCTGATCGGGCTGGCTAGCAAAGGGCTGCATCCTAGGGTGGCTGATGCACTCCACCTTCCCATGTGTTATTTTTGTCACTAAAATGGGCAGGTTCTCTGCCAGTGTTTTCATGTACTGGCCTTGTTTTTGTATGCTGGCACCTTCTGCAATAGAGCCTGATTTGTTCCATAAAACAGCATCTTAACAGCATCTTACTCTGTGTGTATATGTAATCACATATTTTGTTCTCACTGTTGAATAATTAACAAAGATGAAGATCAACTACTGACCATATAACAAACATACATCACTGTAGTTCAGGGTCCAATTACACCTTGATTATTTTTGCAAATTAAATAGTACATACCGCAATAATAATCATTTCTCGGAGCATTACCTTAATCATTAAATCTGTGGCAACAAACCTCAGGTTATATATATCCTAAGAACTTCTTATCCTAGCCCTAACTTTGCATTTAAAAATAAAATAAAAAGTACATCTAATTTAAACATGCATATATTGGGATTCAAATGTCTTTCGATGCACAAATGTCTGGGATGCAAAAATAATGGATACAAATGTCCAATATCAGGGCACATTTGTCCAGGATGCAGTGGTCCTTTCAGTCTGAAATTCTGCTACCATTCAGTACAGTTGTTGAGATTGTCAGTTCAGTATCTGGCTCTGCAAAAAGCAACTTTATATGCTCAGCTAATTACAAATTTTTCAGCCAGTAAGGTATCACAGGTAACATTATACCCTGGCAAATTGAGGGCAGACCTGAGGAGAGGGGCAGGGACAAAATCCCTAGGACTAGGGCTTCCATGGGGCCATGACAAAACAATCCATATGGTACAAAACAAATGTATTACAAAATAAATTTGGGTACCTCAATCCCAGCCTATCCAGGCCTGTGTTTGCACTTTAGTTTTAATCCACTTTCAACACCCTTTTATTCCCCCAATGCATTCTAATACATAAAGGATAGCTAAAACAGCACTCAGATTCCTTAACAAACCTCAATTCCCCCCCATTCCCAAAAATGCATTAAGGGAATAGAAATGCAGTGAGAGTGGATTAAAGCTGTAGTGTAGTGCTTCTCAAAATGCGGGCCACAGAGAAAACAATGCCAAAAGCTGATTGCCGGAGAAGGCAGGATACTTTGCCAGGTTTGCCAATGAAGAGCAGGGAAGAAAGGTAACAAAGTAGGATGGAGCTAAGAAGAATGCAGCTGAGACTTCGGTTGCAGCTGAGACTTTGGTTGCTTAATGATGCTGCTTCTGGTCATGGTATCACATCCAGGTTAATGGCATAACTTCTGGTGCGTCCCAACAGATTATCATTCTGAAAAAGTGTGTTCTGGTGCTAAAACGTTTGACAACTACTGCTGTAGTGGAAATGCAGCCCACATCTTTTTCATAAGTACCAACATATATTAATACAATTCAAATATGGGGAAGTGAAACTTAGACCTTCAGACCAGAACTATGAGACCTTAGAAGTAGGTCACCCAGTTCAGTTCACAGAATTCCCAGGCCCGAAGAGCAAGCTTCACCCCTTCCTCTGATTCAGTGTGTGTCTAGAACACATGGCCTTTGGTCAAGTCTATATGTGCTTTGGCAATGTTTGAAGGTGAAATTAACAGTATGGACTACAGATATAAATCTGAAGTGCAGAAAACAGTAGAAAAAATAAAAAAGGGCCAGGCAAGTTTATTTCACCTTGGCTTTGTTTCAAAATCATCATATGGTAATGGAGAAAATAGTGAAAGCCACTCCTTGGATGAGGTTCCAGGAAAGAGATTTGAGTACATGAAAGTTGCAACGTGGAAAGAGTTAGTTATAGGTAGCTGATGAGTTTGGAGCCTGAATGTTCCCTTACCCAGAGGAGACATTCATGACTGCCCCCCACCTCCCAGCAGGATGCCTTTTGGTAGCCTTTTTGGCACTGGTACATCAGCAGGGGGAGAATGGATAGGACTGGTGGGCTCTTAATCAAATAAAAGAGTATAATTCATTCCTCTTTCCTGTGGGACTTCTTGGACATGCCCTGATGAAAGGAGCTCACTGGTGCCTGTGATTTCTGTGAGATGGCAGATTCCATTCAAAGCTGAAACAGAAACACAGTGATTTCTTTTGCTCCCTCTTTGCAGAAACCTGAGTCTATCCATCCCCTATCTATCCCCTGTCATCCATCTTGGAGTAACTGTTACAAGCATAGGCAAGAAGACTAAGTAATCCCCGTCTTATGGAACAAATCACAATACACCTTTCCCCCTGTATCTAATCCACAAGTGACAACAGCCCTTATGTGGAAATCTGGATAATGAGTACTATACATTTATTTCATTAATTTCAATGGGAAAAATTGAAATTGGCCGTGGCACACTATTTCCTGGACCAAAAATTGGGTTGCAATTCAGTGGGTCATGACACACCATTTAAGAACCACAGTGCACCATGGCCACTCAAACAGGTTGCATGCAGAAACAACTTCCAGGTTGCGTGGCATTTTAGGTTGCGGCTTCCTGGTCTTCAGACCCTGAATTTGCCATGGACAACACAAGGTAAGTAGTTTGAGAACCCCTGCCATAAAGAATCACTGTAGATGTTGATAAACCTAAAGCAAGAGATGCATATTTTTGTCTTGCACCACATTCAGTGTGCTTTAATACATCAAGCTTTAGTTCCAAATTGCAAGAATCTCTCTTGCATTTCACCATTCCCCCCCCCCCACATTTCCCAATCTGTCAGGGGAGGGCGGGCAATGGGCAGCCCCGGGGCGGGTGGGGCGTGGGGAGCAGTTCTGCGGGATCCCTACCCCCATTCTTGGGGAGTTCGGAGCGACTTTAAGCCACTCTGCTCTCCTCAGGAGGTGGCACAAGTCTGAGGAGACCCATAGGGGTCAGCATGTTTTACCTGGAGGTAAGGGGAAAGTTTTCCCCTTGCCTCTGGCTGAGACACTTTGGGCCCCTATCCTGCACTAGACACAGCGCAAGCCTCTTGGCTTGCCTGTTCCAACATATGGTAGGATTGCACCCTTTGTTGTGTAAACAGACACTCTGCTGCAGGCTATGGGAGTCATGACTGCCTGATTAAGAGCCTCTTTGTTGTGCTTTGACCACTGTCTTATATGTGATTTGCCATCATTAGGCAGAAGGTAGTTAAGCAACTCAGGCCTGCATATGTGCTGGACAACAAAAAGCGAAAGACAATGGTTTAAACAGTGAATGTGATTCTGCCCATGTGATCTTAATGCCTGTTATAATCAATTGAATTCAGCCATGCTTGCTGGTTTTCAAGTACTAAACCTTCTGTGTAACCAAGAAGATGACAAGAGCAAAAGATAATGGTCCTTCTCTAATGGCCACTAAGTCTTCCATTCTAGGACTGGATTTTGCAGAAGACACACATAAGACGCAACTGCATGTGGATTATAAACTTGGTCATGACTTTATTAATAAAACAGCAAGCATACCTAAAGACCAGTGTGGAGGGTAGAGTTAAATCCCTGATTATACACTTCAAAAAGTAGGGAAGAGGGATGTTGGCCTGGCATCCCAGCCATAATTGTTCCCTTCTCCTTCTTTCCCCAAGAACCACAACAGGTGGAAGGATTTCCTGGTGAAACCATGTGACTAGTCTGGACTTATTTGTCACCTGTCTCTTCACCTGTCTGTGGTCAGGCTCTTGCCATCAAGCCATGTAGTCACTGAAATCCTGGATTCATTCCAGCCTTTTAAAATCCTCACCATTCTTGTTCAATCAATCAATCAACCATTCTTGTTCTTCCCCTGCTAGAAGAATCCTATCAACATGTTGAAGGAATCTGGGTGATGGCTGCACTTCCTAGATCAACTGCCTTCCAAGACCGCCTCCCTCTGCAGCTGCTTGCCTCCTGGGCCTTCTCTTCCTTGGTGAAAGAGATTTTTGGCCTTCTTCGGCGGAGGGTGAGATTGGTTGATTACTTGAGCCTACAGCATGATTGCTGGAGCCTAGAACAGAACCACGGGAAGAAGGAAAGTTTTGGGCTTAGTCATCTCTTCCCGCCCTGCGTTGCCATCATGGTAAGACCATGAGAAGACCTCATCCATCAGCCAGGGAGGGAGCAGATACTGGGAGTTTGCTTGTCCCTTCTTCCTGCAAAAGAACACACTGCTGCAACTGTCAGTTCCCCAGCAACCACTGAAATAAATGAAAAACGTTTTGCAGTGATGGGGTAGTTGCAAGCCGAGATTACTTGAAGATACTGCTTCTGAGTAGGGGGAGACCATGGGCAACCTTCTGACTCCAGTGTGCTCTTCTCAGTTTTGGATCTATTTCATCCCTGAGACCCATGCACTCCCTAAATCAGCAATTTTCAACCACTGTGCCATGGCACACTAGTGTGCCGCAAGTGGTCCACAGATGTGCCACAAGAATTTGGGGGAAGATTACTTATTAGTAAGGCCAAAGGGGACGTGAGCTGCCCACTGGCACCATGATGTGCCTTGTCAGTTGTTAAAAACCTGATGGTGTGCATTGTCAATTTTAGTGCCTTGTCCGTGTGTCACGAGATGAAAAAAGGTTGAAAATCACTGCCCTAAATGCTGTCCAGAATGGTCCATATATCAGTCCTACTCACCTGTTTGTTTAATAAATCCATGGGACCAGGGCTGGGGGCGGGGGCAGGCCATGACAAAACAAATTATACCATACAAAACACGTTTATTAAAAAATAAATTTGAGTACCTTAATCTCAGACTATCTAGGGGTGTGTTTCCACTTCAGCTTTAATCCACTTTCAATGCACTTTTATTACCACAATGCATTTTGTAGGCTGTGGTGTGGTGTGTAGGCTGTGGTGAGTTAGCTCTAACAGCTCTCAGTAAAGTGACTTCAGAACAGGATTAATGAACTGGACTATAGGTCTCAGATCCCTTTAGACTGAGAAGAAGGCCACACTTTTAATTTGTCAGAGCAATCCCCACGTCACTCTAGCAGGCTGACTTGAGAGCAGCTTTGCGTTGGTGTCATTTTTTGAAAGCAATCTCCTGGGTGGCTGGAACTTGCTTGCACAGCTCATTTGACCCTGTGAACAAAGTCATATCCTTGAAGTTTCCTGACCTTCTTGGTGCCTTGCTGTTGGTTTTGTTGTATGTTGACCCATGAAGTGTCCTTGTTCTAGCCAGTACCCAAGAACCAATGTTCCAACCTAAAACTGTAGCCAACCACTCCCTTCTCTCTTTGCCACCTTTCTTCTTTCTCCCCTGCTTCCCTTCCCCAAGCACAAAGTGACAGTGCTAGCATGGGCCAGAGAGCTGTTCCTTGTGGTCTGCCTTGCAACATGCCTCTTCTCCCTGGAAAGCAACTTGCAAGGTTCTCTTGCCCTGCTTCCCTCCTTAAAATTAACTTGCTTTCAAATCCTTCCCACCTGTTGCACTCTGCTTTCCATTCAGGAGCTTATGTGGTCTTAGCAACCTAGCCCACAATCCCTAAATGTTTGGTATGTAAAACAGAAGAAGAATAGGTAAGATTGGTTGCTGGTGCAGACTCGTTTTGATTCCCCTTCCTTGTATTTGTGCTAAAATCTCCACAATAAAAGTTTGGTTACTGAATCTTCATTCTCTCCCCCTCCCTCCCACTTCTCTTGGCCACTGCATATAGTCCCGGCACATGAAATGAATTTCCCCTGCATGCACATGTTACATGTGTTCTGAAAATCACACCCAGTAACTATGTTATTGTTTCAGCGTTATGACTTCTGTGCTATGATTTTATATTCAGTTATCAAAATTATCTCTGGATAGCTGTCTGAGATACAGCTATTGATTCTGAAATTATTTATTTATTTATTTGTTTGTTTGTTTGTTTGTTTGTTTGTTTGTTTGTTTGTTTACTTACTTACTTACTTACTTACTTACTTACTTACTTACTTACTATGTTTCTGGTACTCAGAGCAGCATATAACATTTGTCTACTCTGTCCCTGCAACTTGCAAAACATTCAGCAAAGGATGTGCTGTTTTATGCATAATTTCTTTCTGGGTATAGAGGGAAAAAAACATGCAAACACCTACAATTCCACAATGAGATTTAATGATTTCTTTTCTCTATTAGCAATTTCTTGGAGTTCAGATCTACTCTTAGGACTATAACATAACATTTGGGGAAAAACATGCAAGCTAGAAGCCCAGTGTTGGACGCCAAGATGGCAAAGACCTCCACGGCAACTACATATTTCCCTTTGGTGCTCATGTAAGCAGGAATGAAGGAGATCCACACAGTACAAAAGACCAACATGCTGAAGGTGATCAGTTTGGCTTCGTTGAAGGTGTCAGGCAGTTTTCTAGCAAAGAAAGCCACAGAGAAACTGATGATGGCCAGAATACCAACATAGCTCAGAACACAGTAGAACATGATGATCAACCCTTCATTGCATTCCAGGATGATTTGCCCAGAAAGGGAGTGCATGTCAGTGTCTGGAAATGGAGGTGAGGTTGACAGCCAGACAGTGCAAATCCCCACTTGAATGAGGGAGCAGGAAAGGACAATGGAGTTGGCCACTTTTTTCCCCAGCCATTTCCTCATGTTGTTGCCTGGCTGAGTGGCCATGAAGGCCAGGACCACAGTGATGGTTTTTGCCAACACACAAGAAACAGCCACAGAGAAAATGATGCCAAACATTATTTGCCGAACAAGGCAGGGGACTTTCTGAGGTTTACCAATGAAGAGCAGGGAAGAAAGGTAGCAAAGCAGGATGGAGCTGAGAAGTACACAGGTGAGACTCTGGTTGTTGGCTTTGACAATGGGAGTGTTCCAGTTCTTTATAAAGGTTAATATCACTAAACCTGTGATCACAGCAAAGAAAACAGCCAAGGAAACAAAAATGATCCCTAAAGGCTCTTGGTAGGAAAGGAAGGTGATGACCTTAGGGATACACTGGTCTTGGTTCTTGTTTGGATGCTGGTCTTGTGGGCATTTGATACATTGAGCTGCATCTGAAAGGGACAAACAGAATATCAGGTGTTCACACAGTGATGCTTGCTGTAAGGCAATGGTTCCCAAACTGTGGGTCCATGTCCCGCTAGTGGGGTCATGACCCAGCTTTGGGTGGGTCGTACAACCTACAAGGCAGATTAGGCTATGTCAGTGGTTCCTAAACTTTTTCTCACCAGGACCCAGTTTTTACAATGACACTCTATCAGGACCCACCCAGCTTTACTAGACTAAAAAGAGAGTTTCACTTTACCAGCTGCCTCTGTTTTTATCTTTTTTACTATGGTGAGGGGCGATCGCCTTTTGGAGCATTTGTTGAGCTCCTTGTTCATCAGATCAGGACCTTTCTGGTGGCCTTGGGTTTCCCTTCACCTGACTTTTGATAAGAACAGAGGCATGTTTGCCCACTTGTGAGTAAACATGTACATGCTACTGCATTTCGGTTTCCATAGTGCTCAAAGCATTTTCCGTCTCAGAGATCAGCTTGTCAGTTTCGCGACCCACCAAAAATCATTTCATGACCCATTGGTGGGTCCCGACCCACAGTTTGGGAACCACTGGGAAACGTGCATCAAGAGTCAAGCAACCTGCTACTTGGAGGAGGGGGCGACGATTGCTGCTTGGACTGGATTTCTGATCATAACATCATAGGCCCAGAGCAAGCGGGCTTTAGGCCAAACAAGTCCGCAGTTGATCAGTGTGCGGTATTATCCCATCTAATCTCTAAACAAAGGATTCAAAATAAATCCCGACTTTACGTGGCCTTTTTAGATTTGAAGTCGGCCTTTGACTCCATAGATAGAGATATACTTTGGGATAAACTTGGGAAGATGGGACTGGACAAAAGGCTATTAATATTAATTCATGCCCTTCACTCAAACACTTCTTGTCAAGTGAAACTATCTCCAAGGGGTGGCCTCTCGGCCCCAATTCCAATCAACAAGGCAGTCAAACGGGTACGTTCTTGCACCCACTTTGTTCAATCTCTTTATCAATGATTTGGCTCCCTTTTTAGCTAACTTCGATACGCATTCTCCCAAATTAGGTTCAGTGGAAACTCCTTTACTTTTGTACACGGATGATATGGCCTTGATATCCCGCAGTAAAATAGGATTATGGAGACTGGTTAACGCCTGTATAGAATATTTTACCAACAACGCCCTGCAGTTAAACTATGATAAGTCCAAGATTGTGGTGTTTGGGCACTCTTGGAAACTGCAGTCTTGGCTTTTTAGTGGTAAATCAATACACCAAGTCAAGGAATTCCAGTACCTTGGTCTCCGGTTCCACTACTGGCACTCCTGGTCTTCCCATCGCCTCCCAGTAATTAACTCATCCAAATTAGTTGTCCAGGCTATAACCCGCTTTTTCTTTTCTTGGGGTAACTCATTTGTTCCAGCTGCTCTCCAAGCTTTTAATGCTAAAGTTACACCTCAAATTTTGTATGGCATTCCTATATGGATGCCAGCATTAAATGATTTAATTGAAAAGATCCATTCAAATTTTTTATACAAAATCTTAGGTGTTCCGCATTGCGTTCCCTATGCGGCACTCTGCCTGGAGACAGGCCAATATAGGCTGGAGTTTCTAGCATGGTCCCGTTTCTTAAAATACTGGGCCAAAGTGTGCTTCAAGGGCTGATCAAAACTCTTTGTTAAAAGGGATACTGACTGACCCAATGTTATCTCCCTGCTTAGCTCTTTTCTATAAGAAAATCAGACAAATGGGCCTCGAGGCAGATCTACAAGGAGCTGCTACACCTGAGGTTTCTATTAGGCTCCTGATAACAAGATTAACTGATATAGAAAGGCAAGAGATTTTGGGTGCAGCACAAAAAAAATGTTCGCCCCTGAATTTTCACCTAAGTAATACATTTGGTCAACAACCAAAGTATCTGACCTTCTTGAAGTGCCCCTTTGCAAGGAGGGCTTTTACATTAGCTCGCTGCAATGTGTTGCCTTCTAAAGACCTACTTGGCAGGTTTAGAAATGCCCCGAAGGAAGAACGAGTCTGTAACTGTGGCCTTAGAGAGGTAGACTCTCTTTTACACATTGTTTTGCACTGTGTTGGCAATCAAGTGCCTAGAGATCAGTACCTTCTCCCATTATTAAGAACTAAAAAAAGTCTTTCTGAGAATGTTTGCCTACAATTTTTGTTGGCGGGAGATTCTAAATTCGTGACCCTTCCAGTTGCGAAATTTTTACACCTGAGTAACTTGAAGAGGGCTAATCTGTTGGTCCTAAGCAACCTGGAGTTACCGCGCAAGTAAATTGTTCTGTTTTAACCTTTATCTTTATTTGCTTTTTTAACATATATTTATATATTGGATTGTTTAGAGATATTATGTGTTAATTTTTATGCCTAATAAAGGTTTGATTGATTGATTGATTGCTGCTCAATCACCATTATAGCCGAAGAGGCTTGAGCAGCTAGCTGGTAAAATGAAATTTGTTTGAGGTGGGTCCTGATGTTAAAAAGTTTGGGAACCACTGCTCTAGGAAGAAATGATGAAAGGTTTGTGGGCCGTAAAATGGAAAAGTATCTTGCCAATTACTTAATAGCTGCATACCATGTATGGAAATATTTGAAAACAGTTACTGGCAAATGCGTGCACTGTCACTTACCTGTCTGGTTGGAAATCATTTCTGCTGGGCATGGAGTACAGTCATAGCAACAAACTGGTTTCCCCTCCCAAACCATCTTTCTGTGTCCAACAAGGCAGCTCTTGACACATGTGGAACGGGGTGGCATCTAACCATTAGAAATAGAAAGATGTGTCACACCAAACATGTAGTGATCCTAAACTTCACCTAAACGTCTGCATGACATCAGCAAATAGAGTGAGACTGACAACTCAATCCTATTGTGTGTCCCCCGCCCCCACTGATGCAGTGGTACTGAAATGGCTACCACTGCATCCTGTGGGGGGGGCAGTTGAGGAGGTCTCCTCTGGGTAAAGGTACCTGGGGGTAAGCCTTTGCAGTGCAGTGGGGGAGGGTTACTTATACCTTCTCTAGCTAAATAGCTAGTACAGTTCTGTGTGGACTCATGCTACAGGAGGTGGTATGGGAAGGGAATTAGGATTTGGTGGAAGTCTTAAATTATGACTATGGTATGATTATGGTATGGGAAAGGAGTTAGGCTTTGGTGGAATTATGACATAGGACTGAAGCTTCAGAAGACACTCAGGCATGTGCTTCTTGAACCCCAGTATTACAGCACATGGAAAGCATCATCTGGCAATTCAGCTATGACATACAGCTGTGGTTTTCATATTCTCCGAGAGTTTGAAACCCGCAGTAAGTCTTTGCAGGGGCAGGGGGGAAGGCAGCAGGGGCAGGGGGAAGGCAGCGACATGATCCCCAGGATGGCGTGGCTCAGGGGGCTGCAGGGACTGGGATGCACTCACCAGTCCCTGCAGCAGCTGTCCCTGTGTGCGGGGAGCCCTGCGCGAGCACCTGCAGGGCGACCCAGGACAGGGAAAGGGAGAGTGGAGCCATCTGCTCTGCCTCTGCAAAAGCGGAAGGGGAGCATGATCGCCCCACACTCCCTGACCTGGGGAGCCCTGCAGGTGCTCGCGCAGGGCTCCCCACACACAGGGACAGCTGCTGCAGGGACTGGAGTGTGCACCCCATCAGAAGGGAAAGCAGTGATCGTGCTCCACTTCCAATTCTGCGGAGCGGGGCGTGATTGCTCCGTATTCACTTTTCCTGAACTGGGGAGCCCTGCAGAAGGTTGCGCAGGGCTCCCTGCACCCCCAGGAGGCTGCAAGAGGCTTGGGGAAGTGCACCCAAGACTCTGCAGCCCCCATGAGCAGCGCAATCTGTAGGCCATTGCCTTCCCCCTGTCTCCTGGCTGTCCCCGCCCGTTAGGGGGGCAGAGGCCAGGACCCACAGGCTGGGGCATCGCAACGTCCCAGTTTGAATACCACTGACTTACAGATATACCCTTGATTCCTACCTTCTCAAATATGCTGTTCCACACAATGCTATCAGCACTGATGGTGAATTCTTGACTTGGTGAGATCTTTCCAACCCAGACTTTAAGGAAGGATTGATTGGAGAAAGTCACCCAGTTGATAATATCATACCCAACGGACAATTCCCCATTCTCAAACAAAACTTCATATCCTGCACCATTGTTAAAGAAGATATTTTTGAGGAAAGAATTGAGCTAGATTGGGAGAAAAGACCATGAAGAATATGTGTATATGAGTCAAGAATATAGCCACTCTGCATAGGAAACTGCCTTTTACTGTGTCAGTTCACTGATCAGTTGAGCTTAGTGTTGTCAAAACTAACTTATTTCAGTTCAATGTGGCAACAGACAAGGGTCTTTTGCAGATCTACATGGAGATGACAAGGTCCAGAACAGGGGTCAGCAATGTTCTTCTGCGGAGGGGTGAGGCACTGAGTCTGTCCATAGTAAGAACACATGTGAACTCTATACGCATGTGTGAACCTCCCAATAAAGCCATAGACCTAAGAAAAAAAATATGAGCATGGAGTGGAGAGACTCACACCCCAACAGAGAAGCAGAGAATCTGCTTACTGTAAGCAGAGATAGAACAACACTGTATAGAGACAGAATTACAAATTTTTAGAACCACTGTGGGATGAATGGATATCTTTTGGAGATTATGAGGAGATTATGAGGTGAATGATTTCAGGTGGTGGGTCAGATGTGGCCCATGGGCCATAGGGAACCAGAAGGGAACCATCCACCAGGTGAACCAGAAGCAAGGCATTCTCCCTTAAGGGGAGTGGCCCTGCTCCAATGGCAGCAACAGAGATTGCAATGCTGCTACCGCCAAGGGGCTTTTTGACTTTCCTGGGGGAAAGTGCTGGCCTCCTGCATGGTCCTGGATGCTCACAACTCGCTCTGATATCCTCCGCAGCTTGTTTTCAAAGCCCTTAGCACTGATCTAAAGCTCCTTCTGATTTTTGGGAAATCCCACTGAAATGGAATAGCAACATGATCACCAGGAAACTCTCTGGAAACCTTCATTTTATTTAGTTTTCAGCTTTAAAAATATCTGTAGAAATTCCTGGTGCTTGGTATTCTTATTTTCATTTCCTTACGAATCCTCTCAAGAGGAGGGCTTTTATGTTAGCCCGGTTGAATATCTTCCCCTCTGCAGTGTTGAGCGGTCGCTACTCGCAGATACCCTTTGACCAAAGGTGTTGTAACCGTTGCGGCATTGAGCCTGATTCTGTTATTCATTTCTTCTGCGTTTGTCCTGCGTTCAGCAAGCTCCGCCGCTCTATTCTAGACCCTGTTCTTTCTAGCTATTCTGGCCCCTCCCATCTTCTTGCAGTGTTTCTTTTACACGACTTTTCGCAAGAAACGACGTCGCTTGTTGCCAAGTTTCTTGCAAAAGTTTTTATTTCTAACAGTCTAAGGTAGCCCCGACTGGTATGTTTGAGTGTGCATTTTATATGTGGTCTGTTGTTTTTTGTGTTTTATTAGTGGGTTCATTGCGACTGTGTATTTATTATGTATGATGCCAATAAAGGTTGTCAGAATTCAAATTTGAATTCCTGGTGCTCACACTGCTCTCCCATTTCAGTCAACAAACACCAATTCATCCATTCAAAGAAGTTTATTTCAGTGATGAATGTACCTGCCATGGCTGAGTACTCCAGTGCTTAGATTTGGCTCCATCTAGCGGTGTTCTTTGTCTGGACTCATATATGTTATGTAAAGCATGAGCTACAGAATAGAGAGCATTGTAGATACCATAGCTCTGACCGCTCATCTCCATCTCAAACCGAGACATAGGCAAGCTCTGCAGCTTCTCTTCTCCTGTACACTTTGCACAACCTTTAAATTTCGCTGTGCTTAGGCAACACTGAAACACAGCTTTCAAGAAGAGGCAGCAAAAATGTGTCAGTGACTCATCAGGCTTTGAATGCAGGAGAAAGTCCTGGAATCCAGGCACAGCATTTGTGTGAACTGAGAAAGACAAAGCACCAAAGAATGTTTTTGCTGAGAAGCCCTTCACACTAATGGTGCTGGTGAAATCCCACTGAGGTGGTGTAATCCAAACCTTTCCCAAATAGCCCTTTGTGTCAAATTCAGCATGATCTAAGATTATTAGCAAAGCATGCAGAGAATGAGAGTCTCCGTTGACAACAATCACATTGACATCTGTCGATGAAAGTACTGACAACATGCTTAACATATGTTGGTGGTAATGATGCCAATTGTTATCCTTGATTATCTCAGTTTTTTCCAAGAAGGCAATACAAATGCTGTTCTGGGCAAGCAAAGGTGTCAGGTTCGACAGGAAGTTTTCCCCACTGTCATCCTGGGAAACAATGAGACCAGTCCATGTCCATCTGAAATGCAGCAGTAGCCGAACAATCCCCATGTGCTGAATATTCTCCTTTGGTGCCATCCAGTACAAAGAAGGGAAGTCCTTTTTATCAATGAGCATACTTTCATATGCACCATGGGTGTGCTAATGGGGAAAATGTGACTCAATAGAACTTCAAAAAAATATCTACAGATTTCAAATTGGAGGTGCTTACCTCTGTGGCTCTAATTGCAGGCTCTACTGCCATAGCCTATGCTCCCTCTCGGCTCAGGCAGCCCGACACAGAACTCCTCAGCTCTTTGCCTGCTCAAACACAGGCACAGAACCAAGGAGACCCATTGCCACTGGCTGCTGTCTACCTGGGCTAAGGGAGCAAATGCTCCCCAAGGAGACCTCTGGTGGTGTCCCAGCGTCCATAAGATCTGACAGTCGCCATTTTGGCACAGCTGAAACCATGGGCACCGGGATTGGGCAGCAAATCTCTGTGTGGCAATGCAGTGGCTCTAGCATGGCTTCTACTGCATCCTGCAGGGGATTTGTGGCTCTTGGAAGTCTCCGCAGGGTAAGCGTCAGCAACTTCTATGGGGCATGTCAGATCTGCGCTAGCTCAATCACTGCTGCTGCAAGTCCACTTTGGTCTGTGTGGGCAGATCAGGTCCAGGAAGGGGCTCGAGATTTGGTGCATGCTGCTGCCAATTCTGCCTCCTCCCTGGACCTGATCCATCTTCCTTCTCACCCAATCACTGCCCCATTCAGCCCACCCCTCCCACTTCTGCCCTCTCTCTGCTACATTCAACCCCCTTCCTCCAACCTTCTGTACGGGCTTACATGCTTCAGTGGATGCCCATAATTCCACCAGTGTGTGGGAGGCCACTCTGCCCTGCCAGGTGGTGGGCCTGCTGTGCTTGTTGGCAGAGGCTGCCTCACAACAGCTGGAAAGCAAGCTCTGCCAGTGCAATGCTAGTTACACCAAGAGGGGAGGGGGATAGGATTGGGGCATAACTGAACAGTAGAATTACTCCCTCCATAAATGAACACAAATACATATACCTGTGGAATCTTGTAAAGACTCAAGATGCTGGCCATTTGAATGGTGTTTTCTACAGTAAGTCCCCCAATGACAGAAAAGACGTCCTGCTTCTTGCCACACTTGTAATTTGGTATCTTTCTTTGCTCTTGGAAGAGGAGATCCAGGATTGCCTCATATGTGACCTTCGCATCAAATACATTGTCATAGATTGTAAATCCCAGGGTAGTATTTGGCAAAAGCCTGGCATTCTTATTGATCTCATGAATGGCAAATAAGAAGGAAAGAACATGCTGATAATTTTTAAAAACTATCCTGCAATGGGATTGACACAGAGACTTAGAAATTTCCATCACAGATGAGCTCCAGGATATTGTCATTTGCCCCAGATCAGTGGCAGTTAACAGTACTTAAAATACAGGTACAACCTTGTTATACACAGATTTTTTATACATGGATTTGACTCAGTACGAATGGCCACAGCAATTAGAAGGAATGTGCTGACCCCTGGAGTAAGGGAAAAATGCATCCCCTTTAAATCACAGATTTATTTTTTTTTTTTAAACTGCTTTTCTCACCTTTGTAGAGAAACATGGATGGTCTCCATGAGACATGAGAATGGATGATGGCCGGATCCCAAAGGATCTCCTCTGTGGAGAACTCGTGCAAGGAAAGCACCCTACAGGTAGACCACAGCTGCGATACAAGGACATCTGCAAGAGGGATCTGAAGGCCTTAGGTATGGACCTCAACAAGTGGGAAACCCTGGATTCTGAGCGGCCCGCTTGGAGGCAGGCTGTGCAGCATGGCCTTTCCCAGTTTGAAGAGACACTTGGCCAACAGTCTGAGGCTAAGAGGCAAAGAAGGAAGGCCCATAGCCAGGGAGACAGACCAGGGACAGACTGCACTTGCTCCCGGTGTGGAAGGGATTGTCACTCCCGGATTGGCCTTTTCAGCCACACTAGACGCTGTGCCAGAACCACCTTTCAGAGCGCGATACCATAGTCTTTCGAGACTGAAGGTTGCCAATACGCAGAGAGACAGTCATGCAAGCAATTACAGGTATTACCCAATTATCCATGGATTTTTCTATCTCAATGCAATGAGAAGGGCCCTTTAAATTAAAGTAAAACAGTCATTTAATAAGAGCCTTGTTAAAGAGAGAGAGAGAGAGAGAGAGGGCAGCCAGCTGAAAATCCATCAGTCATTCTCTCTCCAGGCAGCTTCAGCTTCACTCCTAGGCAGCAACCCTTCTGTTCCCCTGAGTATTTCCCAAGAAGTACTGAAAGAAAGATAATCACTTTGCTCTGGGTGAAGGGAGGGGTTGCTGGCTCCATGGGAAGTCTTGAATGAGAAGTGATAGTGAAGAGACTGATTGATAGATTGTCTGCCTAATGTCTCTGTATTACATCACAAAGGTCAGAAAGTCTGTTTTTAAATCGCCTAGCAAAGGGACATTGTTTTTTTAATGGATTTGCTTTAATGCAATTTTTGCCAGCCATGTGAGTTCTGGGAACAGAACCCTCGAAAATAATGAGATTCAACCTGTATGCTGAATGTATTTTTGTTTTGTTAATTAATAAGGGTTCAATCCTATCTCCAGGGCCAGCACATTGCACACAGAGATGCTGAGGCAGTACGAAATGCATGCTCTGGGCTAGCTGGGGACCGGTCATCTTGGGAGGCATAAGTAAAGTCCATATATACAAAGTGCCACAGGAATGGCAGGGCAAGGTTTCCAGGACCCCGTCATCTCCTGGGTTGTAGTTGGGGTACAGAAGGAAAAAGGCCTTGAAGGTTAACTCAGAGAGAAGGCTGTAGTCATAGCTGATTTCAGGGAGGTAAGCAGGGCAAGGGAACTAGAGCTTCTTTCCTAGAAGAAAGGGGATGCTTCTTTCTTTTGAGGGGTAGTTCCCAAAAGGATAGCCGACTACTACATTGAGGAACTACTACATTGAGGGGCCAGCACTTCACCCCCATAATGGACTTCCTCCCATACAGTAGGTGGGTTAACGTTCCAGGTAATGGGCATGATAATGCACCATTGTCCCACCCCACAGGTTTTTGGGCTATAACTTTTGATAGTATAATTTCAGTGCAGGTTGTTTCATTGCATTCTGCATGAAATTATACATCAAATGATATATAACCTGATGTTATTTTTTGAAAATACCATGATTTAAAATTTTTTGGCCAGTAGTGGGTCACCCCCCTGTGCAGGACACCCAGTTTAGCCTGCACCCCTCAAGTGATGCCACTGGTGGGGCGCTTCTTGTAGCATAGGTTGGCCAATGAACTGCAAAGCCATCAGCAAGGGAACAAAATGTGGAATGAATAACAAAGATCAGAAACAATGAAAGGCAGGAAGGGTCCTGTGATTCACAATGCTATCAACTTTTTTTCCCTAGAAAACTGTGGGGTCCTCTGCATGTTGAACTCATCAAGCAACCTTTTTTGTGGCTTCATAGCACTTGATTGCTCATCCTCGGCCCCTACACAAAAACCTGTGTAGAAGACTGTTGTATTCCACAAAAAGAAATATCCACAATTCAAAAGAGGATGAGACTTGGGGTTTGTTCAAAGAGCAAACATTGAGTTGCTATTCATCAAGCACAGGGGTGGGCAAACCCCAGCCTTGGGGCCATTTGCGGCACTCAGCTTCCCCCAATTCAGCCCACGGGGAGCCCCCAGTCTCCAATGAGCCTCTGACCCATCAGAGACTATTGGAGCCCATGCTGGCCCATGAATTTTGGTCATGACTGCCAGACACAACCTGCGGTCCACGTTAGAGCATGGCCTTTTCTAGTCTCATGTCTAGTCTCTAGTCTGATTTTCTGCTTTTCCTTGGGCATTATTTTAACACACACCACCCATCGCCTTATGCCTCCAAGTGTTTCTGGCTTGGTCTGTATATTTTCACTGTGCAAAAGGTGTGCGGCAAACAGTTCATATTTCTCATGTGGTTCTACATACCTGCATTATAGTTCTCATGTGTATTATAAATAAGCTCAGTAAAATTCATTCATGTCAGTTCCATCTCTAATGTATTCATTTATGTAGATGTATGTAAATTTATTCAAATTTGAAATGTAAATTAATTCTTATTCCCCCAAGCACCCGACACAGTGTCAGAGAGATGCTGTGGCACTCCGGCCAAAATGTTTGCCCGCCCTTGATCAAGCAGACAGTCAGCAAAAGAGAATGCTGTATGAGCCCAAACACCATTGTTCACAGTCATGATAGGAAATCACATCCATCCTGTACAGGCTGTCAGTCTGAATCATCATGTGTCTAACAGCATTATGACTACTAAACTGTGAAGAACTTACAAACATTTCTGCTCATCTTTAATTGGAGGCTTCTGAAAATGGATTGGAGCCATGGTAAGATGTATGAGAGATAGAACGCCACCAATCATGACATCTCCTGGCCTGTATACCTTGCGCCCAAGGGCTCTTCTGTCATCACATGTGATGTATGTTTCTTCCCAACACAGAGAACAAGGGAGAAGAAGCAGTAACAGAAGTAACAACCACCTGATGACATCCATGCTTCCCAAGGTCGTGGCAACATGCTTACACTCTGTCCGTCCCTGCTAGAATTGCCTCTGTGACAAGGATCTTGCTCAAACCTAATGCATTTCACTAAGGAATCACAAAGAAGCAGAATCGGTGGTCAGAGGTTTTCCACTAAAACACTGTTGACTAAATTACTGATTAAACGTACTGCGCTGTGGAGCGATACCCCAGCTCTGAGTGGCCATTTAGCACAGGAGCAAGTTCAAAATAAAAACCACTTATGCTTTTAATCTGGATTTTATTATTGGTTACTGACTGCACAAGGAGGAAAATAACAGCGATTTGGATAATTGCCGAGTAGAGAAAAATCTCCCAGAAGTCATAGGTAGTCTGCACAACTGAGAAAAATAACATGAGTAAGAGTCAATCAAGCCTCTGTTTCTTTTAATTGGTTTTTAATGGAAATGTTTGGTTCATAGTTTACCAGTGCGACCAGGTGTACATCCATCTTGTGTGTTAATTGTTCTGCCTTCTGGAATAAAAATACACTATCAATTGGACATGGGGGGGGGAATCATTCACCATTCACAATGTACAAGGAGAGCCATCCATCTGATTGCAGGATGGAAGAGAAGCAGAGGGATGCCCAATTTGATTTAGCATATTTGATTAGCCAGATCAGCTAATTGCAGTCATGAACAGTGGTGATATCAATGAGAACAGATAGAAAGAAAAAAAGTCCAATATCTATACTCTCAGAAACGGATTTAAAATTCACTTTACTTTATTCTCCATTTCTTGAGGTTATGATCTGTTCTAAAAACAATGATGTAACATTTGGGAAGAAAGATACAGACCAACAGTGAAGTGTTGGAGGCTAGGATGGCAAAGACCTCCACGGCCATTACATATTTCCCTTTGGTACTCAGGTAAGCAGGAACAAAGGAAATCCAAACACTGCAAAAGACCAACAAGCTGAAGGTGATCAGTTTGGCTTCATTGAAAGTGTCAGGCAGTTTTCGGGCTAAGAAAGCAACAGTGAAGCTGATAATGGCCAGAAGGCCAATGTAGCCCAGTACAGAGTAGAACAAAGTGACAGAGCCTTCATTACATTCCAGTATGATTTCCCATGTCTGGGAGTGCATGTCAGTGTCTGGAAATGGAAGTGAGGTTGACAGCCATGAAACACAAATCCCCAGTTGAATGAAAGAGCAGGACAGAACAATGGAGTGGGCCACTTTTTTCCCCAGCCATTTCCTCATGTTGTTGCCTGGTTGAGTGGCCATGAAGGCTAAGACCACAGTGATGGTTTTTGCCAACACACAGGAAACAGCCACAGAGAAAACAATGCCAAAAGCTGATTGCCGGAGAAGGCAGGATACTTTGCCAGGTTTGCCAATGAAGAGCAGGGAAGAAAGGTAACAAAGTAGGATGGAGCTAAGAAGAATGCAGCTGAGACTTTGGTTGTTTGCTTTGACAATATTCCAGTTCTTCATAAAGATTAGGATCACTAGACCTGTCATCATAGTAAAGGAGAAAGCCATGGAAACCAAAGTGATCCCCAAGGGCTCTCCATAGCTTAGGATGGTGACGACCTTGGGGATACACTGGTCTTGGTTCTTGTCGGAATATTGCTTTTCTGGGCATTTGAGACAATGAACTGCATCTGAAAGAACAGAACCGATTATTTCTTGTATTTTTAATCTACTTTGTCATGAAACTCCAGTCCCGTGTGAAACACTGTGCAATAATCCAAACTTTGGTAAATAAAAAGCACAACCAGGTCTGGACAAGCATAACCAGGTCTGACTGAGTCAGAAAACCTGGAGAATCAGCTGAGCTCCCTGGGCTGCAGTCAACCCCTGGACATTTATTTATTTTACGCAGTACATTTCATACCTTGACTTTCCTCAACTATATGGTTGTACAAGGCAGCTTATGTAAAATCAAGAATAACTTCATCACATTATCCAGGTGTAAGACTGGCATCCCCAACCTGTAAGGGGTGTGCTCAGTATATGTAGTATAGGCAGTATATGCAGTATATGCAGTATAGGCAAACACATATGCAGTATATGCAAACAGTATAGGCAAACACATATGCAGTATATGCAAACAGTATAGGCAAACAGTATATGCAGTATATATGCAGTATAGGCAAACACATCACCTCAATGTATCTCTTGATGAGGAAGGCCTCTGTTTGGTCTGGATTTAATTTCAACTTTCAGATTTCAGATGAATTTCAGATTCATCGACCTAGCCCAGTCATCTAGATCTGATCGGGCTGGCTAGCAAAGGGCTGCATCCTAGGGTGGCTGATGCACTCCACCTTCCCATGTGTTATTTTTGTCACTAAAATGGGCAGGTTCTCTGCCGGTGATTTCCTCTACTGCCCATGCTTTTGTATGCTGGCACCTTCTGCAATAGAGCCTGATTTGTTCCATAAAACAGCATCTTAACAGCATCTTACTCTGTGTGTGTATGTAATCACATATTTTGTTCTCACTGTTGAATGATTAACAAAGATGAGGATCAACTACTGACCATATAACAAACATACATCACTGTAGTTCAGGGTCCAATTACACCTTGATTATTTTTGCAAATTAAATAGTACATAATAATCATTTCTCGGAGCATTACCTTAATCATTGAATTTGAGGCAACAAACCTCAGGTTATATATATCCTAAGAACTTCTTATCCTAGCCCTAACTTTGCATTTAAAAATAAAATAAAAAGTACATCTAATTTAAATATGCATATATTGGGATTCAAATGTCTTTTGATGCACAAATGTCTGGGATGCAAAAATAATGGATACAAATGTCCAATATCAGGGCACATTTGTCCAGGATGCAGTGGTCCTTTCAGTCTGAAATTCTGCTACCATTCAGTACAGTTGTTGAGATTGTCAGTTCAGTATCTGGCTCTGCAAAAAGCAACTTTATAAGCTCGGCTAATTACTGATTTTTCAGCCAGTAAGGTATCACAGGTAACATTATACCCTGGCAAATTGAGGGCAGACCTGAGGAGAGGGGCAGGGACAAAATCCCTAGGACTAGGGCTTCCATGGGGCCATGACAAAACAATATGTACAACATATGGTACAAAACAAATGTATTACAAAATAAATTTGGGTACCTCAATCCCAGCCTATCCAGGCCTGTGTTTGCACTTTAGTTTTAATCCACTTTCAACACCCTTCTATTCCCCCAATGCATTCTAGTACATAAAGGGTAACTCTAACAGCGCTCAGATTCCTTAACAGAACTCAATTCCCCCCCATCCCCAAGAATGCATTAAGGGAATAGAAGTGCAGTGAAAGTGGATTAAAGCTGTAGTGTAGTGCTTCTCAAACTGTGGGTCCGTACCTACTAGGTGGGTGGTGAGCCAATTTCAGGTGCGCCCCCATTCATTTTGATGTATATTTTATTTTTACTATCTTAGATTTGATGCCACCATGGAATTTGACTGCATTTGGGGACATGTTACAGATCAGTGCTTTTAACAGGCTACAACGTATATACTTTTAATAATGATAGTCAATGGGGCTTACCTTGGTGTAACTAAAGATAGGATTGCATCCTTTGCATTTTTTAAAATGGATCAGCAACTGCTTGGAAGGGTTAGAAGGGTTCTTTTAATTTTAAATAGATTTTACTATTAGACATAGTGTGAAATTTTAACTTACTTACCTAACTGATCTTATTTGGTTGTATGGGGGTGTTAAAAATTTTCCTGCTTGATGATGCTGCTTCTGGCCATGACATCACATCCAGGTTAATGGCATAACTTCTGGTGGGTCCCAACAGATTGTCATTCTGAAAAAGTGTGTCCTGGTGCTAAAACGTTTGACAACTACTGCTGTAGTGGAAATGCAGTCCACATCTTTTTCATAAGTACCAACATATATTAATACAATTCAAATATGGGGAAGTGGTTGGCAACCTTCAGTCTCGAAAGACTATGGTATAAGCCTGTAGCACCCGGTATTCCTCGGTGGTCTCCCATCCAAGTACTAACCAGGCCTGACCCTGCTTAGCTTCCAAGGTCAGACAAGATCGGGCATGTGTGAAACTTAGACCTTCAGACCAGAACTATGAGACCTTAGAAGTAGGTCACCCAGTTCAGTTCACAGAATTCCCAGGTCCGAATAGCAAGCTCCACCCCTTCCTCTGATTCAGTGTGTGTCTAGAACACATGGCCTTTGGTCAAGTCTATATGTGCTTTGGCAATGTTTGAAGGTGAAATTAACAGTATGGACTACAGATATAAATCTGAAGTGCAGAAAAGAGTAGAAAAAATAAAAAAGGGCCAGGCAAGTTTATTTCACCTTGGCTTTGTTTCAAAATCATCATATGGTAATGGAGAAAACAGTGAGAGTCACTCCTTCGATGCCCATGCATTATTAGAAGAAGAAAAAGTAAATGAGGAGGACTTGAGGACCTCTCTGAGGTAAAAGAAAAGACACACTGTAGCACTACTCAAAATAAGGAAATTGTCCCATTCTGATAAATGTTTTCATTCAGTTTCAATCTTGCTCTTGATAAGTTTAAAAAAAAAACAAAACTTATTCCAAAAAAAAAAAAAAATCTGGTAGTAACATCTGGTTTAGGAAAATTTAGGAAGGACTTCCCAATCATGCATCTTGCCCTGGCCCAATGCTGGCTCTCAGCGGCCCTGATTGAGCATACTTCACATGTGCGAAGGCAGCAAATAAGGAAAGCAGAATTTATGCTGTTTCAAGACATTCAAGTATAGAATGTCACTGTTGGTTTGCCTGCACCAATTTCTAACAAACCAAATCTTTGAGGGACTGAAAAGCAGCTAGCAAAGCATGTAATAAGCAACTGATTTTAAAAGAAAGAAGCACATGAAATGTGTATAGCCCCCAGTCTGCTTCTGAGCTGTGAATGTTTGGTCTTGTTCAGCTGTTATAGGAGAGTTCCCTCAGGGATTCTGATGAGGTTCCAGGACAGAGATTTGAGTACAAAAAGTTGCAATGTGGAAAGCGTTAGTTATAGGTAACCGATGAGTTTGGAGCCTGAATGTTCCCTTACCCAGAGGAGACATTCATGACTGCCCCCCACCTCCCAGCAGGATGCCTTTTGGTAGCCTTTTTGGCACTGGTACATCAGCAGGGGGGAGAATGGATAGGACTGGTGGGCTCTTAATCAAATAAAAGAGTATAATTCATTCCTCTTTCCTGTGGGACTTCTTGGACATGCCCTGATGAAAGGAACTCACTGGTGCCTGTGATTTTTGTGAGATGGCAGATTCCATTCAAAGCTGAAACAGAAACACAGTGATTTCTTTTGCTCCCTCTTTGCAGAAACCTGAGTCTCGTCATCCATCTTGGAGTAACTGTTACAAGCATAAGCAAGAAGACCAAGCAATCCCTGTCTTATGGAACAAATCACCATACACCCTTCCCCCTGTATCTAATCCACAAGTGACAACAGCCCTTATGTGGAAATCTGGATAACGAGTACTATACATTTATTTCATTAATTTCAATGGGAAAAATGTGGACTCATTCCAAAGCCATTCCAGGTTCACCCCAAAATTATCCTAAAGGCCTAATTCCACAAAGCAGCATTTCTCAAATTGTAGGTTGTGGGCCCCTTGAGCAGGAAGCCAACCTAAAAATGGTGCATGACTCACTTCATTGGCCGTGGCACACCATTTCCTGGACCAAAAATTGGGTTGCAATCCAGTGGGTCATGACACACCATTTAAGAATCACAGTGCACCATGGCCACTCAAACAGGTTGCATGCAGAAACAACTTCCAGGTTGCGTGGCATTTTAGGTTGCAGCTTCCTGGCCTTCAGACCCTGAATTTGCCATGGACAACACAAGGTAAGTAGTTTGAGAACCCCTGCCATAAAGAATCACTGTAGATGTTGATAAACCTAAAGCAAGAGATGCATATTTTTGTCTTGCACCACATTCAGTGTGCTTTAATACATCAAGCTTTAGTTCCAAATTGCAAGAATCTCTCTTGCATTTCACCATTCCCCCCCCCCCCACATTTCCCAATCTGTCAGGGGAGGGCGGGCAGTGGGCAGCCCCAGGGGCGGGTGGGGCGTGGGGAGCAGTTCTGCGGGATCCCTACCCCCATTCTTGGGGAGTTCGGAGCGACTTTAAGCCACTCTGCTCTCCTCAGGAGGTGGCACAAGTCTGAGGAGACCCATAGGGTTCAGCATGTTTTACCTGGAGGTAAGGGGAAAGTTTTCCCCTTGCCTCTGGCTGAGACACTTTGGGCCCCTATCCTGCACTAGACACAGCGCAAGCCTCTTGGCTTGCCTGTCCCAACATATGGTAGGATTGCACCCTTTGTTGTGTAAACAGACACTCTGCTGCAGGCTATGGGAGTCCTGACTGCCTGATTAAGAGCCTCTTTGTTGTGCTTTGACCACTGTCATATATGTGATTTGCCATCATTAGGCAGAAGGTAGTTAAGCAACCCAGGCCTGCATATGTGCTGGACAACGAAATGCGAAAGACAATGGTTTAAACAGAGAACGTGATTCTACCCACCATGCCGCTGGTAACATTAGTTTTTAAAGAAACAGTACATATGGGAGGGGGTTAAGGTAGTTCCGACTATATGTGATGTTCCCCTTATGCACTGTCTTTAGAACCTAACTCTTGCATAAGATGGCATCCAATTGTATTACATTTTCCATCCAATATTTTCAGCCTTCTGCCCTCACACTGAGTGGTCTGATGCCTGCAGTGAAGGAGGCTTTAAATGCAGGTAGCAGGAAGATCTTTGGGAAGCTTGCATGCATAAGTGAGTGCCCAGATTTGTACCCCTTCTACAACGGAATTCTTGCAGAGTTGCCATTTTCTTTGTAGGACTGGCATTAAACAAGCCGATACTGCAGAAATTCTTGAGGAATGGTTAATGCATTGAGTTATGAAAGAGTTGTGGATTTGAGCCAGTTGAGTGAAAGTCTAGGAATCCAGCCTGCAAGTTCATACATGGCCTTTTTACTTTTTACCTGCAGTTGCCTTACCCTGGGGCTGCTTTGTGGCTGCATTGGTGCTAGAAAGTTTGATGGGATTGGGCCCTGAGTCAAAATTTTGGATCTTCCTGGTACCAGACACATTTCTGGTATCCAGTTTCCTGACAGCAAAACTTCTATGTTTTCCTTGACATGCTTGTGTTCTTAATGCCTGTTATAATCAATTGAATTCAGCCACGCTTGCTGGTTTTCAAGTACTAAACCTTCTGTGTAACCAAGAAGGTGACGAGCAAAAGATAATGGTCCTTCTCTAATGACCAGTAAGTCTCCCATTCTAGGACTGGATTTTGCAGAAATAAATAAGACACAACTGCAGGTGGATTATAAACTTGGTCACGACTTTATCAATAAAACAACAAACATACCTAAAGACCAGTGTGGAGGGTAGAGTTAAATCCCTGATTATACACTTCAAAAAGTAGGGAAGAGGGATGTTGGCCTGGCATCCCAGCCACAATTGTTCCCTTCTCCCTCTTTCCCCAAGAACCACAACAGGTGGGAGGATTTCCTGGGGAAACCACGTGACTAGGCTGGACTTATTTGTCACAGTCTCTTCACCTGTCTGCGGTCAGGCTCTTGCCATCCAGCCACGTAGTCACTGAAATCCTGAATTCTTTCCAGCCTTTCAATTTCCTCACCATTCTCGTTCTTCCCCTGCTAGAAGAATCCTATCAACATGTTGAAGGAATCTGGGTGATGGCTGCATTTCCTAGATCAACTGCCTTCCAAGACCACCTCCCTCTGCAGCTGCCTGCCTCCTGGGCCTTCTCTTCTTGGGTGAAAGAGATTTTTGGCCTTCTTCGGCGGAGGGAGAGATTGGTTGATTACTTGAGCCTACAGCATGATTGCTGGAGCCTACAACAGAACCACGGGAAGAAGGAAAGTTTTGGGCTTAGTCATGTCTTCCTGCCCTGTGCTGCCATCATGGCAAGACCATGAGAAGACCTCATCCATCAACCAGGGAGGGAGCAGATACTGGGAGTCTGCTTCTCCCTTCCTCCTGCAAAAGAACACTCTGCTGCAACTGTCAGTTCCACAGGAACCACTGAAATAAATGAAAACCGTTTTGCAGTGATGGGGTGGTTGCAAGCCGGGATTACTTGATGATACTAAGGGGTGCTTCTGAGTAGGGGGAGACCATGGGCAACCTTCTGACTCCAGTGTGCTCTTCTCAGTTTTGGATCTATTTCATCCCTGAAACCCATGTACTCCCTAAATCAGCCATTTTCAACCACTGTGCTGTGGCACACTAGTGTGCCGCAAGTGGTCCACAGGTGTGCCACAAGAATTTGGGGGAAGATCATTTATTAGTAGGGCCAAAGGGGATGTGAGCCGCCCACTGGCACCATGGTGTGCTTTGCCAGTTGTCAAAATCCTGATGGTGTGAACTAACAATTTTAGTGCCTTGTCGGGTGTACCACAAGATGAAAAAAGGTTGAAAATCACTGCCCTAAATGCTTTCCAGAATGGTCCATATATCGGTCCTACCCACCTGTTTGTTTAATAAATCCATGGGACCAGGGCTGGGGGCGGGGGCAAGCCATGACAAAACAAAATATACCGTACAAAATACATCTATTAAAAAATAAATTTGACTACCTTAATCTCAAACTATCCAGGGGTATGTTTCCACTACAGCTTTAATCCACTTTCAATGCACTTTTATTACCACAATGCATTCTGTAGGCTGTAGTCTGTTATGGGGTAGCTCTAACAGCTCTCAGTAAAGTGACTTTAGAACAGGATTAATGAACTGGACTATAGGTCTCAGATCCCTTTAGACTGAGAAGAAGGCCACACTTTTAATTTGTCAGAGCAATCCCCACTTCACTCTAGAGGGCTGACTTGAGAGCAGCTTTGCGTTGCTTTCATTTTTTGGCAATCTCCAGGGTAGCTGAAACTTACTTGCACAGCTCATTTGACCCTGTGAACAAAGTCATATCCTTGAAGCTTCCTGACCTTCTTGGTGCCTTGCTGTTGGTTTTGTTGTATGTTGACCCATCAGTGCTGCATGAAGTGTCCGTGTTCTAGCCAGTACCCAAGAACCAATGTTCCAACCCAAAACTGTAGTCAACCGCTCCCTTCTCTCTTTGCAACCTTTCTTCTTTCTCCCCTGCTTCCCTTCCCCAAGCACAAAGTGACTGTGCTAGCGTGGGCCAGAGAGCTGATCCTTGTGGTCTGCCTTGCAACATGCCCCTTCTCCCTGGAAAGCAACTTGCAAGGTTCTCTTGCCCTGCTTCCCTCCTTAAAATTAACTTGCTTTCAAATCCTTCCCACCTGTTGTACTCTGCCTTCCATTCAGGAGCTTATGTGGTCTTAGCAACCTAGCCCACAATCCCTACAATGTTTCATATGTAAAAAAGAAGAAGAATAGGTGAGATTGGTTGCTGGTGCAGACTCGTTTTGATTCCCCTTCTTTGTATTTGTGCTATCATCTCCACAATAAAACTTTGGTTACTGAATCTTCATTCTCTTCCCCCCCACACACACACTTCTCTTGGCCACTGCACATAGTCCCGGCACATGGAATGGATTTCCCCTGCATGCACATGTTACATGTGTTCTGAAAATCACACCCAGTAACTATGTTATTGTTTCAGCATTATGACTTCTGTGCTATGATTTTATATTCAGTTATCAAAATCATCTCTGGATAGCTGTCTGAGATACAACTATTGATTCTGAAATGATTTACTTACTTACTTACTTACTTACTTACTTACTTACTTACTTACTTACTATGTTTCTGGTACTCAGAGCAGCATATAATATTTATCTGCTCTGTCCCTGCAACTTGCAAAACATTCAGCAAAGGATGTGCTGTTTTATGCATAATTTCTTTCTGGGTATAGAGGAAAAAACATGGAAACACCTACAATTCCACAATGAGATTTAATGATTTCTTTTCTCTATTAGCAATTTCTTGGAGTTCACATCTACTCTTAGGACTATAATGTAACATTTGGGGAAAAACATGCAAGCTAGAAGCCCAGTGTTGGACGCCAGGATGGCAAAGACCTCCACGGCCACTACATATTTCCCTTTGGTGCTCATGTAAGCAGGAATGAAGGAGATCCACACAGTACAAAAGACCAACATGCTGAAGGTGATCAGTTTGGCTTCGTTGAAGGTGTCAGGCAGTTTTCTAGCAAAGAAAGCCACAGAGAAACTGATGATGGCCAGAATACCAACATAGCTCAGAACACAGTAGAACATGATGATCAACCCTTCATTGCATTCCAGGATGATTTGCCCAGAAAGGGAGTGCATGTCAGTGTCTGGAAATGGAGGTGAGGTTGACAGCCAGACACTGCAAATCCCCACTTGAATAAGGGAGCAGGAAAGGACAATGGAGTTGGCCACTTTTTTCCCCAGCCATTTCCTCATGTTGTTCCCAGGCTGAGTGGCCATGAAGGCCAGGACCACTGTGATGGTTTTTGCCAACACACAAGAAACAGCCACAGAGAAAATGATGCCAAACATAATTTGCCGAACAAGGCAGGGGACTTTCTGAGGTTTACCAATGAAGAGCAGGGAAGAAAGGTAGCAAAGCAGGATGGAGCTGAGAAGTACACAGGTGAGAGTCCGGTTGTTGGCTTTGACAATGGGAGTGTTCCAGTTCTTTATAAAGGTTAATATCACTAAACCTGTGATCACAGCAAAGAAAACAGCCAAGGAAACAAAAATGATCCCTAAAGGCTCTTGGTAGGAAAGGAAGGTGCTGACCTTAGGGATGCACTGGTCTTGGTTCTTGTTTGGATGCTGGTCTTGTGGGCATTTGATACATTGAGCTGCATCTGAAAGGGACAATCAGAATATCAGGTGTTCACACAGCGATGCTTGCTGTAAGGTAGTGGTTCCCAAACTGTGGGTCCATGTCCTGCTAGTGGGGTCATGATCCAGCTTTGGGTGGGTCATACAACCTGCAAGGCAGATTAGGCTATGTCAGTGGTTCCTAAATTTTTTCTCACCAGGTCCCAGTTTTTACAATAACACTCTATCAGGACCCACCCAGCTTTACTAGACTAAAAAGAAAGTTTCACTTTACCAGGTGCCTCTGTTTCTATCTTTTTTACTATGGTGAGGGGCGATCGCCTTTTGGAGCATTTGTTGAGCTCCTTGTTCATCAGATCAGGACCTTTCTGGTGGCCTTGGGTTTCCCTTCACCTGGCTTTCGATCAGAGCAGAGGCATGTTTGCCCACTTGTGAGTAAACATGTACATGCTACTGCATTTTGGTTTCCATAGAGCTCAATGCATTTTCCGTGTCAGAGATCAGCTTGTCAGTTTCGTGACCCACCAAAAATCATTTCATGACCCATTGGTGGGTCCCGACCCACAGTTTGGGAACCACTGGGAAATGTGCATCAAGAGTTAAACAACCTACTACTTGGAGGGGGAGACGGGAAGATGACTGCTGCTCAATCACCATTATAGCCAAAGAGGCTTGAGCAGCTAGCTGGTAAAATGAAACTTTGTTTGAGGTGGGTCCTGATGTTAAAACGTTTGGGAACCACTGCTCTAGGAAGAAATGATGAAAGGTTTGTGGGTCATAAAATGGAAAAGTAACTTGCCAATCACTTAATAGCTGCCTGCCATGTATAGTATATATGTATAGGGCAGGAGGTCTGGTCTAGAGGGTAGAGCCTCCATTTGCCTGAAGATAACATCCACAGGTCACCAGTTCGAGGCCACCGGCACCGTGCAACCTTGAAGCAGCTGACAAGCTGAGCAGAGTTATTCCATCTGCTCTGAGCATGGGAGGATGGAGGCCAGAATGTGAAACCAGATCAGAGTGAAACATCTGGACTGTTGTGGTTGTTGAAAGATAGAACCTTCTTTCAATTGTAAAAATCCCTACGGGGATTTAATCAGCCTGCCTATGTAAACCTTGAATAAAGTCTGAGGAGAAATTTGACGACCAAGAAAGACGGTATATAAATACCTGTATTATTATTATTGTAGAAATATTTGAAAACAGTTACTGGCAAATGCGTGCACTGTCACTTACCTGTCTGGTTGGAAATCATTTCTGCTGGGCATGGAGTACAGTCATAGCAACAAACTGGTTTCCCCTCCCAAACCAACTTTCTGTGTCCAACATGGCAGCTCTTGACACATGTGGAACGGGGTGGCATCTAACCATAAGAAATAGAAAGATGTGTCACTCCAAACATGTAATGCTCAGCAATACACCTAAACTTCTGCATGACATCAGCAAATTGAGTGAGATTGACAACTCAGTCCTATTGTGTGTCCCCCACCCCTGCTGATGCAGTGGGCTGAAATGGCTACCACTGCATCCTGTGGGGGGGGCAGTTGAGGAGGTCTCCTCTGGGTGAAGGAACCTGGGGGTAAGCCTTTGCAGTGCGGGGGGGGGGGTTACTAGTACCTTCTCTAGCTAAATAGCTAGTACAGTTCTGTGTGGACTCATGCTACAGGAGGTGGTATGGGAAGGGATTTAAGATTTGGTGGAAGTCTAAAATTATGACATAGGACTGAGGCTTCAGAAGACACTCAGGCATGTGCTTCTTGAACCCCAGTATTACAGCACATGGAAAGCACCATCTGGCCATTCAGCTATGACTTACAGCTGCGGTTTTCAAACTCTCCAAGAGTTTGAAACCCGCAGTAAGTCTTTGTGGGGGCGGGGGTGAGGCAGCAGGAGCAGGTGGAAGGCAGCGATGCGATACCCAGGATCGCGTCACTCAGGAGGCTGCAGGGACTGGGGTGCACCCTCCAATTTAGAGGAGCGGGGCGCAATCACTCCGCTTTCACTTTTCCTGACCTGGGGAGCCCTGCCGAAGTTTGCGAAGGGCTCCCCGCACCCCCAGGAGGCTGCAGGAGGCTTGGGCAAGTGCACCCAAGACCCTGCAGCCCCCACGAGCAGCGCAATCCTGCAGATCACGCCTTCCCCCTTCCTTCCCCCTGTCTCCTAGCTGTCCCTTAAGGGGGCAGGGGCAGGACCCACAGGACCCACAGGCTGGGGCGTCATGACACCTCAGTTTGAATACCACTGACTTACAGATATACCCTTGATTCCTATCTTCTCAAATATGCTGTTCCACACAATGGTATCAGCACTGATGGTGAATTCTTGACTTGGTGAAATCTTTCCAACCCTGACTTTAAGGAAGGATTGATTGGAGAAAGTCACCCAGTTGATAATGTCATACCCAACGGACAATTCCCCATTCTCAAACAAAACTTCATATCCTGCACCATTGTTAAAGATGATATTTTTGAGGAAAGAATTGAGCTAGATTGGGAGAAAAGACCATGAAGAATTTGTGTATATGAGTCAAGAATAAACCCACTCTACATAGGAAACTGCCTTTTACTGTGTCAGTTCACTGATCAATTGAGCTTAGTGTTGTCAAAACTAGCTGATATCAGTTCAATGTGGCAACAGGCAAGGGTCTTTTCCAGACCTACGTGGAGATGACGAGGTCCAGAACAGGGGTCAGCAATGTTCTTCTGCAGAGGGGTGAGGCACTGGGTCTGTCCATAGTAAGAACACATGTGAACTCTATACGCATGTGTGAACCTCCCAATAAAGCCATAGACCTAAGAAAAAAAAGATGAGCATGGAGTGGAGAGACTCACAACCCAACAGAGAAGCAGAGAATCTGCTTACTGTAAGCAGAGATAGAATGACACTGTATAGAGACAGAATTACAAATTTTTAGAACCACTGTGGGATGAGTGGATATCTTTTGGAGATTATGAGGAGATTATGAGGTGAATGATTTCAGGTGGTGGGTCAGATGTGGCCCATGGGCCATAGGTTATCTCGCTCTGGCCTAGAACAATGGCTCCCAAACTGGTGGGTCGTGATCCACCAGGGGAACCAGAAGCAAGGCATTCTCCCTTAAGGGGAGTGGCCCTGCTCCAATAGCAGCAACAGAGATTGCAATGCTGCTGCCGCGAAGGGGCTTTTTGACTTTCCTGGGGGAAAGTGCTGGCCTCCTGCATGGTCCTGGATGCTCACAGCCCCCTCTGATATCCTCCGCAGCTTTTTTTCAAAGCCCTTATCACTTATGTAAAGCTACTTCCGATTTTCGGGAAATCCCACTGAAATGGAATAGCAACATGATCATCAGGAATCTCTCTGGAAACCTTCATTTTATTTAGTTTTCAGCTTTAAAAATATCTGTAGAAATTCCTGGTGCTCACACTGCTATCCCATTTCAGTCAACAAACACCATTTCACCCATCCAAAGAAGTTTATTTCAGTGATGAATGTACCTGCCATGGCTGAGTACTCCAGTGCTTAGATTTGGCTCCATCTAGCGGTGTTCTTTGTCTGGACTCATATATGTTATGTAAAGCATGAGCTACAGCATAGAGAGCATTGTAGATACCATAGCTCTGACCACTCATCTCCATCTCAAACCGAGACATAGGCAAGCTCTGCAGCTTCTCTTCTCCTGTACAATTTGCACAACCTTTAAATTTCACTCTGCTTAGGCAACACTGAAACACAACTTTCAAGAAGAGGCAGCAAAAATGTATCAGTGACTCATCAGGCTTTGTATGCTGGAGAAAGTCCTGGAATTCTGGCATTGCATTTGTGTGGACTGAGAAAGACAAAGCACCAAAGAATGTTTTTGCTGAGAAGCCCTTCACACTAATGGTGCTGGTGAAATCCCACTGAGGTGGTGTAATCCAAACCTTTCCCAAATAGCCCTTTGTGTCAAATTCAGCATAATCTAAGATTATTAGCAAAGCATGCAGAGAATGAGAGTCTCCGTTGACAACAATCACATTGACATCAGTCGATGACAGTACTGACAACATGCTTAACATATGTTGGTGGTAATGATGCAAATTGGCATCCTTGATTATCTCAGTTCTTTCCAAGAGGGCAATACAAATGCTGTTCTGGGCAAGCAAAGGTGTCAGGTTCGACAGGAAGTTTTCCCCACTGACATCCTGGGAAACAATGAGACCAGTCCATGTCCATCTGAAATGCAGCAGTAGCTGAACAATCCCCATGTGCTGAATATTCTCCTTTGGTGCCATCCAGTACAAAGAAGGGAAGTCCATTTTATCAATGAGCATACTTTCATATGCACCATGGGTGTGCTAATGGGGAAAATGTGACTCAATAGAACTTCAAAAAAATCTACAGATTTCAAAATGGATGTGCTTACCTCTGTGGCTCTGATTGCAGGCTCTGCCACCATAGCCTATCCTCCCTCCCGGCCCAGGCAGCCCGACACGGAACTCCTCAGCTCTGTGCCCGCTCAAACACAGGCACAGAACCAAGGAGACCCATTGCCACCAGCTGCTGTCTACCTAGGCTAAGGGAGCAAATGCTCCCCAAAGAAACCTCTGGTGGTGTCCCAGTGTCCATAAGATCTGACAGTCGCCATTTTGGCACAGCTGAAACCATGGGCACCGAGATTGGGCAACAAATCCCTGTGCGGCAATGCAGTGGCTCTAGCATGGATTTTACAGCATCCTGCAGGGGATTTGTGGCTGTTGGAAGTCTCCGCTGGGTAAGCTTCAGCAACGTCTATGGGGCATGTCAGATCTGCGCTAGCTCAAACACTGCTGCTGCAAGTCCACTTTGGTCTGCGTGGGCAGATCAGGTCCAGGAAGGGGCTCGAGATTTGGTGCATGCTGCTGCCAATTCTGCCTCCTCCCTGGACCTGATCCATCTTCCTTCCCACCCCATCACTGCCCCATTCAGCCCACCCCTCCCCCTTCTGCCCTCTCTCTGCTACATTCAACCCCCTTCCTCCAACCTTCTGTATGGGCTCACATGCTTCAGTGGATGCCCATAATTCCACCAGTGTGTGGGAGGCCACTCTGCCCTGCCAGGTGGTGGGCCTGCTGTGCTTGTTGGCAGAGGCTGCTTCACAACAGCTGGAAAGCAAGCTCTGCCAGTGCAATGCTAGTTACACAAAGAGGGGAGGGGGATAGGATTGGGGCATAACTGAACAGTAGGATCACTCCCTCCATAAATGAACACAAACGCACATACCTGTGGAATCTTGTAAAGACTCAAGATGCTGGCCATTTGAATGGCGTTTTCTACAGTAAGTCCCCCAATGACAGAAAAGACGTCCTGCTTCTTGCCACACTTGTAATTTGGTATCTTTCTTTGCTCTTGGAAGAGGAGATCCAGGATTGTCTCATATGTGACCTTCGCATCAAATACATTGTCATAGATTGTAAATCCCAGGGTAGTATTTGGCAAAAGCCTGGCATTCTTATTGATCTCATGAATGGCAAATATCAAGGAAAGAACATGCTGATAATTTTTTAAAACTATCCTGCAATGAGATTGACACTGAGACTTAGGAATTTCCATCACAGATGAGCTCCAGGATATTGTCATTTGCCCAGAGCAGTGGCATTTAACAGTACTTAAAATACAGGTACAGCCTTGTTATACACAGATTTTTTATACATGGATTTGACTCAGCAGGAATGGCCACTGCAAATGAGAAGGTATATGCTGATCCCTGGAGAAAGGGAAAAATGCATCCCCTTTAAATCACAGGTTTTTTTTTTGGTTTTTTTTATAAAACTGCTTTTCTCACCTTTGTAGGGAGACAGTCATGCAAGCAATTACAGGTATTACCTAATTATCCACGGATTTTTCTATGTCAATGCAATGAGAGGGGCCCTTTAAATTAAAGGAAAACAGTCATTTAATAAGAGCCTTGTTAAGGAGAGAGGGGGCAGCTGGCTGAAAATCCATCAATCATTCTCTCTCCAGGCAGCTTCAGTTTCACTCCTAGGCAGCAAACCCTCTGTTCCCCTGAGTACTTCCCCAGAAGTACTGAAAGAAAGATAATCACTTTGTTCTGGGTGAAGGGAGGTGTTGCTGGCTCCATGTGAAGCCTTGAATGAGAAGTGATAGTGAAGAGACTGATTGATAGATTGTCTGCCCAATGTCTCTGTTTTACATCACAAAGGTCAGAAAGTCTGTTTTTAAATCGCCTAGCAAAGGGACATTGTTTTAAAATGGATTTGCTTTAATGCAATTTTTGCCAGCCATGTGAGTTCTAGGAACAGAACCCTCAAAAATAATGAGATTCAACCTGTAGGCTGAATGTATTTTTGTTTTGTTGATTAATAAGGGCCCAAGCCTATCCAGGGCCGGCCCACCACACACAGAGGTGCTGAGGCAGTACGAAATGCATGCTATGGGCTAGCTGAGGACCGGGCATCTTGGGAGGCCTAAGTAAAGTCCATATATACAAAGAGCCACAGGAATGGCAGGGCAAGGTTGCCATGACCCAGTCATCTCCTGGGTTGTAGTTGGGGTGCAGAAGGAAAAAGGCCTTGAAGGTTAACTCAGAGAGAAGGCTGTAGTCATAGCTGATTTCAGGGAGGTAAGCAGGGCAAGGGAACTAGAGCTTCTTTCCTAGAAGAAAGGGGATGTTTCTTTCTTTTGAGGGGCAGTTCCCAAAAAGATAGTGGGCTACTACATGCTCACAGAGTGGCTTTCCATGTGCATTGAAGGAAGGGGATTTGGGAAGAAGGGAAGGAGCCTGAAAAGAGGGGAGCAGCTGGTGAAGCGTCTTGGGTGCCGGTTTGGCACAGTGGTTCTTGGGTAGCAGCTGGACTGGGGGTCAGTGGTATCATTAGGGTTGGCATCAGCCAGTGCAGTAGGCCAGCACTTCTCCCCCATAATGGACTTCCTCCCATACAGTAGGTGGGTTAACATTCCAGGTAATGGGCATGATAATGCACCATTGCCCCACCCCACAGGTTTTCTGGCTATAACGTTTGCTAGAATAATTTTAGCGCAGGTTGTTTCATTGCATTCTGCAAGAAATTATACATCAAATGATATATAGCATGATATGATTTGAAAATACCATGATTTTGAAAATTTTGGCCAGTAGTGTGTCACCCCCCTGTGCAGGACACCCAGTGCAGCCTGCACCCCTCCTGGTGATGCCACTGATGGGGTGCTTCATGTAGCACAGGTTGGCCAATGAACCACAAAGCCATCAGCAAGGGAACAAAATGTGGAATGAATAACAAAGATCAGAAACAATGAAAGGCAGGAAGCGTCCTGTGATTCACAATGCTATCAACTTTTTTTTCCGTAGAAAACGGTGGGGTCCTCTGTAGGTTGAACTCATCAATCAACCTTTTTTGTGACTTCATGGCACTTTATTGCTCATCCTTGGCCCTGAAGGAGTACAAAAACCTGTGTAGATGACTGTTGTAATCCACAAAAAGAAATATCCACAATTCAAAAGAGGATGAGACTTTGGGTTTGTTCAAAGAGCAAGCATTGAGTTGCTATTCATCAAGCACGGGGGGGGGGGGCAAACCCCAGCCTTGGGGCCATTTCCAGCACTCAGGGTCCCCCAATTCAGCCCACAGGGATCCCCCAGTCTCCAATGAGCCTCTGACCCATCAGAGACTATTGGAGCCCATGCTGGCCCATGACTTTTGGTTATGACTGCCAGACACGAGCTGCGGTCCACGTTAGAGCATGGCCTTTTCTAGTCTCATGTCTAGTCTCTAGTCTGATTTTCTGCTTTTCCTTGGGCATTATTTTAACACCCACCCACCCCACATCGCCTTATGCCTCCAAGTGTTTCTGGCTTGGTCTGTATATTTTCACTGTGCAAAAGGTGTGCGGCAAACAGTTCATATTTCTCATGTGGTTCTACATGCCTGTCTTATCGTTCTCATGTGTATTATAAATAATCTCAGTAAAATTCATTCATTCATGTAAGTTCTGTCTCTAATGTATTCATTTATGTAGATGTATGTAAATTTATTCAAATTTGAAATGTAAATTAATTCCTTTTCCTCCAAGCACCCGACAGTGTCAGAGAGATGCTGTGGCACTCCAGCCAAAATGTTTGCCCGCCCTTGATCAAGCAGACAGTCCAAAAGAGAATGCTGTATGAGCCCAAACACCATTGCTCACAGTCATGATGGGAAATCACAACCGTCCTGTACAGGCTGTCAGTCTGAATCATCATGTGTCTAACAGCATTATGACTACTAAACAGTGAAGAACTTACAAATAATTGTGCTCATCTTTAATTGGAGGCTTCTGAAAATGGATTGGAGCCATGGTAAGATGTATGAGAGATAGAACGCCACCAATCATGACATCTCCTGGCCTGTATACCTTGCGCCCAAGGGCTCTTCTGTCATCACATGTGATGTATGTTTCTTCCCAACACAGAGAACAAGGGAGAAGAAGCAGTAACAGAAGTAACAACCACCAGATGATATCCATGCTTCCCATGGTCATGGCAACATGCTTGCACTCTGTCCGACCCTGCTAGAGTTACCTCTGTGACAAGGATCTTGCTCAAACCTAATGCATTTCACTAAGGAATCACAAGAATCGGTGGTCAGACGTTTTCCACTAAAACACTGTTGACTAAATTACTGATTAAATGTACTGCGCTGTGGAGCGATACCCCAGCTCTGAGTGGCCATTCAGCACAGGAGCGAGTTCAAAATAAAAACCACTTATGCTTTTAATCTGGATTTTATTATTGGTTACTGACTGCACAAGGAGGAAAATAACAGCGATTTGGATAATTGCCGAGTAGAGAAAAATCTCCCAGATGTCATAGGTAGTCTGCACAACTGAGAAAAATAACATGAGTAAGAGGCAATCAAGCCTCTGTTCCTTTTAATGGGTTTTTAATGGAAATGTTTGTTTCATAGTGCACCAGTACGACCAGGTGTACATCCATCTTGTGTGTTAATTGTTCTGCCTTCTGGAACAAAAATACAGTCAGTTGGACTGGGGGGGGGAATCATTCACCATTCACAATGTACAGGGAGAGCCGCCCATTTGATTGCAGGATGGAAGAGAAGCAGAGGGATGCCCAATTTGATTTAGCATATTTGATTAGCCAGATCAGCTAATTGCAGTCATGAACAGTGGTGATATCAATGACAACAGATACAAAGAAAAAAGTCCAATATCTATACTCTCAGAATCTGATTTAAAATTCACTTTACTTTATTCTCCATTTCTTGAGGTTATAATCTGTTCTAAAAACAATAATGTAACATTTGGGAAGAAAGATACAGACCAACAGTGAAGTGTTGGAGGCTAGGATGGCAAAGACCTCCACAGCCATTACATACTTCCCTTTGGTACTCAGGTAAGCAGGAACAAAGGAAATCCAAACACTGCAAAAGACCAACATGCTGAAGGTGATCAGTTTGGCTTCATTGAAGGTGTCAGGCAGTTTTTGGGCTAAGAAAGCAACAGTGAAGCTGATAATGGCCAGAAGGCCAATGTAGCCCAGTACAGAGTAGAACAAAGTGACAGAGCCTTCATTACATTCCAGTATGATTTCCCAAGCCTGGGAGTGCATGTCAGTGTCTGGAAATGGAGGTGAGGTTGACAGCCATACAGTGCAGATCCCCACTTGAATGAGGGAGCAGGACAGAACAATGGAGTTGGCCACTTTTTCCCCCAGCCATTTCATCATGTTGTTGTCTGGTTGAGTGGCCATGAAGGCCAAGACCACAGTGATGGTTTTTGCCAACACACAGGAAACAGCCACAGAGAAAACAATGCCAAAAGCTGATTGCCGGAGAAGGCAGGATACTTTGCCAGGTTTGCCAATGAAGAGCAGGGAAGAAAGGTAACAAAGTAGGATGAAGCTAAGAAGAATGCAGCTGAGACTTTGGTTGTTTGCTTTGACAATGGGGGTATTCCAGTTCTTCATAAAGATTAGGATCACTAGACCTGTCATCATAGTAAAGGAGAAAGCCATGGAAACCAAAGTGATCCCCAAGGGCTCTCCATAGCTTAGGAAGGTGACGACCTTGGGGATACACTGGTCTTGGTTCTTGTCTGGATATTGCTTTTCTGGGCATTTGAGACAATGAACTGCATCTGAAAGAACAGAACCGATTATTTCTTGTATTTTTCATCTACTTTGTCATGAAACTCCAGTCCCGTGTGAAACACTGTGCAATAATCCAAACTTTGGTAAATAAAAAGCACAACCATGTCTGGACAAGCATAACCAGGTCTGACTGAGTCAGAAAACCTGGTGAATCAGCCGAGCTGGGGAGAAGTTCCCTGGGCTGCAGTCAACCCCTGGACATTTATTTATTTTATGCAGTACATTTTATACCCTGCCTTTCCTCCACTATATGGTTGTCCAAGGCAGCTTATGTAAAATCAAGAATAACTTCATCACTTTATCCAGGTGTAAGATTGGGGCATCCCCAACCTTTAAGGGGTGTGCAACCTACCCAGCACAGACAAACGCATCACCTCAATGTATCTCTTCATGAGGAAGGCCTCTGTTTGGTCTGGATTTAATTTCAGCTTTTAACTCCCCATCCAGTCCCTTGCTGACTTCACCAGTTGAAGTTATGAACAGCATCTCCAGTTGGAAATGGCAGGGAGATGCAGAACTGGGTGTCATTACCAATCCCAAGCTCTTTCCCTTCTTTGTCCCAGAACCAGATGGGGTAGCTTAAGCACCAAGCTGCTACTCAGCAGTTGTAATGAATTGGATGGAACTAAAAAAGTGGAGCTCAGAACAGACAAGCCAAAAATGCTTTGGGCCAGTGTTTTTCAACCTGTGGGTCAAGAACCACTAGGTGGTTCGCAAGTCAATTTCAGGTGGGTCCCCATTCATTTAGACTTGATGCTACCATGGGATGTGACTGCATTTGGGGAAATGTTCCAGACCTGTGCTTTTAAGAAGCTACTATGTCTATTATTTTAACAATGATAGTAAATGGGACTTACTCCTGGGTAAGTGTGGATAGGATTGCAGCCTAGGATTGTCAACAATTTTCCTGCTTGGTGATGTCACTTCCGGTCATGACATCACTTCTGGTGGGCCTCGACAGTTTCTCATTCTAAAAAGTGGGTCCCAGTGCTAAATGTGTGAGAATCACTGCTTTGGAGAGATGGTTCAGCACCGGAAGAAGGTGGTGTTTCAGTCTGCTGGGGATGAGGTTGCAATGTTCTTTCAAGAGAAATTCACAGCTTGAAGCTACTGTTAGATTCAGATGTAATGTTAAATGCTCAGGTAACATCTGTGGCACAAGGTGTCTTCCACCAGGTATGGCCCTTTCTAGACTGAGATAACCTTGGCACCATTGTTCATGCTCTGGAAAAAACCTAGGTCAGATAATTGCAATGCATTGTACATGGGACTGCCTTGAAGATTGTTGGCTTCAAAATGTTGTGGCCAGATTGTTGATGGCACTTTCTGGTTTGATCATGCATCACTAGCCATGAAATATCTGCACTGATTTCCACAGGGCCAGCTTTAGAAACTGCTGGGCCCAATGCAACACCTTTTTCATGTCCCATATGCCCCTATTATTCACTGGGACAAATGGTAGGCATGCCCAGGGCTAATGATGCCTGCTGCAAAGTGTGGCACCTGGAAGTAGGTGGCAATGAGGTGATGATGTCACTGCCCACTGCTTCTGGGGGGGGGGGGATTTCAGGCCAAGGACACTGGGGCAGGTGGAAGGGCTAACTAGTGCAGGCATCTCACTCACTACTCTGGCCTTGTGAGAATCAACCGATGAGTGAGGTGCCAGCTGTGGCTGTGGTTGATTCGCTCACCCTCCAGCGTGGAGCTTGATTGGGCCCAATCGATAAAGTTGCCCTAAAGCTGGCCCTGAGCTTCTCGTTTGTTTCTTGGCACAGTTCAAATTTGAAGCTCTGAATGCCTTAGACCATGGGTATTAGAAAGTCCGCTTTATTCCCTATGAATCTGCCCCACCCATTTGCTAGATTTACTTTCTCTGAGTCATTCCAGGAGTAAAGTATGTGGTGACAGGGAACAGGGAGTTTTCAGTGCTCGTACTCCATCTATGGGATTCCCCCACCAGGAAATGAGATGGTGGACTAGTACATAAGCATCATTTAGATAAAATGATTTTATTCATCAAGCCTCTTCATGGCTGATGTCCTGTTTTATGAAGGGTTTTTAATGTGCTATTTTATTGCATTGTTTGCTAAATTCTGATTGCTTTTACATTGATTGGCTTGTAGTGGTTTTAAAAATGTATTATTTTGGCTCATAGCAGCTCATTTTCTGCCTTCTGTTCAAAAGTGATTATGACTTTTTTGCTTAAATGTACATTGACGGGAAATGGCAGGGGAATTCATATGCTGTAAAAGTGTCCCATCTATGCAAAATACATTGGCCTCTCCAAAAAAAAAAAAAAAAAAAAAGATCTGACAGATCTATGCCCTTTTGACTTCCTGGCGCAAAACAGATCAGCTTCAGTTCACAGGTAAGTGGACAACATTTCGTGAAAGTTTTCTGCTCTTAGAAATTATTAGTAATACATAATTCAAACATTAGGAGAAGAGAATATGAATTCATATGTTAGAAGGTTTGGACAAACAAATGTTTTGCCAACATTTCCAGGCAAATTTGTGCACTGCCACTTACCTGACTGGTTAGAAATCCTGTCTCCTGGACATGGAGTACAATCATAGCAACAAACCGGTCTCCCCTCTCGAACCATCTTACTATATCCAAAATGGCAGCTTTCAACACATGTTGAAGGGGGGGGTGTCTAAGAATCAAAGACAGGGAGATCAGTGATGCTTTGATGACCACCACCACAGGCATCTTTCTCTTTCAGTGATCTTCAGCATGTCAAGCACTTGCCTACCTCAAGCCCCAACTTGCACCATGGAACTTTACGTGCTGGGATCCACCTGAAATCTGGTTGCAGGTTCCTGGAATGGGAGCAAATCAGGATTTAATGGCTGCCATGATATCCATGAACCAAGGTGGGCACTGAGGGGGACTCTTCCCCCTCTACCTAATCCCAAGCAGGGAGGTCTACTTTATAAGGATATAGGAATGATATACAGGATGTGGGGAGACAGGAAGATAATGCTGGGATGGATTTATTACTGGGTTGTCATGCACAGATGCAACAGGGCAGGACAGGGATGAACTGACTGATCTGAGTTTCAGGACCATTTTTTTTTTTTTTTTTTTCTGGCCTCAGCTCACATTGACATACTGTTGGGACTAAAAATCCAGGGCTGATTGTCACTTCTCCCTATAGTATGTCTCTGGGCTCAGGCTACCATGGTTCAGGTTGGGGCAGATACAGGGTTTGGGAGTGGGGGGGAGCTTTAAGTTCTTAGGGCCCCTTGTCTCTTCTTTCCTTTTCTTTCACTGATCTACATCTTTCATCTTTATTCATTCATGGTTCCATCTTTCTGTCTCTGCTGCTTCTCTCTCCCCCCTCTTATCACTGCTTTTCTCTTCTCCGCCTTCCCTCTCACCTTATGTTGCTCTCTCTCATAGTCTCTGCTCCATTTTTCTCTTTCTTTTGTCCCACTGAAATGTTCTTCATCCTTCTACTGCCCACTTCTTTCTCCCCCTTGTTTCTGTCCTGCTTATCAGCTCAGCTCTTGTTTCCTCTGACTTTCCCATCCTCTTCTGTACATGTTCCCTTCCCTTTTGTAGCTGCTGCACAGGTTATGCTGTCCCAATCAATAAGAGTCAAGGCAGCTGCATTGCTGGCCTGCTCTTGCAATTCCTCACTGTCAGTGGGGATGTCATTACTGGATGAGATAACCCAGCAGCCCTGCACTACCACAATCAATTGTGACATTCTGAAGAGCTGCATATGACAGCCTGTCCCTGGTAATTTCTGCCATGTCTCAAATGGCAGGACACCTGTTGGATTTTGTGTTTACTACTGGCCAGATAGGTGGTAATCTGAACATGGAGGAGATTCAGATCCAGACTGGATGCAGAGATTGGATTATCAGTCCATTCTGAATAGAGTTGTACTTCTTCTGCAGGACTGAGTTTGCATTTTGGGTGTCCTCTTCACTACTCCTGGATAATCAGGTGGTTGAAGGTGGTTAGAGGGATGTTTGCCCAGTTTTATCTGGTGGCCAACCATGGCCTTCCTGAATCAATCGGACATGACTACAGTTAGGTCCTGTTTAAAGGTGTTCAAAATACCTTTATTCTGTGCCAGCAGAGGATAAGAAACACCCAGTTTAGTTCAGGCTAGAGGAGATGGGGATATTTATCTTATGCACATGTACTGAGTTCTCAGACAACAAGTTCCACAACTCTAAATTGGTGCATTTTATTCCTACCTGCTGAAACTTGCTATTCCACACAATGCTCTCATCACTGATTGTGAACTCATGACTTGGTGAACTCATGACTCATGACAGGTCTTTCCAATTTGGACCTTAAGAAAGGATTGATTGGGGAAAGTGACCCAGTTGATGCTATCAAACCCAGTTGAAAATTCCTCATGGGTAAACCAGACTTCGTGTCCAGCTCCATTGTTAAAGTGGGCATTTCTTAGAAAAGAGTGCAACTAGATTGGGGGGAAAAATTATCAGTCCATTCCTTCTGTGCGCATGGTACACTAAACCACTGAGCGTTTGACCAACAATAACAATGGAAACCTTACGAGAATAGGTTGTGCAAATGCCCCTGATCTTCTTGTCAACTCAGTACCATATAGAACATTTCCACATCTCTGTGAATTATTTTGTTTTTCTACCCTGAGGTTTCCAAATAGTTTGGTGATAACAATGTTGTTGGATTTTTTTAGCCACTAAACATTCAGCTTTCCTCCATTATGGATCTCCAAGTGGCATAACTGGGGTTCCCAAGAGATCAAGGCCCTGGTCAGATTCAGATCATATTAGTTTCAGGAAGCTGTCTGTCTCATGTGACCTCAGACCAGTGTCTGATAACATGGTTTCAGCCACAACAACTATAGTCTCAAGCACCATTAATTCCCACTGAGCTCTGTCGCAGCTTTCTCCCTCATGTTTGGGATTGCACTCTAGCACCCTTAACAGTCCACACATACTGGTCTAGTTACAGCAGCGGGATAGAGTTCCACTTAACTGGCTATATGGCAGTGGACACAATGTGCCACTAGCAACTATTTTAGAGCCACTGCCACAAACAGCAATGGTGGCCCACTACCACAGCCAGCGACCTGCTCCGGAGCAAGTAAGCCAGCACAAGGGCAAGAGATGGGCAGACCAGAGCCTGGGTCACCAAGGGTGTTTCAGGTGGGAAGGAGGTAGTTATTGATGGCAGTAGCTCAGCTGATATGCTCTGCCACTTTCCTAGCCTTAGTCCATCTCCTTGGGCCCACTCGGATGTGCACCAGCCAAAGCATTTGCCCAGGTCTGAGTAAATCCATAAGAGGAGGATTCCCTTAAGAGAACAAACATTCCGTTACTTTCCCTACGGTCCCTACAGTCCTCTGTGACTTTCTCCCACCCTTGCAGGATGTGGCACACACACCATTGCATTGGCACTGGTGGTGGGAGATAGAATTGGAATGTAAATAATTAAACACGAGGAATTTACCTGCCAAGGTTCTATATGCAAATATTCGCTTTTCCCACTCTCCAGCTTTGTGCGTTGTCTAGACACATATGTGGCATGCAAAGCATGTGCTATAGCATAGAGAGCATTATAAATATGGTAGCTCTGACCAGTCATTTCCATGTCAAACCGAGACTGAGGCAGGTTCTTCAGCTTCTCCTCTCCTGCACAGTATTCACAGCCTTTTTGATTCCCATTAGTACAACACCTGAATGCCCTTTGCATGAAGAGACAGAGAAAGTTTCTCAGCGACTTATCAGATGGAAAGTTCTGGAGGAAATCCTGGAATCCTGGGACAGAATCTGTGGAGAATGAAAAAGACAAAGCACCACAGAAAGTTTTTGTACTGAATCCCTCCATGCCAAGATCTTTGAGAAAATCCCACTGAGGTGGTGTGAGCCAGACTTTCTCTATATGGGACTTGAGTACAAATTCAGTATAACGTAAACTTGATGCTAGAGCACCTAAAGACTGAGAATCCCCATTGACAAGAATTACATTAGCTAAAGTCAATGAAAGTGTTGAACGTAGATTTAATATGTGTTGATAGTAACGAAGCATATTAACATTCTTGATTATTTCAGACTTTTCCAAGAAGGCAATGCAAATACCACTCTGGGCAAGCAAAGGCGTTAATATCTGCAGAAAGCTTTCTCCACTATCGTCATCTGAAACAATGAGGCCAATCCACGTCCATTGGAAATGCAGCAGAAGACGGACCATTCCAGTGTGGAGAGTTCCTTCCCTTGGTGCATTCCAGTACTGGTCTCATATGCACCATAGGTGAGCTAGTTGGAGGAATGTGGCTCATTAAACCTTTGAAAACTGGTATCCAATGGGTGGAGTCTCATATGCACCATAGGTGAGCTAGTTGGAGGAATGTGGCTCATTAAACCTTTGAGAACTACCTGCAATTCTCCAGACAAATGAGCTTCTCTCCAATATAAAGATCCAGACTTTTGCTTAAGAATTATATTTTGAATAGACTGAACAACGTATGATTTTAAAAATAAGTGAACAAACAATATAAAACAATATTTTTAAACATACTGAACCATCACGTGTGCACCCTCATCCTCTTGCCCCCCTTTGGGGGGGGGCAAATCTATACCATAGAAACATATGAAGGAAACATGGTAACATGGTTTTCGTATCAAATCATGTATAGAGATGTAAGTTGGGGGGGGGGAGGTTATATAAGGAACAATGTATACTACCCTGAGATCCTTGGAGGAAGTATGGCATAAAAATGTGAAAAATAAATTATAAAGTACAGTATATTGGATATATACTCTACATCAATGAAGTCCCACTCTCATCCAAAAAGATATTTACAGTCTAGAAGGGAGCTAATTGTTCAGACAGAGATTTCAGTTTTAAAGCATCATTCATTTCTGGCCTCCAAAAAGCTTCACAAACTCAAATAACAGCCACAGTACCAATGCCAGGTTGCTGGAATCCCTGGGGTAAATGAGTTTCCCAGGATCCCTCTTTCATGCACTGGTGAAACCCTGGACACTACCAGTGATTCCAGTTCAGGGATTAGCTTATCTAGGTGTGCCTCTGAAATACATGGGCCTATGGCCAGTGCCCAACCTGGCTAACCCCTAATGCCAGTCCTGACCAATCACTGTGAGAACGTCAGAGGATAAGTGAAGGGCAGTAATACTTAATCCACCCATTAATACAAATGGACATACCTGCGGAATCTTGAAGAGGCTCAAGATGGTGGCCATTTGGATGGCATATTCCACAGTGAACCCTGCAATGACAGACATGATATTCCCTTTCTCGCCACACTTATAATTGGGGACATGCCTTTGCTCTTTAAAAAGTAGTTCCAGGATGGTCTCATATGTGATCCTTTCATTAAAGAAGTTGTCATAAAGGTTAACCCCCAAGGTTATGTTGGGCAAGAGGTTAGGATTCTTATTGATCTCATGGATAGCAAAAGCAAAGGACAGGACGTGCTGATAATTTTTAGGTTCCATACTGCAATGAGATTGAAATTGACAGTTAGACATTAGAAATTGAGAGTTAGAAAGTTAAAATTAGTGAGAATGTCTATAGCATTGTCACCAAACCATGTGTTTAACTGCAGTGAAAACTTCACCCCCTAACCCAATAAGAAAAGGAGGCAAAGATAAGTAGGGGGTAAAAAATCAGAGGAGTAAGGGCCTGATCCTAAGGACCTAGTGCCAGCCTTCCGCTGGCACTGAATGTCACAAATGTGCCATAAGGCATGCCTGCAAGACTCACTGGATGTCAATGCTGCCACCAGCTCAGTGCCAGTCCACGGTGGCCCAGCACTGACTGGAGGCCCGCTGCATACCGCCCGGACCTCATCCCTTGCTCCGGACAGCAGAGAGGTGAGTGGGAGTAGGGGGAGGTGTTCTGGGATGGGAGAGGGTAGGAAGAACATGGGGCAGTGGAGGGAGTGGGGCAGGAGGGGGGTTGGAACCAGCAGAGCTCTGCTCTGCCTGAACCAGAACTCTGCATCAAGCCTCCTGGCCTGACATGGGGCCTCTCAACTCTGCGCCAGCTAAATAGTCATCGCAGAGTTGAGTAGCCCCATTGTGGGGCTTGCTCCCTTACCCAGGGGAAGGGAATGGGTGTCCCCTTTCCCCAAGGAGCTGCCAGCGGCTGCCCAGTGAGCATTGGCTGCAGCAGCCATTTTGGTGTCGCTGTTCCTCTGGCCATTAGGCAGCTCAGGATTGGGCTGCCCATCTTTAGTTCTTCCTGTAGGAGAGGAGTTGTTCATTAGAATAGGACAAAAGTGAATGGTTGGGAGGCGTTACTGTTTGCAAATCCAGCATGTGATCCATAAAAAAATTAAGCACTCTTCAGTCTCTGTAATTTGTTGATTTCAGGAAGTGATTCTTTTGGAACAGGGACAGCCTGTGCTTTTTGTGATACCACATAGGTGTGTCAGGGTCCACCTCCTCTTTCCAAATGCATGAAAGGTAGTGGGAATCCCTAGCAGTGGAAATTCAAATGTACAGAACAAGAGGAAAGTGTGATACAAGGAGAATGAAGAAGAGAATAGTGAAATGTGATGGACATCTAGCAGAGATGTACTTCCAAGGAGGTTGCCTTCAAAAAGTGAGAATCATGCCCAGAGAGAGAGAAAAAGAAACACGAAGAAAAGTAAAGTATAAAAATGTCTCCAATAGAATCATAAGAGTTGAAAGGTCACCACAAGGTCATCTAGCATCTACAGGTCCCCCCAGCCTGTAGCAGGAAATTCTCCTAGAGCATCTCCAACAGGTGCCTTTAAAATCATCCAAAGCAGGAAAACTTCCAGGAATGCAGATGATCGGTAAGATAATGAGGGAAGGAAGCTTGCAGAGGTTATGGAGATTGAAGATAAACTGAAGGAATTATTTTCACCCGACTTCATGACCAAAGATTTAGAGCACATGCCCATACCTGAACCGAACTTCTCAGGAAGGGACCGTGAAGAATTGAGTGAAATCGAAGTGAGAAGGGATGAGGTGTAATTAGTCTGTGGAACACCTTGCCACAGGATGATGTCTGTCCTAGATACCTTTAAAAGGGGATTGGGCAGATTTATGATGGTGAAGTCCCTCACAGATTACTAGCCATGATGGTTAAATGCAAACTATATGTCTCAGAGATAACCTATCTCAGAATGCAAGATGCATGGCAGTGAACAACAGGATGCAATTGTCTTGTTGTCTTGTGTGTTCCCTGAGGCATCTGGTCAACCTCTATGAGATACAGGAAGTTGGGACTGGATGGGCCTACGTCCTGATCCAGCAGGACTATTCTCATGTTTGTATGTTCTTATGTGTTTTTAGGTTCTAGGGCACATGGGAAAATCACTGGGTCTGTATGGCATCCACTCAGGATTTCAAAGTGAATTATTTTCATTTGTCTTCATAATCAGAAGATGTAGGGCAGAACTTGGTGAAGAGGAAAAAGGAGAAGAGAAGCCAGCAAGGCAGGGACCTCCATCACTTTTGCTCCGCATCCACTTTCCCTGCTGCGGGGAGCCCTGCCAGAACACCAGGCTCCACGCACCCCGGGAAGGCTGCAGGAGGCTTGGGTAAGTTCACCCAAGCCCCTGCAGCCCCCTGAGCGGTGTGATCCTGGGGGTCGCACCGCTGCCTTCCCCCCACCCCTGTAAAGACTTACTGGCTCTCACTCTCCCAGAGAGTTTGAGAACCACTGATCTATAGGATTGTGCTGTTAATGAATTATGGATAGAAATAGAACTGACCCCAACTTTCTCAGTCACTTCAGGTCCATGATGTTTAAATTGGCACCTGCTGAAAATCCACCCCTTTGCAATTCTTAGAATCCCTAATGCTCATTTGGTAAAATCATTACAGCTCCCAAACAATAAAGAACTTACCTAATACTCATCATCTTCATATCTGGTGGTCTCTGAAAATTGCTTGCAAACAAATGAGGATGTAAAAGAGATAGGACCCCACCAATTATAGTGTCTCCGAGCTTATAGAGATGATTTTCAATATGACAATCAGCATACATAACCTCAGATCAAACAGATGAAGGAAGAAGTAGCAACAACAAGAGTATAAACAACCACCGGGCTGCAAATGTACTTCTAACATGCTCAAAGCTGCACACCCGCATTCTGAATTTCAAATACTCCCACGCTAATATCTGCAGCAGGTTCCTTGCTAGCCTTTCTCAGGAACCACACAGAAGCAGAATTAATGTTCACAGAGATTCTGCTTGGAAGTTTTTGTCTGTGGCATGATCTCTAAAAGAGATGCCTGATTAATTCTGAGTGGAGGTTGACAATAAAGTAATCTAGATGGATTTATTTATTTTTCCTTTTTAGTTGACTGATTGTACAAGAAGGGAAATTACAGTATTCTGGATAATTACAGGGTGCATCCCATATGGGATGTTCAGAATGAGAAACATGTATGTTTGTGAGGCTTGAGTGGGGTGAGAGTTTGTTGGAAAGGTAAAGTACCTTTGCCATGATCCATATTGTACCCCTCCAAACCTCTCCCCAGACCTCCAAATGGCTACTGCAGCCTTTCCCAAACTGTGGGTCATGACCCAGTGGTGAGGTGAAAGCCCATGTGAGGTAGGTTGCGGGCTTTGCCCTCCTGCCCATCTGGTTCCAAATCAGAGCCATTCCAGAAGCATTAGCAAGAAGCCCAGGACGCTTCTTCTGGGTCATGCCTACACCAGCAATCCACTCTGTTAGCTTCTGTGGGGCTCCGAATGGCCAGCAGAAGCCAATTCTGGTTTTCAAAGACAACTTTCAGTTTGCCTCTGAAAACCAGAAGTAGCTTTCAGAGGTTTCTGTGGGCCTTTCTGAGGTCCACAAAGGCCAGCAGGGTGGGTCGCTGGCCCAGCATGACCCAAAAGAGGTCTCCCCAGCACCACCAGGAGCATCACAACCCATCATGGAAGACTAGATAGGTTATGGCACTGTTAAGATGGGGAACCTACTGCATATCAGACATGTTTGTAAGGAAAGTGGTAGGACCTAATTACACATTGTATTTGTGAAATGGCCTTGTTGTTTTTAATTAAAGAAAAAAAAAACAGCTGGGGAGGGGCATGAAACAAAGCACAATTGCACTGGGAAGTTAGGGGGCTTCAGGAGGTCACACCTGCTATGTTTCCTTTCTCAAACACACCAACTAGAAACAGGGCCATAGCTGGGGCTTTGCCCCCCCCAGTCAGCAGTTTGCCCCCCCCAGCATTTTTTCCAAACCTGTCCTCTTTATCTAATCTGGCGTCAGTTGGCGGTGATTTGAAGCCCTTTTTGCAACACTTTTTGTGCACAGGAAGGTGCTTCTGGCAGGGATTGGGGAGGAGAGAGAGTGCATGTGTGTAGAGTGAGTAGAACAGGGTCCGGGGGAGGGCTCCTTGAAAGTTATGACCTCTGGTCACCCTGCCCCCATCCAGAGCACATGGAGAGTGGGTCTGTCAAGAGCAGCTACAAGAAGGTTGGGAGAGATTTCTACTTGAACTGGCTGGGGGAAGGGAAGGTACTATTTCTTCTACTGTGGAACATGCTAATTACTATAATGGTACTGCTGTGGGGGGGGCAGGGAGAAATGTTTCTGTTTGGAAAAATCATGGGGGCAGATTCTTGCCTTTCAGATATACTTTTAAAATTAATGGCTGCTGCTTGGGGGCTGGGGAGACCCTTTTTCTGATGGGAGAAAACATGGAAAGCATTTGAGCTAAAGAGAACCAAGAACAAGTGTGGGAAAGGTTCTAAGCAGGGGCGGATCCAGGGGAGGCCATGGGTGCATACCCCCCCCAACTGTCCTGCCAGCAGGGAAGGGCACCTGTCAGGATGGAGAGCAAAATCAGGTGTCAGGGGAACACCCACTGGGCCGGTGTCAAGGAGATTGGCTGGAATGGGAGCCCAGGTCTACTGTCCCAGCAAACAGCCACCAAGGCTTTAAGCTCAATCAGGAGCCCAGCTCTACCCGAATAGGTAGACCCGGGCTGCACGTCCAGGCAGGACCCAAGCCCCATCATTTCTCCTATGTGGTGTGGAATGGAAGCAAAGCACCCAAAGCGTTGTCTTTTAATATGCACTTTTCCCTGCTGTTAAGAATAGCACACATAACACAATTGGGAGCAGAAGAATGGCAAGGGCAAATTCTCAAAGTCCGACAATCTGACCTGACAGCTCTGCTCCATTTTGCATGACTCCCCCTCCCCACACGATTTCAATGGCAATAAATACAAAGGGACAACTATATGATTTATGCACTTAGCATAAAGGGTGATGTGGCCCTTAGATTTCATCAAATCTCAACTCTCTGCTGGAAAAGTTGTTGCATGAGCATGAACAATCCTAGTGTGTGGCAATGGTCACTGGTGTGGTATTCCTCAAATGCTCATGATCTTATGGATGCTAACTGAATTTGTTCCTCTCTTGACCACAATGATGGGACAGGGAAAGTCTTTGTCATCCTCTGCTTGGAGGATGGGATACATATAGAGGGTCCATTTGACTTGGCATGCACATGAATAATGACTGCCTGCACGTCATGTGTTTTCAAGGGGGTGAACTGGATCAGGACCATGATGTCGGAAAGGGTATATTGACCAATCCTGTAGTATTACGTTCTGACTAGGAGGGAAAATGGAGTGTGAGAGATTACTGGAGGAAAAGGTCTGTTGTTCAAGTTAAACAACAAAGATATTCCATCCCCCATGGAGAGGCTTTTGCAAAGGAAAACAAATCTCATTTTTATGTAGAAACTTGATTTCAGATACCAGTTCTCCAATTCTGCTCAGCTTAGTCCTGATTATGTCTTCTTGAAATCAAGTTCACCGTTGCATCTTCAGGAGCTGTGACACATAGTTTGGGAACCACTGCCTTAATGTATTATCCAACCAAAGGTTATAGTAACTGTGAAGAAATAAAATGAACTTGCATCTTTGAAACAGTTGACGATATTCACATTCTATTATGTTTTTCTACTGATTTTGCACAACTTCACAATTCAGTTCTACCACCTCAGCACATTTTGCAAGAGGTAACTGTTTTGACCTTGAATCGATCAGGTATATCACTATCCTGTAGTGATAGTGTAAAGGCCCATTTCTTTTTTCAACATGCATGGCAAGATTTGCCGGTTGCGAGAATGAAGGAAACAAGAATGCAATCAGACAGGATTGCCTATAATGCAAAACTTTAATAGAATGTTTTACTACCATTTTACCTGTTCTTTACTAGTACTTTGCATTCAATTCTTGCAACATTCTGACTTCTCGGTTACACTATCAATGTTCTTGCTGAAGAGTTACACATGAGATGCAGTTCTGGATGGATTTGGCCACACCGCTATGCAAATTCCAAACTACATGGCCTAGATGAAATGACCAATCCATTTCTTTGTGCTTCATGAATGAATGGCTACCTATCGAAAAATTTACCTACAAAATCAAATCAGATTGAACCATTACTTTTCTCTAATAAGAATTTCTTGGAGTTGTGATTTGTTCTTAGAACAAGAATGTAACACTTGGGGAAAAAAATACAGGCCAGTAGCCCAGTGTTGGAGGCAAATATGGCAACAACCTCCATAGTTATGATGTTTTTCCCCTTGGTGCTCAGGTAAGTAGGAATGAAGGAGATCCACACACTGCAAAAGACCAACATGCTGAAGGTGATCAGTTTGGCTTCATTGAAAGTGTCAGGCAGTTTTCTGGATAGGAAAGCGACAGTGAAGCTGATGGTGGCTAGAAAGCCCATATAGCCCAGAGCACAGTAGAAGATGGTGATCGAGCCTTTGTTACACTCCACTATGATTTGACCAGCCTGGGAGTGCATGTCAAAATCTGGAAATGGAGGAGAGGTGGACAGCCATGCAATACAGATAGCCACTTGAATGAGGGAGCAGAAAAGAACAATGGCATAGGCTGTATTTTTCCCAAGCCATTTCCTCATTCTGTTTCCTGGCTGTGTGGCCATGAAGGCCAAGACCACAATGATGGTTTTTGCCAAGACGCAAGAGACAGCCACTGAGAAAATGATGCTGAAAGCTGGTTGCCGGAGAAGGCAGGAAATCTTCCCAGGTTTACCGATGAAGAGTAGGGAAGAGAGGTAGCAAAGTAGGATGGAGCTGAGAAGAACACAGGTGAGGTTCTGGTTGTTGGCTTTGACGATTGGCGTATTCCAGTTCTTCACGAAGATCTGCATCACCAGAACGGTGATCAAAGCCAAGGAAACAGCAAAGGAAACTAAAAGAAACCCAGTGGGCTCTTCGTAGGTCAGGAAAGAAAGACACTTGGGGATACATTGATCTTGCTTCCTGTTTGGGTACTGGTCTTCTGGGCACTTGACACAATGAATAGAATCTGAAAGGGACAATCACAGCATTTCTAGCTCAGTTGTATCATGTAATCAGAGTGCAAAGGAAATGTTGGAGCAGGATGTCTCACTTTCCCTTTTCAGCAATGGCTACAACCCTATGTAGGTTTGTCACCTTTACTTGTTTGTTTATTTCATTATTAGTTCTATAGTTTAAAAAAAAATCACAAAACAGGATAACAATATAAGTTCAACACATCCGCAAAAAAGTCCAGCAATCAGTAACTATTTAAGCCACCATATCAGAATTTAGTAACTAAAGTGATTTAATAGACTAGGAGCACAATCCTATTCCCTGGCATGCTATGACAGACAGATATGCAAAACAGACACACACTGGATGCTATGGGGAGAATCTGAAGTCAAACGAGAGGTAAATAAAAAATATTTTTACTTATCTCTTAGTAAGCCTACAGATTACCTGTGGGTCTCCTCAGATATATGCAGTGGCATCACTAGGAGCTGCGGAGTGCGTGAACCACATGGGGTGTCACTGCCTGGCTGCCAATGGGTATCTGCAGACCTATGCTGCCTGTCTACCTGGCATAAGTCTGAGGAGCTTCATGTGGTGTGTCAGGCCAGCAAAAGGGGGTTAGGATCCCAATGTGCATGACTGCCACTGAAATCCATCCCTTTCTCCTTGGACTGCTGCTTCCCATTCTGCTCCCCTGATCCTCCCCTCAGTTGCTCATGAAACCACCACCCCCGGGTGACCAGATGTCCATCACCACAAAAAAAGGACAAGGCACCCCAAAATGTAGGACTTCCAAGAAAATTGTAGGACATGATAAAATGAAAGCTAAAAGAAGTCATGTGGTTAATTTAGGCCCAAATCCTAACCTACTTTCCAGCTCTGCTGTAGCACTGCCAATGGGACATGTGCTGCATCCTGCAGTTGGCTGGCACTCACAGAGGCCTCTTCAAAGTAAGGGGATATTTATTCCCTTACCTTGGAGCTGCATTGCCCTTATGTCAGTGGATTAGGTGAGTTAAAAGGGTTAGGATTGAGCCCTTAAACACTGTATTATTTATTATTAAGTTTAAAATTATATTACATATAGTTTATTTCATTCCAAGAAGGCTCTGTGCTGCCTGCTCACAGGGAAAAGGAGGACATTTAAGTTATTTTCCAGAACCCGAGGATAAAAAAGAAATGTCCTGGAAAAAGAGGACATTTGGTCACCCCGCCCCCCCCCACCATGACATTACTTGCTCAGGGGTAGCCTGGTTGGCCACAGGTGCATTCACAGGGTCTTTGGCTGTTTGCGTTGGTGGTCCCTCGGCACATGCCAGTAGCACACCCTTCTGTGGCAACAAACCAGGAGTTATGCCAATGAAGCATGAGATTTGCTGTCGTAAAAGTCCCCAGTAGGAATGGGGGCAGAACATTAGCAACTATAGCCAGGAAAACATGTTTAATGTCGCTCACTGGTGTGGTTAGAAATCATGTCTTCTGGGCATGGAATACAATCATAGCAACACAACGGTTGTGCCTCTCGAACGGCCTTCCTGTGTCCAACCTGGCAGTTTTCAACACACATGGAACTGGGTGGCACCTGGAGAGATAAGTTCATCTATTTCAAACATTTTTATCCTGGCAGCTGACAGTGCTTATTTTTCTGCACATTAGTTGTACTCATAGTAGGCTGAGAAATAAAGGGAACTGAGCTCTTGATGCCCACCTATACGGTCAGGGAAATTTCTGGTTGCAGGTCTTTACATCTTTCCTGTTCCTGCTTTACTGTCTTACTGTTTTTCACTGTTGCCGATGGGGTTGGTCTATGGGTGGAGGAAACTTCATTTCTGAATAGGATCTGAAACAGGGTGACCAGACATCCTCTTTTTCCAGGACATGTCCTCTTTTTTAGCCTCATGTCCTGGAAAATAACTTAAATGTTGTCCTTTCTGCAGTGAGCTGCCCCTGCAGGAAGGGTACAGCCTTCTTATGATTAATAAATTTTACGTAATTAATTATAGGTAATATAGTTTTAAGTTTAATAATAAGTAATATAGTGTTTAAATTAACCACGTGAAATCAATATATGAGTGTTTTTAGCTTTTTTGTCTTACTTTTTTGATGTCCTACATTTTGGGGTGCCTTGTCCTCTTTTGCGATAATGACACCAGGTCACCCTGGATCTGAAGGTGTGAGGAAGTTTGATGTGTGTTCAACATCAACCTAGGCATGAATGTCTTTTTTCTGTTGTATACCCTGACTTCCATCTTCCTTAGAGATTAAGGCCCCAGTCATATTGTGAACTTTTGCTGCCAGAACTAGCGTTCCTTCACAGTGGCGTGAAAACTGGGCCACTCTTGCACACTACTGGACTGCTGCTGCAAACGGCAAGAGTGCCACATACACAGTAGCAACTTCAGGAGGGTCGTCAGCTTCTGGTGCATTGGTAGTGAGGACAGGCTATTAGCAGGGAGGTGGAGTAAGAGGGAGTGCTTGAGCACGCTTTATTCAGTTGTGAACCAGGGGTGTACAGGAGAGTTCGTACCTCCTTGAATTTGCCATTCCACACTACGGTATCATCTCTGATGCTGATCTCTTGACTTGGAAAAAGCTTCCCAATTTGGATCTTAAGGAAAGACTGATTCGGGAATGTGACCCAGTTGATGATATCCAATTCAGACCACAATTTATCGTGTGTAAAGAAGACTTCGTGTCCAGCTCCATTATTGAAGTGGACGTTTTCCAGCAAAGAATGCAACTAGTTTGGGAGAGAATACAGTTTAGGACACAGAGTTCATTCCCTCAAAATGTCTACACTGCTATAGTGTAGTACCTTTCTAAAAAACACCCCCCCCCAAAAAAAAAAAAAAAATTATATCCAAAGTGTATGGGGGATAGAGTTGGGAAATGAGCCTCATTGTCCTTTTCACATGACCACCAGCACAACAATTGCATATTGGTGAGAGTTATTGTATTTGGTCCTCTACCCCAGCAGCACCCAAAGTCACAACCGCTTTCCAAGAAGAATGCAGTCCCCGTTCAGACCTCAGCTTTTTGTTCTGCCTCTGCTTGGCTCCTCTTTGGGGTAGATCTGGGCACCAGGATACTCTTTGCAGTTGCATCTGCTGCCTGGTGTCCCAGAAGGCTACACAACAGGACATTCGGACAGATGCGACTGCCTGAAGTGTCCTGCTGCTCAGATCCACCCAGAAGAGGAACTGTGCAGAGACAGAATGAAATGTCCACTCAACAGGCAGTCAGATCAGTCCAAACCCCAGATCTGGCCCCAGGGCCTGCTCTACCCTAAAAATTCCAAGTGGTTTCCTGGTCACAATAGTGCTCTGTGGTTTTTGTCACCAGACATTTATATTCAACCCCTCTTCCAGTATGGATCTCTAACCGGCATATATGGAGTTTCCAAGAAGTCTCTCATCAAGGCAGTGGCCAGATTCATTTTTGCTTTGCTTCAGCAGGTCAGCTGCCCCACATATTTTCAGCCCAGATCCTGGGGACATGATTTTAGTCACGATAGCAATGCAAGTCTAAGAATCGTTCCTCAGAAACATGAACCATTGAACTCAGGAGCAGTTTTCTTTCTATTACCTGTTTGGGGTTGGATCATAAACCATTCATTACAATGAGAACACACCTGCCATGGTTCAATAGTCAAATGCTTGGATTTGCTTATATCCAGTCGAGTTCTTTTTCTGGATACGTATATAGAATGCAAAGTGTGTGTGACAGCGTAGAGAAAATTGTAAATATGGTAGCTCTGACTGCTCATCTCCATCTCAAAACGAGACTTGGGCAAGCTCTCCAACTTATCTTCCTCTGTACTGGAAGAATTGCAATACTGCGACTTCCCATTAAGACAGGATCTGAATGCCTCTCTAAAGAAAAAGCAGAGAAAATGTGTTAGGGACTTATCAGGTTTTAAATTCTGGAGGAAGCCCTTGAATCCAGGGACAGAGTTAGTGGGGGCAGAGAGTGACAAAGTCCCATTGAATGTTTCTGTGCAGAAGCCATTCATTACAACTTCACTGGTGAAATCCCATTGAGGTGGCATGATCCAAACTTTCCCTACTGTGGATTCCATCGTAAATTCAAGGTGATATAAAGCAGTTGCTAAAGCATACAATGACTGATGGTCCCCATTCGCAATAACCACATTGACATCTGTCAGTAGTAGTGTGGATTGTATATGTAATATATTTTGAAGGTGATGATCCAAATTAGCATTCTTGACCATTTCAGATCTTTCCAGGAAGGCAACACAAATGCCATTCTGGGCAAGCAAAGGTGTCAGGATCTGCAGAAAGCTTTCTCCACTATCGTCATCGGAAACAATGATGCCAATCCACGTCCATTGGAAATGCAACAGAAGTCGGACTATTCCTGTGTGGAGAGTAGTTTTCCTTGGTGCCATCCGGTACAAAGAAGGGAAATGGTTTCCAGTGAGTTGTGTCTCATATGCACCATAGGTGAACTGATGAGATAAATGCATGTCATCCAAACTTTGAGAACTGACTACAGTTTTTCAAACCAATATGCTTCTCTTTAATATTAAGAGCCGAGCTTTAACATACTGATTACATTTTGTATTTACTGAACAATGTGTCTTTTTAACATGAGATTCTCAAGTTAAGACTTTGACATACAAATTGACATACAGAGAGTTTTCAAACACGATGGCCAAAGGGAATCATATTCTGAATATGTTGAAACGAAATGACTCATAGTGAGCTTTTGTTTTACTTTGTAGTGTATGTCATATACATAGTAAAATAAAAACTTGCACTCTGTGGATCATAACCAAATAGAAGTAGTTTTAGCTATGTGCCATGGGCAGCCCAATCCTAACCTGCTGGCCTGCCCTGTATTCAGTGTGGGGTTGGCGCTCAATCTGGGGCAAGGGGAATCACGGTAGCAATAGAGGATGTAAAGGTAAACTTTGCTATCCTTACCGCTCGCAGCCGACCTGGTCCCTTGCTGGCACATGGGATGTTGTGGAGGCTGCACTGGTGAATTGTCTTGTGCTCCAGCAGGGGATAGGATTGGGCCATAAGACAAAACAATCAAAGTACCAGACTATATCATGAGATGCTATAATCAGAAACTTAGCTTTGTGGGGGGACGGGACTATTTTTAAGCACCTCACCTTCATTCTTGGTAATGTAACAAAGCCTTCTGATTCTAACTGTTGTAGTCATACTAACTAGCCTGAATAACTTGCTGAGAAAGGGTATAATTGGAAAAGACTGACTGCACACAAATCACCACCACCCCACTCCCCAGAAGGTTTACATCGTGTGAATGAGATCATATCACAGAATACATAAACAGCAACAGGACTGCATCCATACATCAATACAAATGTGCATACCTGTGGAATCTTGTAGAGGCTCAAGATGGTGTCCACTTGAATGGCGTATTCTACAGTGAACCCCGCAATGACAGACACAACATTCTCCTTATTACCACACTTGAAATTGGGTGCTTTCCTTTGCAGTCTGAAGAGTAGATCCAGAATGTTTTCATATGTGATCGTGCCATCAAAAAAGTTGTCATAAATGTTAAACCTCAGGGTCACATTGGGCAAGAGATTGGGATTCCTATTGATCTCTTGAATGGCGAAAATGAAGGACAGGACATGCTGATAATTTTTAAGCACTATCCTGCCATGAGATAGACAGTGAGACTTAAATATTTAGAGGCAATGTCCATCACATTGTCACTAGCATCACATGCACATGTACACTGCAAATCCCATTCCTAACATGATGAGAAAAGGAGGTAAAGATAAGAAGAGCAATAAAATGGAGGCAAGAGAAATGTAGGTCTTCATGAAGAAGTGAACTTACACATTTCGGGGGGGGGAAAGGAAGGTTTGGGGAGTATATTTACTTGCAAGTCTTGGATATGATGCAAAAATATTTAAGCACAATTTAGTCACCATGATTTAAAAAAGACTACAGTCCTATACACAATTTCCTGGGAGTAAGCCACATTGAACACAATAGGACATACTTTTGAGTAGGCATGCAAAGGATTGTGCTGATATTGATTTTTTTTTTAACGATCATAGGGCTGGAGCAACTTCCTTATGAGTAGAGGTGAAAAAAAAACAGTTTTATTTTTTCCCCACAGATTTTGGTTTTTTTCCCAAAAGTTAGCAGTGCAGAAAGTGGTGTTGGGTGTTTTTATTCAAAAACACCTAACTTATAATTACAAATAATAATTAGATAATTATAAATTAGAATCACTTTAAAAGTGTACTTGGTAGGTGAAATAGGTGGTATAGTGTCAGCAGCACCTTCTGGCAAAGAGCATTATGATTACCGAACAATAGAGAACTTACGTAAAACTTTTTATCTTCCTTTCTTGTGGTTTCTGAAAGTTGTTTGTGAACATATCAGGCCCTATAAGAGATAGGACCCCACCAATTATAGGATCTCCTGGCCTACCCTCATTAGTTTCGAGGTTTTGTACAAAATCGCATTGACTAGGCATATACTTCCAAGAGATAAAAGACGGTAGAAGCAGGAGCAAAAAAAAACAGTTACAACCACTGATTTGTAGATGCATGTTTAACCCAGTCACAGCTTAATGCCTGCATTCTGAACTACAGTTCCTGCTATACCTATTTCACTGGCAGACTCCTGAGCTGAACTGGCAGTCTCATGAAAGCAGAATTCATGTTCACAGAGATTCTTCGTGAAAGCTTTTCCCTATGTGGTTACCTGAAAAAAAAAAAATAGTCTGGTTAAGGTCTGCTTGCAATGGAACTATTCCCAGAATTCTGACTGGCTGCTCAGAATCACATCACCTATGTTTTGAGTCTGGATTTCTCCATTGCTATTGATTACTGGAATGAAAACAACAGTGATGGGATAATTGCCGGGTAATTAAGTGCTTCCCTGATGGTCTAGATTCTCTGTGTGACCCAAAAAAACATGTTTGTGAGACTCAATGTAAACTGTAGGGGTCAATCTGATTTGGGATTGTGGTGAGAGGCAGGGCACCTTTGCATGGTCCCAAATCGTACTGTGCCCCTGCCCTCACCAGCTGCTGTAGGTGAAATAGGTCAGACAATGACAATGGCAACCTTCAGTCTCGAAAGACTATGGTATCGCGCTCTGAATGGTGGTTCTGGAACAGCGTCTAGTGTGGCTGAAAAGGCCAATTCGGGAGTGACAATCCCTTCCACACTGGGAGCAAGTGCAGTCTGTCCCTGGCCTGTCTCCCTGGCTATGGGCCTTCCTTCTTTGCCTCTTAGCCTCAGACTGTTGGCCAAGTGTCTCTTCAAACACATGGGAAAGGCCATGCTGCACAGCCTGCCTCCAAGCGGGCTGCTCAGAGGCCAGGGTTTCCCACCTGTTGAGGTCCATCCCTAAGGCCTTCAGATCCCTCTTGCAGATGTCCTTGTATCGCAGCTGTGGTCTACCTGTAGGGCGCTTTCCTTGCACGAGTTCTCCATAGAGGAGATCCTTTGGGATCCGGCCATCATCCATTCTCACGACATGACCGAGCCAACGCAGGCGTCAGACAATGAAGTGCTAAGTCTCTCACATCTCTCCCAAGGGGACACGTTACACTAATAGCCCTATCCTATCCAAACCTATCCATTCCTCCCCATCAATGTAGTGACACTAAAAAAGCTTGCACTGCATCCTGTGGGGGCGGGGGGGAGAGATCAGGAGGCTTGGAGGTGTAAGGGAATATCTTGTTCTTTACGTCGCCTTAAGCCCCTCGACTGCTGATTGGTCTCCTCAGGGGCAAGTCCAAGGAGAGAAAGAGGGTCTGCCTGCTGCTATCGGATGGGATAATATTCAGCACATGTTGCCCATGCTAGGTGCCACCCACTCCCATTTCCATCATTCCTCCTGCCCTTGCCCATTTTTGTGCCATTCCAGCCTACCCCTACCCCATTTCACCTCCCCGCCAACCTACCTGGTTTGGCTGGCACTCCATATGCTACTGCTGAGCATGAAGCTGCTCTGGCCTCACCGCCATTGGGCCAGTAGCCCATAGTTCTGTGTGCTGCTTCAGGCTGTTTGCAATGACCATAATGCACATTCTGCCATCTACTAATTCCAGCAGCAGCTCGAATAAGATTGGGTCGTACAGGCCTAATCTTAATGGTGTCTCCTCAGAAATACGTCTCATTATAATCAGTTGGGTTATTCCCAGGTAAGTTTGAATGGAATTTCTGACTAACACTTTGGTTTCCTTTTTTAAAATAGCAATGGGGGAGGGTACTAAACAAAGACAATGTGAATTTGGGACACTTCAGGATTTTGCCTCTCGCAGAGTCCTGTTGCCAATTATGCCCTCCTGTGTGTTATTTTAAATAGAAAGAAAGCTTCCAGTAGCTTCCAATGGAAACAATTAGAGTGCAACTTTCCAGCACTGGCATAGCCATGCCAGTGGGGCATGTGCTGCATCCTGCAGTTGGGGGGCAGTCACGGAGGCCACCTCCAGGTAAGGCAACGTTTGTTCCCTTATCTTGGAATTGCATTGCCCTTACCTCAGTGCTGAAAAAATGGTTAGGATTTTAGGAATTGGGGAGCCTTCCTTCTGTTTAAAATAGGGGAAGGGCTGAGGGTGTGAGCACAGTGGGGACAAAGTTCTAAAGACCTCCAGCCACCTCCCCACAGTTCTACTATGTTTTGCAGAGCCTGCAGCCACTATTTTCTTTTTAAAAGACACATTTTTAAATGCGCACATTTTGTATTTCACATTATATCATTTGGTCCTTATATTTTACAAGTTCTCAATTCTTTTCTTCAGGAAGGCAGTAAGAGGGAATACTGGTTCACAATGCATGACTATGGGGATACCAACATTCAGCTTACTGGGTACTGGTAATTGGTCTGGTATTTCTGAAAAAAAGACATCTTATCATACTACCTGGTGCACTGAGCCACGTCAATGCTGCGGTTGCTGCCTTTACCACAGTACTGTTGGTATGAAAAAGGAAAATTCCTTACCCTGCTTCTCACATGGTTTTATCCAACCCAGAAGTATGAGACTTCAGGCTCAACAACAGCTGGCATTCAAAGGTAGTCAGGGTATCTTAGAGATCGCCTACTCCCGTACAATCCAGTTTGTCCTCTTAGGTCATCAGAGAAGGCCTTTTTACAAGTGCCGCCGCCTAAGGAGGTACGTGGGGTGGCGGCAAGAAACAGGGCCTTCTCAGTAATGGTACCAACATTATGGAACTCCCTTCCCCTTGACTTGAGAATGGCTCCCTCTCTTGAGACTTTTCGGCGAGGCCTGAAGACCTTGCTGTTTAATCAAGCCTTCTGACTTCATGGCCTTTTTAACAACTTTTATACCTCTTTTAGTTGCTTTTTTACAGGCCTGATTCCTCCATGAACTGCTGTTTTATGCTCTTTTTTATTCTGACTTTTATCTGACTATTGTTTTTATGGTTTCTGTTAATGTGTTTTTAATATGTTTTTATCTGTTTGTTAAATTATGTTTTAATCTGTTTTTAATATGTTGTAAGCTGCCCTGGGTGCCTTTAGGGAGAAGGGTGGGATAGAAATAAAGTTTATTATCCACTGACCATGTGGTGAGTCAAGCATGGTTATGTTTCCCACTTTCCTGGAGTTGCAAATATGCAGCTCACTGCAAAGTCAAGCATTGCAACCACCTTTCCACACATGGTTAGGGCTGACATAGCTGCCCCTGAGGGAATGGTCAGAAGGATGCACCTTGGATCGCCATCAAACCAGGCATGGCTCCTTAGCTTTACTGGGAATTTGCCTCCATGCTCCAGAAAAATGTTACAACACAGAAATGTGGTAGCATTAAGATACAGTTTTATTCATCAACTGAAGTGCATGGAACATAATATGACAATATCACATCAACTATTGTAGTATTTATATATCACCTTTTTCAAAGACTTGTTGACTTCAGTCACATAGAAACAAGGTGGTTTACATAGGAAGGTTGACCATAAATCTTTATTTTATTTTTTTTCCTTTACCAAATTGGGTTTTTACAAGTTTTATTAATTGGGCTCTCCCATATCTTGAAAATATGAACAAGATTTGTACCTTTTCTGTCATTTGCAGCTAGTGAATTTCTATGTGAGAACAAAGTGCTTACTTCTGGTCAGCGTCTGCCCAATGATGTCACTTTCCGCTTAATGATGTCACTTCTGGCCCTCAGCAGGCAACGTGAATGCTAACTTTGGCCCTTTGGATGAAACAAATTTGACATCCCTGTCATAAGATTTCCATTTCTCCAGGTATTTCCTTTCAGGCAGCAATCATCGTCCTGGCTACATAGCTCTTGCACTTTCCAAGCTTCCCCAGGCAGCTGCAAAACACACCTGCACTCTGTTCTACTGTTGCGATTTGGCTGCTGATGGAATGCGCCACTGGCAGCCATTTCTCAGCTGCCATTTCTGAAAAGCAGCAGAAGCATTGGTGGCCTTCTGCCATGACCAGAGGCTGGCACCTGAACAGGGAAGACAATGGGGGGGGGGGAAATGGTTCATTGATGAGAAGGGGGAGTAATGGAGCATGATGGGGGAGGAACTGTGGGTTGTGTTGCGGAGGGCAGGGTCAAACCAGTGGCAGTCATGTATGCTGGATCATATCCCCTCTTTTTAAACCTTCCTGCTCCTTTAGTCTCCTCAGATATATGCCATTAAATTGGCTGGTGCATTTAGAAGAGACCCATAGGTTGTCAGGCACTTTGCAAGGAAGTAGGCTAAAAATATTTTACTCACCTTCTGCAGGCTGTCTCATAGTCCCGCTGCAGTATAGCATTCAGCTCAGGCTCCTTAGGCAAAACTGCATGCTATAATGTGGCAGGGGATAGGATTGGGACCTTAGTCCCATCCCCCCCATCAGACACTAGTACTGTATGTGCAACACTAATCATCTTGAAGCACTACAATCTTCATTGCTATGCGTTGTATTCCACAGTATGGCTGGTCTGGGTGTTATGTTATAGACTTTGCAATAAATTCCCATCACTGTGAATTAAAGCAATGTGGCCAGCAGAATTATAAATATGGAACATTGTGCTCCAGGATCAACACTACATAGGTCAACAAAGACAAAAACAGCACAAAAATCTTAGGATGATTCAATAATTCCTTTTCTCCATTAGCAGTTGCTTGGTGTTGAGATCTGTTCTTAAAACAATAATGTAACATTTGGGGAGAAAAATGCAAGTTAGAAGGCCAGTGTTGGAAGCCAAGATGGCAAAGACTTCCACGGCAATGACTTCCTTCCCCTTGGTGCTCAGGTAAGCAGGAATAAAGGAGATCCAAACACTGCAAAAGACCAGCATGCTGAAAGTGATCAGCTTGGCTTCATTGAAGGTGTCAGGCAGTTTTCTTGCTAAGAAAGCAATAGTGAAGCTGATGAGGGCTAGGATACCAATGTAGCCCAGTACAGAATAGAACATGACAATAGAGCCTTCATTACACACCACAATGATGTGCCCAGTCTGAGAGTTCATGTCAACGTCTGGAAATGGCGGAGAGGTGGAGAGCCACGCCATACAGATTGCTACTTGAACGAGGGAGCAGGAAAGAACAATGGAGAAGGTCATCTTTTTCCCTAGCCATTTCTTCATCTTGTTGCCTGGCTGAGTAGCCATGAAGGCCAGGACCACTGTGATAGTTTTTGCCAACACACTAGAAACTTCAACAGAGAAAATGATGCCAAATGCTGATTGCCGGAGAAAGCAAGACACTTTGCCAGGCTTGCCAATGAAAAACAGGGAAGAAAGGTAGCAAAGCAGGATGGAGCCAAGAAGGATATAGGTGAGATTCTGGTTGTTGGCTTTGACAATGGGAGTGTTCCAGTTCATTAGAAAGGTGAGCATCACCAGACTTGTGATCACAGCAAAAGAAACAGCCAAGGAAACCAAAATAATCCCTAGTGGCTCTTGGTAGGAAAGGAAGGTGATGGCTTTGGGAATGCACTGGACTTGGTTCTTGTTTGGATATTGATCTTCTGGGCATCTGACACAATGAAGTGCATCTGTAAGAGACAAGCAGAACATCATTTGAAACTGAACTGTGACCCTCCATCTTGCAGAGAAACACCCAACTGCCCTGTGAAGAAAAGCAGCCAGAAAGGTATATCCCCCATCTTTACTCTTGTATTCTACCACTTTCTTCGTTATTTGTAATGGCTACATAAAGTTCACTGCAGGTGAATTGATGTACAGGTTGAACCTCATTATTTGCATGGGTTCCATACCAAGCACTCATGTGGACGACAAAAAACGCACTACAGCAAATCAATTTAAAAAACAAAGTTTCTTTGTTCCTGTGATTGAAAAACAGCCTTGCTACCTTTGTGATGTAAGATAAGAGTCATTAACAAAACAATCCATCAAACAGTCCTTCTCCAATTGCTTAGAAAGGCACTTCATTCAGCCCCTCCCTTCACCAATGCAAAGTGATCACCTTTCTTTCACATGCTCAGGGGGAAGGGAGGGGTCGCCTGGAGAGAGAAGGATTGATGAATTGTCAGCCAGCTACCCCCCCCCTCTCATTAAGGAGGCTGTTGTTAAAGGACTGTTCAGTTTTTTAAACTGATTTTAAAGGGATGTGTTTTTCCCCTTCTCCAGGGATCAGCACATTCCTTCTCATTTGCAGTGGCCATTCGTGTGGAGTCAAATCCATGTATAAAAAATCAGTGTATAACAAGACTAGACCTGTACATGCACTTAATTATGCCCTGATTTGTATTCCATCTTAAGGGTGATGTGGATATAGCATTTTCCAAAATTAACTGATTTTGAGAAGTCTGGAAAATGTGCTTTACTGATAAGATACACAATTCCATATGTCAGCTAAATGTAAATATAATGTGCTCCTTTAGGCTGCTGTCCTGTGCTTTTTTGACTAGGAGTAAGCCCTGCTGAACAGACTGGGACTGACTTCTCAGCAGACTGTTCTGCAAGAATATTGAAGTCCTCTGAAGTATTTGATTACTTGGACATTACTATTAATAAATAACACAGGTCTACAAAATTGAGGGTCAGAAAAGATTTTCCCAAACATTATGGTGGTTTGATATGAATTTGGGGTGCTGATTCCAGATATAGTATAGCCTCATTAGTGAATGGTTCAAGCAGCTTCCTCATGAGGAAGTCATGGTGTAGGCTTCCTCATGAGGAAACTGCTTGAACCATTCACTAAAGAGGCTGTGCCAAGTCTCCAAAACTAGATGTGATAGGGTAAAACAGATGCCATTTTTTGAATCAGCACCCCAAATATACCCAGGAATTGGTGTAACGTTTAAAGAAACAAAATGTTTGTTGGCCTATGTAATTGATTCACGCGTATGTAATTGATTCACGGGTGTTGGGAACTTGAGTCAGGTGACTGACTCGACACAAAAATGTGCATTTTTCGGTGACTTTGTGACTCATGAGTCATGTGCGTGCGTGGAAGACTGAAAAAGACTCAAGTCAAAGCCCCCCTGATTCCGCACTTGTCCCCACGCAGGCTGACTCTAGTCTGCCTGTGTCTGGGGGTGCATGCTTGCTGTTTCACCATGTGAAAAACATAGTGGGGCCAGCATTCAGATGGCAAGCAGCAGGGAGGTTCCAGCCGAGAGGCAAGGAAAGGTTAATGAATCGGGGGGGGGGGGGAGGTGGGAGTGAACTCTTTTTCCCCATCTCTGATAGGGAGGAAGGAACGATAATTATTGGACAAAGGCTAGGCATTCTCATATTTTTATGGAGAGCAGGAAGAGGAGCCCAAGGGGTTTCTTGCCTTACAATTGGCTGCAGAAGTCCAGGGAGGCAGGAGAAAACTCTTTTTGCTCAATTCTGCTTTCCAACCTTATGGCTTCTTGGCTCTTGTTACTTGGGGGAGCAAGCCCCACTGAATGACCGGCTGGAGTGGGACTACTTCTGAGTAGGGCTGCCAAGGATTGGGTCATCCTGGTAAGCCTCCCAGCTGCTGCATGTGACCCTCCTCCCTATCACAGCTTCTATCCCAGTTCTCACACAGTCCCTCCAACCCCTCCTACCTGCAAGGACAGCAGGGGAGTGTTCAAAGAGAACTCTGACACACATACAGAACCTGGCAGCAACCAAATTTTCTCCACGGTGGGCTTTTTAAAGGGGGAGGGATTCAACTCAAGTTCATTAGAGCCACTAAAGGGTGACTTGGAGTCTTGGAAAGCGCCCCTGTTAAGACTCTTTTTTGAGTCAACTCGCAGGGGGCAGTGACTCTTTTACTAGACTCATCAAGCCCTGCTGGGTTTTCCCAACATTGGCAGGGCTTTTTTTGTAATGGAACACAGGGGGACGGAGTTCCGGCACCTTTTTGCAGGGGCCCCTCCCCTTCGGAGGCATTCCAGGAGGGCAGGGAGCAAAACAGAGGCAGAACAGACAGGCACAGGATTGGACTCTGCCATCCTATCCACAGTAAGCCCCATTCACTAAAGTGGACTTCTGAGTAGACATATAAGAACATAAGAACATAAGAACAGCCCCACTGGATCAGGCCATAGGCCCATCTAGTCCAGCTTCCTGTATCTCACAGCGGCCCACCAAATGCCCCAGGGAGCACACCAGATAACAAGAGACCTCATCCTGGTGCTCTCCCCTACATCTGGCATTCTGACTTAACCCATTCCTAAAATCAGGAGGTTGTGCATACACATCATGGCTTGTACCCCATAATGGATTTTTCCTCCAGAAACTCGTCCAATCTCCTTTTAAAGGTGTCTAGGCTAGACGCCAGCACCACATCCTGTGGCAAGGAGTTCCACAGACCGACCACGCGCTGAGTAAAGAAATATTTTCTTTTGTCTGTCCTAACCCGCCCAACACTCAATTTGAGTGGATGTCCCCTGGTTCTGGTATTATGTGAGAGTGTAAAGAGCATCTCCCTATCCACTCTGTCCATCCCCTGCATAATTTTGTATGTCTCAATCATGTCCCCCCTCAAGCGTCTCTTTTCTAGGCTGAAGAGGCCCAAACGCCGTAGCCTTTCCTCATAAGGAAGGTGCCCCAGCCCCGTAATCAGCTTAGTCGCTCTCTTTTGCACCTTTTCCATTTCCACTATGTCTTTTTTGAGATGCGGCGACCAGAACTGGACACAATACTCCAGGTGTGGCCTTACCATCGATTTGTACAACGGCATTATAATACTAACCGTTTTGTTCTCAATACCCTTCCTAATGATCCCAAGCATAGAATTGGCCTTCTTCACTGCCGCCGCACATTGGGTCGACACTTTCATCGACCTGTCCACCACCACCCCAAGATCTCTCTCCTGATCTGTCACAGACAGCTCAGAACCCATCAGCCTATATCTAAAGTTTTGATTTTTTGCCCCAATGTGCATGACTTTACACTTACTGACATTGAAGCGCATCTGCCATTTTGCTGCCCATTCTGCCAGTCTGGAGAGATCCTTCTGGAGCTCCTCACAATCACTTCTGGTCTTTACCACTCGGAAAAGTTTGGTGTCGTCTGCAAACTTAGCCACTTCACTGCTCAACCCTGTCTCCAGGTCATTTATGAAGAGGTTGAAAACCGGTCCCAGGACAGATCCTTGGGGCACACCGCTTTTCACCTCTCTCCATTGTGAAAATTGCCCATTGACACCCACTCTCTGCTTCCTGGCCTCCAACCAGTTCTCAATCCACGAGAGGACCTGTCCTCTAATTCCCTGACTGTGGAGTTTTTTCAGTAGCCTTTGGTGAGGGACCATGTCAAACGCCTTCTGAAAGTCCAGATATATAATGTCCACGGGTTCTCCCGCATCCACATGCCTGTTGACCTTTTCAAAGAATTCTATAAGGTTTGTGAGGCAAGACTTACCCTTACAGAAGCCATGCTGACTCTCCCTCAGCAAGGCCTGTTCGTCTATGTGTTTTGAGATCCTATCTTTGATGAGGCATTCCACCATCTTACCCGGTATGGATGTTAGGCTGACCGGCCTATAGTTTCCCAGGTCCCCCCTCTTTCCCTTTTTAAAAATAGGCGTGACATTTGCTATCCTCCAATCTTCTGGCACTGTGGCCGCTTTGAGGGACAAGTTGCATACCTTAGTCAAGAGATCTGCAACTTCATTCTTCATTTCCTTAATAACCCTTGGGTGTATGCCATCAGGGCCCGGTGACTTATTGATCTTTAATTTATCAATGAGGTCTGAAACATCTTCTCTTTTAACCTCTATCTGACTTAACTCCTCAGTTAGGAGGGGCCGTTCGGGCAGCGGTATCTGCCCGAGGTCTTCTGCCGTGAAGACAGATGCAAAGAACTTATATATATATATATATATATATATATATATATATATATATATATATATATATATATATATATATATATAAAACATTAACAAGTTGTGAGTTCCTGCACCGTTTTTTCACAAAAAAAGCACTGAACATTGGTATGGGGAAAAAAATAATATGAAGATATATGTTAGAGTACCTAAACACTTTGTAACTATTTCCAGGCGAATCTAAGCAGCATTACTCACCTATTTGATTAGAAATTGTGCCTTCTGGGCATGGAGTACAGTCATAGCAACACACTAGCTTCCCCTCTCGAACTGCCTTGCACTGTCCAACATGGCAGCTTTCAACACACACTGAACGGGGCAGCATCTAACAATACAAAATGTGAGGAGATGAGCTGAGGTAACCTTTTTCGTTCAACCTTATATAGGGAAAATTCTTGTTGCCAGCTGGGAGTAAAATTTCCGGTATCCTTTCCAGTACTGCAAAACATGACAGGTTGTAGTGCACAACCAGACGGGTGCTGGAAGCCAACAGTGGCAGCTGTGCAGTCCTGGGTGCCCTGGTGATGGTAATTTGGCGCAAGGGAAGGGCATGAGCTGGACAGTGGATAGGGACAGGTGGAGAGAGACAGAGAGGAGGAACTAGGCATTGACTGGGACAAAGAGAGGGTGTGTTGAGGGCAGGAAAGGGATGGATATTAGCAGCAGCCACTCCACCAAAATCCCATCCGTTTCTTTTACTTAATTCACCTCTCCAAGTCCAGTCATTGTGCCAGCTAAAGATCTATTGGAGAAGAGGAGGCTAATCCCAAGCTAAGGGAGCAAGAAGTCATATGTGACTGTCCCACACAGATATACCTTGCAAGGGCACTGCTGCATTGGTATGGGAGCAGTTAGAAATCATGTCATAGGACTGCACTGGGTGTTGTGCATTTTATTCCTACCTGCCTGAATTTACCATTCCACACAATGGTATCATCACTGATGTTGAACTCCTGATTTGGAGAAATTCTTCCAACTGGGACCTTAAGGAAGGACTGATTAGGGAAAGTCACCCAGTTGATGATATCGAGTCCAGATGATAATTCCTCATTGGCAAACCGAACTTCATGCCCTGCCCCATTGTTAAAGTGGATGTCTTTCACGAAAGAGTGCAGCTAGGTTGGGAGATAATTGAGATGTAATAATTGATAGCACAGAGTCCAGTCCCTCAGTGTGTATGCTCCATTAAGTGTGCTACCTTCCCCCTAAAAGTATTTAGATCTGAAGTGTACAGGAATAAGAGTTACAAATTTCACTCAACTTTTTTTTATCATTTTGCCACCATTTAATGTTTCCACATCAGAGTAAATTATTTGTTTCGCTACCGTTAGGTTCCCAGACTGGTAACAATATTGAATCTCTCTGTGGATTCATCCACCAAACATTTATATTCCATCTTTTTTGCACTACAAAACTGGAGGGGGCATACATGGAGTTCCCAAGAGATCTGAGTTCCTGGCCAGACCCGGAACTGCTTATATTCTGAAAGGTGGCTTCCTCATTTCCCTTCAGACTAGAGCCTGGGAATCGGATTATATTTTGAGTCTTGGCAGCCACGAGGGTTCTGTTTCCAGAACTTGCATCAGTGCCAAAAATTGTGTTAAATGAAATCAATTTTTAAAAAAATGTTCCTTTGCTCAGCAGTTTAAAAAAACCCTCACCATTGTAATGTGGGAGAGCAGCAGGCAGATGATCATTCAACATCTGTCCAGGTGCTTAGAAAGGCTTCACTCCTACTCAGTGATGCCTCCCTTAACCCAGAGCTTGGGGAAAGAGAATGTAAAGAGGTGATGATAATCATTTCCGCTTTGCATTCTTTCACATGCTCCAAGGGGAAGGGAGGGCTGCCTCAGAATGAAGCCTTTCTAAGCACCTGGAGAGAGATTGATTGATTGTCTTCCTGCCACCACTCTCCTGCACTAGAGTGGTAAGCAAGGCTATTGTTAAAGGATGTTTTTCCTTTAATTTAAAGGGTCCGCAGGTGAAAAATCTGTGGGTAATTAGGTTATACCTGTACATCCACAATAACCATTGGATATCAGTCCTGTTTACATTTAAGGAAGCAGCACTCTCCCTACTAAGTGCTAATGGGAATGTACTGTAAGTCATTCATTACAGTGAGGAATCTACCTGCCATGGTTCAATATTCACATGCTTGGATTTGTCTCTGTTTTGCATGGTTCTTTGTCTGAACCCTTCTATAGCATGTATCGCTTGTGCTACAGCGTAGAGAAAGTTGTAAATCCGGTAGCTCTGACGGCTCATCTCCATCTCAAATTGAGATGGAGGCAGGCTCTCCAGCTTCTCCTCTCCTGTACAGGGTTCACAATCTTTTAAGGTTCTATGAAGACAACACTTGAATTCATATTTAAAGAAATCACAAAGGAAATCTGCCAGGGACGTATCAGGTTTGAAATTCTGGAGATAGTCCTGGAATCCTGGCATGGAAACCACAGACTTTGAGAAGGACAAGGTGCCATGAAATGTTTTTGTACAGAAGCTCTCAACAGCAATTCCATCGGTAAAATCCCACTGAGGTGGTGTGATCCAAACCTTCCCTATATAAGACTTGATTCGAAATTCCATAACATTCAAGGCAATTGCTAAAGGAACCAGAGACTGAGAATGCCCATTAACAATAACCACATTCGCATCCGTTGCTAAAAGCGTTGAAATTATACTTAATGCATGTTTAACATTTTGCTTTCTACGAGCATTCATCACAACTTCAGCCCTTTCCAAGAAAGCAACACAAATGCTCTTTTGGGCAAGCAAAGGCGTTAAGATCCTCAGAAAGTTTTCTCCACTCTCATCATCTGAAACAATGAGGCCAGTCCACATCCATTTGAAATGCAGCAGAAGCTGAACTATTCCTGAATGCAGAGTCCCTTCCCTTGGTGCATTCCAGTATACAAAAGGGAAACGGTATCCAGGGGATGGAGTTTCATATGCACCATAGGAGACCTAATAGGAAAACATGGCTCATAACAGATTTCAAATTTAATATGTTTTGTTCCAGTGTTAAAGTCAGACTTTCACTTATTTGTTGTATTTTCAATGTACTAAGTTTTAGTCTCAATCCTGACCAGGGCTTATAGCAGCTGATCTAGTGCTCTGTTGCTGTAAGTCCCGCTCTGACATCACAAAATCTGCACAGCTGTCATGCCCTTCGAGGGACCCATTACAAATGGCTGGAGTTTTCACATATGTGCCTGAAGCTCACTGAGGGTCCCATCCTATCCAACTTTCCAGCACTGGTGCAGCCGGAATGTGGCCCCAAGGTAAGGGAACAAATGTTCCCTTACCTTGAGGAGGCCTCCATGACTGCCTCCCCACCACAGGAAGCAGTGCACTTCTCATTGGTACAACTGCCCCAGCACTGGAAAATTGGATAGGATTGGGTGCTCAGTCTGCACTTGAGCAGGTAAGGTGGCAGGGGGCAGTTTAGGGGAGGATCTGGGTGGAGAGTGGGGCAGGTAGGGGTTGTCTGAGGGTGGTTTGGGGAAGATTTCAATGGAAACTGCCTACACCAAATGTATCCCCCTTTTCCTGCCCCTGCATGCTCCTTGAGCCTCCTCAGTCTTACGCTAACTAAATAGCTGACGTAGGTCAAAAGAGACCCGTTGGCAGCCAGATGACTTAGGAGAGATAAGTAAAACAGATTTTTACTTACCCTCTCTCAGGCCAGCTGGTTCCCCACCACCACCACCACCACCACAACCACAGGAGACAGTGCATACTCTGTTGGTAGTGCTGCATGCTATAGTCTGGTAGGGGATAGTATTGGGTTGTATGTACCTTTTAAATTTATGACATACACCACCTGAAATAAATGAGGTACAAAGAGCTTCCACACATCTTGGTCACAGGTTGCTAGGGAACTCAGAGTAAAGACCTACACTAGGCCCCTTTGGCACATCCCCACCCACCAAATATTGGCACTTTAGGTATCACTGCTGCCACTGATATTGAGAGTTCAGAGGTTGGCTTGCTTTAATGTACCTTCTTCATGTGCACTGAGTCTCGGCCAGTGCCTGATCTGAGTGACCTCACCCCTCCTGTTCCCATGGACATGGTACATTTTTTCCAGTGGAACAACATCCATCCATGAATATGAGCATGTGTACCTGTGGGATTTTGTAGAGACTCAAAACGTTGGCCATTTGGATGGTGTATTCTACAGTGAACCCTGCAACAACAGACAAGATGTTCTCTTTCTTATCACAACTGTAATTGGGTGCTTTCCTTTGCTGGCTGAAGAGTAGATTCAGGATGGTTTCATATGTGACCATTCCATGAAAACAATTATCATAGATGTTAAACCCCAGGGTCATGTTGGGAAGGAGTTTGGGACTTGCATTGATCTCATGAATGGCAAAAATGAGGGACAGGACATGTTGATAATTCTTAGGCTCCAATCTGCAATGAGAGTGAAACTGAGACTTGGCTAGTAAGAGATAACTTTTATTGCATTGTCACTATCACCAGAGATACAAATGCATTGAAAAATTCACAAGAAAAGGAGGCAAAGATAAGAAGAAGCTCCATTGCAGGGCCTGTGCCCTTACTTGGGGGAAGGGGAAGAAAGTCTCAGAGGGGTCAATGGATGCAGTGGTTGCCATTTTGGTACCACTGCACTGGGCAGTGCTGCCAGGAATAGAATTAGCCTGCCTCACAGTAGAGTTAAGCACTACATGGGAGTGAGAAGCAAAACACTGCTTCGAGCAGTGGTTCCAAAACCGGTAGGTCGCAACTCATCAGGGAAACCCGAAGGCTTTCGCATTCCCCTGGAATGGAAAGCAGCCAAGGAATGCCTGCGGTGATAACACCACAGCCATTGCACTAACACTGTGATCAAGGGGCTTTTAACATAACTGGGGTAGCACCGGTCATCTGGAGAGTGTTGGGGGCTTGCAGCCCCCTCTGTGAGCCTTCACGCTGCTCAGAAAGGCACCCTGCTGTGATTGAGACACACTTCCTGCTGCAATCGCAAACCAGGAAGTGGGTCGTGATTGCAGGAAGGAGTCTTTCTGAGTCGTGGGGAGACCCACATAGGGGGCTGCAAGCCCCCCCCACACCCTCCAGATGGCCAATGCTACCCCTAAGTATGTTAAAAAGTCCCCTGATCATGGCAGCAGCTGTCACTGCCTACCCCCACAAAGTCATATGTAGTTCCCAACTTCTGAGTAGAAGTTTGGGAACTACTGGCTTAGAGGTATGTTTGCCCTAGTGTTTTTAGTAAAGAAAGAGTCATGGCAAGCAATTATCTTTATGTAGAGTGTGGACTGATTGATCAAATATTGGAATATGCAACAGAAGAAAGTGTTGCAACAATATTGGAAGTTACTTAAAATTTGTTCCAGGTAAACTACTTGAAAACATAATTGAATAGCATTAAGCCTATTATAGAAGAATGAGCCTTGCAGAGGAAGAATCAGCATGGTTTCTGCTGAGTAACCTGAGTAACCAGGATTACTGCTGAGTAATCCTGTCTCACTAACTTTCTAGAGTTCTTTGTGACTGTCCACAGGCATGTGCAGAGGGGTGATTCTGTTGACTTTGAATACATGGACTTTCAAAATGGATTGTTGAGTAAAATTGTCATACCCTGCCCCGAAGGGCAGCGCCAGTTGGTAGACAGAGGCAGGTCTGTCCAGTGCCGCTGAGACCAAATAAACAAGACACTGAGAGGTAGAAAGGCTATGAAGGCTGTTTATTGTTTCAGCAAGACATGCCTGTGGCCTCTGGGAGACTTAGCTCAAATCCAGAAGGCTCTTTTCAGAGGCGTGGGACACTTTTTATACGATTCTCGGCTCTTTGTCTGAAATCTAGACACCCTATTTGCTGAAAATCCGCATCATAGATGGGGCAAACTCTTAATAGGCTAATGATAACCTCAGAGACACCTCATAGGTGAGTTTCAAGTTACAGGTTTCCAAAAAAGGTGAAATTAAACATATTGAATTACAAAGTTTTTGAAAGCCAGCAGTATCCTTGACAGGTCTCCATACCATCCTCATTAAAAGAGATGACACAATGTACTTTGACTGGTACCATTATTTTATCTCTGCATACCTTTCCCTTGTGTTAACCAAACATTTGAACACCTATGAAGCCTTCCTGCAATGTTAAAGCTTTCGTCTGTTCTTAAGACTTTTCTAAAATCAAGCAAACTTTTGGTTCCTTAAGACTTACTTCTAATGACTACTATGTCCCCATATGTGGGTTACACTTTAGGGCAAAGACTATTTTGCCTATATGTGCCTTTTCCTTTGAAAGCATGGAAGAATAACAATTTTAAAACTATAAGTGAACACAGGCAGACTGTCCTTGCTAAGACGTGTATACTTCTGCCAAAACGAGGCCTATCTGCTCATTGCCTAGCATCTTTATCTATTTCAGTTGCAATTCAAACAGAGAGCCTTCAAAGGCAGAAGTTTCCCTGGTACTTTCCACTTCTTCCTTTCATCTTCTTGCCCCTCCTTACTTTCAAAGAGGGAGTAGCCTTGTCTCACTTCACTTGTTCAAGGATGCTTGCTTTTCTGATTAAAATGTGTGCTGTCTTCTAAAGTTCATCTCTTGCAGGTGTCTGTGGTTAGCTAGCTAGGCACTTTGTTAGTTTGCCAAGAAACAACCTTGACATTTAGCAGAGCTGCCAATTCAGCAGAGCAGTTAATTTCTAAGCTTTCCCCTTAGTTCATGCTGTCCTGTCTTCTTCTCCCTTCTCTGTTACACTGTTTTGATGGTTGCTACAGGTTCTTTTCTTGGGAGGGGGTCTGAGACAGGTAAGCAGGCGTAAAAGTGACCTGCCTCACCCCAGCAGTGTCTTTTCCAGTGGCTGTCTGCTGGCCTTCTTTTGCATCACTTTACACTGTTACAGCTGGAAGCCATATTGAATTATAAATACTTTTTGAGGCTGAGTGCCGTGCTCTAAATTTTCACCTAATGAACCTATACCAATCCTGAAAAGGGGGAGAGCCAACTGCCACCTCACCAGAGAAGCAATTGAAATATATAAGCATTAAAACAATCTGAACAGGAAAGAAGAAATAATGAGAGTTAGTAATGCTTGGTTACCAGCCCTGAAAAATGCAACTCAGAGAGTAAGGAGTCAGTTGGGGTTAACAGCTGACAATGATGTTCCTAATTCAATGGGCAATTAGTCACAACCTGTATAAGAAACTGGCGAGCACCAAGCTCAGGTGCCTGAGGAAAACTGTAACCTCTGAGGAAGCTTATAAAAGCTGTGGGTGAAATGTAAAGCATTCAGTTTCAGTTTTTAGACTCCAATCTTAATCCTTGTTTTAAATATTTTATCTAAGCTGTAGCCTTAATTTTAGACTTAATTCTAATTTTAGATTTAAACACTGATTTTAGTTCTTAAATTCTTAGTTTTAGCTTTTATGGTTTAGTTTTTAGTTTCAGATTAAGTTTCAGATTAAATTTTAGTCTTTAGTGTTAGGCTTAGTTTTTAGGTTTAATGATTAGTTTTTAGTTCTTAGGTTGAGTTAACTTTTTAGTTTTCAGTCTTCAGTTTTTAACTTAGTTTTAGTATGGTGGCAGTTAGCTCCCTCCGTTTTCAGGATTGGTTTAGATTATTATTATTATTATTATTATTATTATTATTATTATTATTAACAGTATTTATATACTGCTTTTCAATGGAAAGTTCACAAAGTAGTTTACAGAGAAAATCAAACAACAACTAATGGCTCCCTGTCCCAAAAGGGCTCACAATCTAAAAAAATGCAAAAGAACACTAGCAGACAGCCACTAGAAAAGACAGTGCTGTGGTGAGGAGGGCCATTTACTTCCCTACCCCCGCTAAATAAAAGAAGAGCACCCACTTAAAAAATGTCTCTTACCCAATTAGCAGGGGTATTAGGTAAATAGTTAGACCATAGCACTCAGCCTGAAAAACTGTTTATAATTCAATAATAATAAGAGTAATTAATAATTAATTACTATAATTAATACTTAATAAGGGTAATGCCTTGGGTGCTATCCTGAAACACCTGGAAAAGTACTTGAACCCCTTTGGAATGAGCACAAGCACCATCAGTCAGTCACAAAAGGCCACGTGAGTAGGAACAGCACATATACCACAGCAATATTTGTAACACAACACAAACACAAAAACACTCCCAGGCCCTTAGGAACAACTTGGGAGGTGGGTATATACAAAATCCAGTCAAAAGCAGAAGAGTGAAAAGGAGTGTGAAAATAGTAGGAAAGACAAAACGAAGGGGAGACTGGTGGATTTCCAAAAACGGCACAGAAGGGCAACAGAAAATCGAAGCCTGAGAATTTTCTTGAAGTGGTTTGGAAGCAAACCACACCAAAGAGTGGCATTTAGCTTCACAGGAAACCTGAAGCCACATGAGACAGGGAATGATTGGGGGAAAACCAGGCATCTGAAGAACTAGAGGGAAAGGGGGCTGAGGAAGGCAGTGCATCCTGCTAACAATTCTGTGGACATGGAGGCAGCTGGACTGGGCTGCTTCGAGCAGGCATCCGATCTGGGCATCCCTCCCACCTTTCACTCATGCACACACATTATTTTATTATGCTGATCTTTTTTTCTGTTTTTTTCACATGTGCACATGCTCATCCTCCATGCTTTCATATGCTCTAACTGGGACACACAGATAAATATGGTCGTCGTTGTCCCCCCGATAGATACAGGCTCTGGAACTGAGATCTGACAGGCTGATGGTGCAGAGTGCTCTTTCTGCCCTCCATCTTGTTTCAAAGTCTCCCAGAGTGGTGCTCTATTCACCCCTACTCTGCATCACTGTTTCAATAACCCGGGGTCCATGATGCAAAAGGCTACATCTGTTGAAATTTCACTCCCCCAGACTGTTAGAAACCCCAACATCATCTAGCAAATAGCATGACGGCTGGCAAACAATAAAGAACTCACGAAAAAGGGTGTGCCTTCATCTCTGGCTGTTTCTGAAAGTCATTTGCAAACATATTACGAAGCGTAAGAGAGAGGACCCCACCAATTATTGCATCTCCTGGCTGATAAAGATGATTTTCAAGGCCCCTTTCCTCTCCACAAGGACCATTTGCAACCTCCAAACAGGCAAGTGAAGGGAAAAGTAGTAGCAGAATGAGCACTAACAACCGCTGAGCAGTAAATGCACCGTTAAACCTGTCCAAATTGCACACCCGCATTCTGAACTTCAGTTCCAGCTACAATTCTCTTTCCTTGCTACAGCTGCACTCAGGAACTAGCTAGAAGCAGAACTGTGTTCCCAGAGATTCTGCCAGAAAGATTTTGGGTGTGTTATGAGCTAAACAAAAGATGTGCGATTCATCCTTGCTCTCAGTGGAGCAACAATTAGTTCTGAGTGGCCATTAAACTACAATGGCTGCAATGCTATGCACACTTTCCTGGGAGCAAGCCCCATTGTAAACAATTGGACTTACTTCTGCCTTGGCATGCATCAGATTGTGCTGCTACATTGTTACTCTGGATGTATTGTTATGATTGTGCAAGAAGGAACATAACAGTGTTCTGGATAATTACAGAGTGCGTAAACATGTCCCCTGATGGCCTAATTTCACTGTGCAACTTGAAAAAAACATACATGTTTGTGAAGCTCAAACTTGGTGAGGTTTTGAAGAGGTTGAACTGCTAAGCATCTCATGTCACGTCTAGTTTGACCCATATAGTGCACCTAAGATCCAATGGTGGAATCCTATGCAGCAAAATCTTCCATAGCTGATACTAAGTAGTCCTGCTCATAATTCTGACATGCTGACCAGCCACAGACCCTTGGGCAGGTCAGCATGATATTATGAAATATGTTCTTATGCAGAAAGCCAGGTTAATGGCAGGACAAATAAGACTCTCCACTCATACCAGCTAATAATAATAATAATAATAATAACAGTATTTATATACCGCTTTTCAACTAAATGTTCACAAAGCGGTTTACAGAGAAAAAACTAGTGAAGAAACTGACAAAAACCAAGGGAGGGAGGACACATAGACTTGATAAACAGTAAACCCTTCTGGATTCTCAGTGGCATGGAGAAAGCCTCCACACATTCAGCACTTCCCATGGCAGAGTAGTCCTGAAACTGAATGACTGAGGGTATGTGGCTAGCCAATGAGAGAGCAAGGAGGCAGTGTTGGCCCAACCATGAGGTAGTGAATTGGATTGCATCAGTGGTGGATTGCCAGAGGTCTGAGGAGACAGCAAATTTGGGATGCCCTTCACCCCAAATCTGCTGCTGACTCCCTCCAGCCTGCTGCTAATGTAAGCCACAATGATCCACTTCCTGCTTGCCTGAGCAGGAAGCAGATCATCCCCTTCCTTGTCTTTCACCCCATGCAGTTTCTTAGAAAGTTGGAAGTGCAGGACTTCTGGCTTTATTTACAGGAGTTCCATGCACCATTACTTTAAATATGACTGAATAGCAACCCAATCCTATGCACTGTTTACGCTGCCAGAATGGATGTTCTGGCAGTGTAGCATGCTCGCCAGCTGTTACAAATATGAGATGCCTGAGAGCACAGCCTGTTTGCCCCCCCCCCCACCAAGTGACAGCATCTTCACAGCAATAGACTGGGGCCACCCACTTCCTCACACTGCACAAGGAGTGGCAGGGAGGCAAAAAGTGTGTAGAATGGGGCAGGAGTGGGCAGAACAGGGAAGCAGCAGGGGTGCAGAGGATGCTGGATGCGACCTGGGAGGAGGGGTTTGCTGGCAGCTACACTGGCTGCTCATTCAATTCCAAGCCCAATTCAAATTTGTGGTGATCACTTTTAAAGCCGTTCATGGCATGGGACTGGGATATCTTAACAACCACCTTCTCCTGACATAATCCTATCTTGAGATAACATAGAGTACCTTAGAGTACCATCACCATCTGAAGCCAGGGGGGATGGCTGAAAACTGCAGGGCCTTTTCTTCTGGAACTAACTTTCAGAAGACCTGAGGACAACCAGCTCTCTATATCAGGGATGTCAAACTTGTTTCATATAGAGGGCCAAAATTAGCATTCATGGTGCCTGCTGAGGACCAAAAGTGACATCATTAGGCAGGAAGTGACATAATTAAGTCGAGGATGGCCAAAAATAAGCACTTTGTTCTCAAATAGAATCTCATTAGCTGTAAATGGCGGAAGAGAAAATGTGCAAATCCTGACCATATTTTCAAGATATGAGAGTCCAATTTCCAAACTGGGAGAGCCCAGTTCAAATGGGGGCCAGATAAATTGCTTTCAGGGGCCACAGGCCTTATGTTTGACACCCCTGCTCTATATGGATTCCAACAGTGTTTAAAAGCACATTTATTTTGTTTGGCTTTTCAGGAATGATAATATCCATAGCAACCACTTTTTTAATCACTATGTATAAATTTGGTTACTCTAGGCTGCTTTTGTAGTTCAATTCTTCTAGAATTTGATGATTTTTATCTGTCCCTTGTATCACTGTGAATCATTTTTACTTTATTTTGTTACTGTAATTCTTATGTGTTTTATATTTTATTATTAGAGTAATTGTGTACTTTGAGTTTTGAAAAAGTGGTTTGTAAATCTTTAAATAAATAAATAAATAAATAAATAAATAAATAAATAAATAAAATGGCTATATATATAGAAAAAACTTGCAAAAAACCTAAGAATTTGAAAATCAGGTTTAATTATTTGTTTCTGTTAACGGCTTCTTGGAGTCACTGGCATTCCTGGAGTTGGGGAGCAAAACATTAGGTTTTTCAGGTGCATGGATACCTGTTTAAAGTGTGTAAAGTGCTTAGAGCTGTAATTTGTTCTTAAAATCTCCTGGACACAACTGGAAACCACTTCTGGTTCACATATGTGACTTTTAGTTGTGTCCAAGAGGCGTTTTGAGGATGGGGAAGGTCAATGGAGTTGGCTGCTGGTCTCCCCGCGCCTCAGAACACCTTGCAAACATGACTGGAAGTCACAGACATGAACCAGAAGTAGCTTCTGGTCACATCCTGGAAGGCTTCTAAGGCCCACGGAGGCATCCAAGGATGGTGGAATTCGTGGACGTTGAGTATGTGGATAAAGAGGGCCCACTGTACTTTCAAAAGTGCATTCAGTTGTTCCAATATTCTTACTACTCTGTTATAAAATGTTCTTACTGAAGAGTTCCACATGAGAACTATTGCTTCTGAATGGATGTGGTCATACCACCATGCAAATACCAAACCACATAGACCAGTCTGTTTCTTTGTACTTCAGCATTCCTCGTGAATGGCTACATAATACAGGTAAAAACATGACAAACACCTACAATTTCAAAATCAGATTGAAACATGTCTGTTCTCCAGTAGAATTTTCTTGGAGTTGTGATTTCTTCTTAGAACAAGAATGTAGCACTTGGGGGAAAAGATACAGGCCAGTAGCCCAGTGTTGGAGGCCAAGATGGCAACAACTTCCACAGTCACTATATTTTTCCCCTTGGTGTTCAGGTAAGCAGGAATGAAGGAGATCCAAACACTGGAAAAGACCAGCATGCTGAAAGTGATAAACTTGGCTTCATTGAAAGTGTCAGGTAGTTTTCTAGCTAGGAAAGCAATTGCAAAGCTGATGATGGCTAGAAAGCCCATGTAGCCCAGTGCACAGTAGAACATGGTGAAAGAGCCTTCATTACACTCCACTACAATTTGCCCTGTCTGGGAATGTGTGTCAAGATCTGGGAATGGAGGAGAGGTAGACAGCCATGCAACACAGATTGCTACTTGAATGAGGGAGCAGGAAAAAACAATGGAGAAGGCCGTCTTTTTCCCCAGCCATTTCCTCATATTGTTGCCTGGCTGTGTGGCCATGAAGGCTAGAACCACAGTGATGGTTTTTGCCAACACACAAGAAACTGCCACAGAGAATATGATAGCAAAAGCGGGTTGCCGGAGCAGGCAGGACACCTTGCCAGGCTTGCCAATGAAGAGCAGGGAAGAAAGGTAGCAAAGCAGGATGGAGCTGAGGAGGATACTGGTGAGGTTTTGGTTGTTGGCTTTGACAATGGGAGTGTTCCAGTTCTTCATAAAGGTGAGTGCCACCAGACTTGTGACCACAGCAAAGGAAATGACCAGGGAAACCAAAATAATCCCTAGTGGCTCTTGGTAGGAAAGGAAGGTGACGACTTTTGGAATGCACTGGTCTTGGTTCTTGTTTGGATATTGAACTTCTGGGCATCTGATGCAATGTACTGCATCTGTAGGGGACAAGCAGAGCCTCATTTGAATCTGAACTGTCTCTCTCTCTCTCTCTCTTGCAGAGAAACACCAACTGCCCTGTGAAGAGAAGCAGCCAGAAAGGCATATTTTCCCAGTGGTGTTCCTGTCGGGCAGAGAATCAAATGCCCTGGGCCCCAAACGTGTAGAAGATGTGGTACCTTCCTTGCCCCCCCACTGCCTCCCTTGCAGCCCCTGCAGCTGCTGTTGCTACTGCCTTCCTAGCCGCTTTCAGAGGGCCAGGAAGGTTGCGCACTGCCTCCCGAGGCACAGTTTCAGCAGAAACAGGAAGTAATGTTTAAGGCCCTTACAAGACTTTTTGAAGGCTACACCTTCTAAGGGCCTTAAAACGTCACTTCTAGTTTTCACTGAAAACTGGAAGTGGGCATTAAAGGCACTTTGAAAGCCTGAGAAGGTTGGGCTGCTGAGGAGGGGGGTTAAGATCCAGCCTAAGTGCCGGAGAACGGTGCCACCCTCCTCCTGGGCCCGGTCCACCCACGGGTCCGCTTGGACATTACTACTAGTAACTGATTCAAGTCTTCCAAGTATGGACAAAAAATAATACAAGGACGTGTTAGAATAAATGAACACTATGGAACTGTCTCTGTGAATCTAAGCAGTATTACTCACCGATGTGATTAGAAATGGTTCCATCTGGGCATGGGGTACAGTCATAGCAACACACTGGCTTCCCCTCTCGAACTGTCTTGCACTGTCCAGCATGGCAGCTCTCAACACACTTTGAACGGGGCAGCATCTAACAATAGCAAATGTGAGGAGATGAACTGAAGTAACCTTCATTCTTCCTATCCATAAGGAGCACTGGATCCTAAATATTTACAATACAGATTCGTGGGAGCAGAACAAGCTCCACATGAATGTATGGCTTAGAGCCAGCCTACTTCCATATAATCTAGCTCGTTCCCTCAGGTCATTGGAGAAGATCCTTTTATGAGTGCTGCCACCCAGGTGGTGTGAGGGGTGATGGCAAGAAGTAGGGCCTTCTTGGTTGTGACACCAAATTTATGGCACTCCCTCCCTCTTGATTTACGAACCGCTCCTCCACTATGCTTTTGCCTTCCCGAATGACCTGAAAGTGGAGGAGGAGGGGCCGCTTTACATGGGCCTCTGGGCACCTGAAGACCCTTACTGTTTTGTCCTCCTCCAGGAACGTCTCTGGGTTTTTATAAGATGGTTGCTGCTGCTCTCATGTTTTATTATATTAATGTTTTATTGCTGTTTTAAGAAGTTCTAAGCTGTTATGGGTTTTAATGTATAATTTGTATTTTAAATGTGATTTTTATGATTTTTGTATTTTTGTAATTGTTTTTATAAGCTGCCATGGGTCTCTTTGGGAGAAAGGTGGGGTGGAAATTCTGTGAATAAAATAAATAACAGCGCAATCCTATTTTGTGCCTGGAACAGGCAAGCCAGGAGGCTTGTGCTGTATCCAGCACAAGATAGGGCTGCAAAGTGGCTCAGCCGAAGGTAAGGGGAAACTAGGTCACCCAGGTGACCTATGAGTCTCTTCGGACTTGCGCCATCTCCTGAGGAGGTGTCTCCCTCCACCTCCACCTTCTGAGGAGATGCTTCCTTCCTGCCCTCTCTGCGCCTCCTCCCCGCTCACCCCAGAGCCTTGCGTCAGCAGAGCTCAGCCTGCAAGCCACCATGGAGGCTGGATACAGCCTCCGTGTGCTTGCGCACCTCCGTGCACTGGCACAGCTTGCTCCTAAGGAGGTGCAAATGTGATTTGTGGCACATTTGTGACCCTCCTAGGCTGGCACAAGCCTAATGCATGGTTGGGATTGCACCCTAAATTGAATGAATTAAATAACTGAATTGAATTTTTAAAAATGTGATATTATGCTGTAATGGACTTTTTGATATATATAAAATGAAAATGGTATGGAATAATCAAGATTGTTCTAGGTCAGTGGTTCTCAAACCTTTAGTACCAGGACCCACTTTTTAGAATGAGAATCTGTCAGGACCCGCTGGAAGTGATGTCATGACTGAAAGTGACCTCAGCAAGCAGGAAAATTTTTAACAATCCTAGGCTGCAATCCTACCCATACTTACCCAGGAATCAGTCCCATTGACTATCATTGTTAAAAGAACATACACAGTAGCCTATTAGAAGTATAGATGTGTAACATTTCCCCAGATGCAGTCACAGACCAGGGTAGCATCAAGTCTGATATTTAAAAAATAAAATATTGAAATGAATGGGGGACCCAACTGAAATTGGTTTGTGACCCACCTAGTGGGTCCCGACCCACAATTCACATAGTTTACTATTCTAGTTCATCCACAGAAACACTGTTCGAGGTCATTCGCTAACCTAATTTCAATCAGCATATAAAATAATCCTAGGCAGGTCTACTCAGAAGCAAATTCCATCAAGTTTAATGGGACAATGGGTACAATGCTGTCAGGCGACTAGCAGTCCAGCAGAGAAGTGGGCTTTCTGGTGTTGCAAAAGAAGATGTGCACAACCAGGGCTGGTGCTGGAAGTGAGCAGTGGCATCTATGCAATCCTGGATGCCTTGGCACCAGTGGGTGGGGGCAGGTGGAAAGGGACAGAGAGGGGGAAGAACTAGGCAGGACTGGGGCAAAGAGGGGTGTGTGTTGAGGGCAGGAAAGTGGTGGCTATTAGCAGCAACAGTTTCACCAATATCCCATTCATTTTCCCTGCCTTGATCCACCTCGATCCAGAGTTGTTCACTTTATTCCTACCTGTTTAAATTTGCTGTTCTGCCCACTCCCCACCCCCATCGCAGCCCACCCCTCACGTGCCCAATTTCCCCCTAACTCATGTGTATTCACAACAACCTTGTGAAGTAGCAGCCAGAGCCCAGCCAGCCTTAGGAGCTGTGGGGCAAGACAGTGAGAAGAGGCTGTGCATGTTTATATAAAGAACACAGTTATGAGAAGGCAGTATCATGACTGGCTTGGATCCAAGCCCTCTCTTGACAGACACTGAAAGGTTGCTGCGACTCCCCAAATGAGGGTTCGTGAACCAATTGGAATCATGACCCACAGTTGAAGAACATTAAAGAATCTCACACAATGTTATCAGAATACTTGGATAGTAGAATTTTAACTGTACCACTGCAATCCTATATGTACTCACCTCAGATTACACCCAATTGAACACAGTGGGAATTATTTCCAAGAAACCCTGTATAGGACTGCACTGGGCATGGTACACTTTTCTCCTACCTGCTTAAATTTGCCATTCCACACAATGGTATCATCACTGATGTTGAACTCCTGACTTGGAGAGACCATTCCAACTCGGACCTTAAGGAAGGACTGATTGGGGAAAGTCACCCAGTTGATGATATCGAATCCGCATGACAATTCCTCCTTGGCAAACCAGACTTCATGCCCCGCCCCATTGTTAAAGTGGATGTCTTTCAGGAGAGAGTGCAGCTAGGTTGGGAGATAATTGAGATGCAATAATTGATAGCACAAAGTCCAGTCCCTCAGTGCGTATGCTGCCATTAAGCGTACTGCCTTCTCCCTAAAAGTAATTTAGATCTGAAGTGTACAGGAATGATATTTAAACATTTCACTCATCCTTTTAATCACAATACCACCATCTCATGTTGCCACATCAGCATGTAATATTTTATTTGGTTCACTACCGTTAGGTTCCCAGACTGTTTCCTGGTAACAGTGCCATTATGTAGTTTCATCCATCAACCATTTATATCCCCTGTTTTTTTGCATTATGAAACTGTAAGGGGCATACATGGGGTTCCCAAGTGGTCTATCACTGAGTGCCTGGCCAGACTCAGATCTGCTCACATAGGAGACTGCCTCATGTCCTTCAGAATAGAGCCTAGGAAGGGGACTAACAATAGGATATCAGTCTTGTTTATTTTTAAGGAAGCCACATTCTCCCTAGTAAGTGCCCTTGGGATTAATACTATAAGGGCACAATCCTAACCCACTTTCTGGCACTGATGTAAGGGCAATGCAGCTCCAAGGTAAGGGAAGAAACATTCCCTTACTTTGAGTGCCACCCAGTTGCAGAACGCAGCATATGTCCCCTTTGGCACAGTTACGCCAGTGCTGGAAAGTTGGTTAGGATTTGGGCCTAAGTCATTCATTACAATGAGAGATGTACCTGCCATGGTTCAATATTCAAACGCTTGGATTTGTCATTGCTTTGCATGGTTCTTTGTCTGGACATGTCTATAGCATGTAAAGCATGTGCTACAGCATAGAGAAAGTTGTAAATCTGGTAGCTCTGACCGCTCATCTCCATCTCAAATCGAGATGGAGGCAGGCTCTCCAGCTTCTCCTTCCCTGTACATTGTGGACAATATGTTGGTTGTCTTTTCAAACAACACTTGAATTCATATTCCAAAAAGTCACAAAGAAAATCTGCCAGCCACATATCGAGTTTTAAGTTCTGGAGATAGTCCTGGAATCTTGGAATGATACCTGCAGATGTTGAGAAAGACAAGGTGCCATGGAATGTTTTTGTACAGAAGCCTTCAACGGCAATTCCACTGGTAAAATCCCACTGAGGTGATGTGATCCAAACCTTCCCTATATAAGACTTCATTTGAAATTCCAAAACATTTAAGGCAATTGCTAAAGGAACCAGAGATTGAGAATTCCCATTAACAATAACCACAGTCACATCGGTCGCCAAAAGTGTTGTAGTCATACTCCCTGTATGTTTCATATAATCTTCCATATTACCGTTCTTGACTACACCAGCCCTTTTGCAGAGGGCAATGCAAATGCTATTTTGAGCAAGTAAAGGGGTCAAGATCCTCAGAAAGCTTTCTCCACTCTTATCATCTGAGACAACGAGGCCAATCCATGTCCACTTGAAATGCAGCAGGAGTTGAACTATTCCAGTATGCAGAGTCCCTTCCCTTGGTGCATTCCAGAATACAGAAGCAAAATCATATCCAGTAGATGGAATTTCAATTACACCATAGGGGACCTAGTAGGAAAACATGTCACATTACAGATTTCAGAACTAACTGCAGCTTTCCAATTGAATGTGCTTGCCTCCAGTATGAAAATTCAGACTTGTTGATTATGTTTTCAATGCACTGAGCTATGGACCCAATTCTAACCAGGGCTTACAGCTGCTGATCTTGCAAACTCTGCTGTTGCATGCCCTGGTCTGACATCACAAAACTTGCACTGCTGTAATGCCCTTGAGGCACCCATTGCAAATGGCTGGATATCTCACACATGTGCTAGTGGTTCACAGTGCACTTGAGCAGGTAAGGTGCGGGTGGGGCAGTTCATGGGCAGTGCAAGGGAGGATCTGGGTGGGGAGTGGGGCAGAGAGGGGTGATCTGAAGGAGGGAGGGGGAGGACTTCAGTGGGAGCTGCCCATGGCAGGACTGTATATGTTCCCTTATCCAGAGGAGACCTCCACAATTGCTCCCCCCGCAGGATGCATTTTGGAGAATAGTATTCGGCTGTTAGTTCAGTCTGATTAATAATTATTGGGACTTAATTTTGACAAGTTTTCTTTGGAAACAAACCAAAGTATTGCACATTCAACAATTTATATAGAGATGGAATGTATGTAGAGATGGAAATAATCAGAAATCTATAGAGATTCCCCCTTCCCTGATCAACAGTCACGGTAAGTCAACCTACATAATTGATATCTCAACGATCTTCTTAAATTGATATTTCTGGAAGCCAAATCATGCACCCCTTGCAATGTATACACAGTTTGAAAGTTTTCTGTATTTCGGTGTGGTGTGATGTGCTGCACATGAGATGTAGCAATACATCTAAAATGCTGAACCTTATGGTTGGTAGATGAAAATATACAGAATTCTGTCTTTCACAAACCATCTAAGTGAATTTGATTAGAATATCATACTTAAATATTATATAGCTATATTTTTCTGGCCAGTTAGATTACTGGCCAGATCACAAACAAAGAGCATCCCCTTGAAGCACATTCCCAACACATAATAATAATAATAATAATAATAATAATAATAATAATAATAATAATAATAATAATAATAATAATAATAATAATAATAATAATAATACAGGTATTTATATACCGCCTTTCTTGGTCATCAGATTTCTCCTCAGACTTTAATTCAAAGCGGTTTACATAGGCAGGCTGTTCTAAATCCCCATAAGGATTTTTACAATTGAAGAAGGTTCTATCTTTCAAGAACCGCACAACACTTCAGATGGATCTTTTGTGGTCTGTTATCACTTTCTGGCCTCCAGATTCTTCCCACGCAGACTGACAAGCAACTCCTTCATCTCTCCAAAGAGCAAGTGGAATAACTCAGCTCGTCAGCTGCTTCAAAGTCTCACCATTCACGGTGCTGGTGGCCTCGAACTGGCGACCTTCAGATATTATCTTCAGGCAAACAGAGGCTCAACCCTCTAGACCAGACCTCCTGCCCATAGGTAACACATAGGTAATCTACGTATAAGCCTTAGGCCCTTTGTGAGATCAGCTATCCAGTGAAGACCTCTATCATGCTGAAAGGCAGTTCTAGTCCATAAATGAGCTAATTTTCCAACAAGGATTATTTCCATTTCATGAGGACATACCACCACCATCATTTTCTCAGCTCTTCTCCCGTTGATGAGAAAGAAATTTAATTTTTAAACTCTCCGCTCTAAAAAATTTCGACACATTCAACTAAAAACCACAGTGCCAGTTCTAGGCTGCTTGGGGACCCATGGTAAAGCCCTACTATGGGCCCCCTTGGCACACCTCCACCCATCAAATACTGGTATTTTGGCCATTACGGCTGCCACCCATACTGAGAGTTCAGGGCTGATCTGCCTATATGGGCCTTCTGGTATGCACTGAGTCTCGACCAGTCTGAGCAACACCTCACTTTCCCATAACCAGCCATTTGGATTGTATCAAGCAATAACAGAACATCCATCTACGAATATGAGTGCGTTTGCATTTACCTGTGGTATTTTGTAGAGGCTCAAAATGTTGGCCATTTGGATGGCGTATTCTACAGTGAAACCCGCGACAGCAGACAAGACATTCTCTTTCTTATCACAATTGTAATTGGGTGCTTTCCTTTGCTGTCTGAAGAGTAGATCCAGGATGGTCTCATATGTGACCATTCCATGAAAAAAATTATCATGGATGTTAAACCCCAGGGTCATGTTGGGCAGGAGTTTGGGATTTCCATTGATCTCATGAATGGCAAAAATAAGTGACAGGACATGTTGATAATTTTTAGACTCTAACCTGCAATGAGATTGGTATGGACATTTAGCTATTAAGAGATAATATATTCTGCATTGTCACTATCATCATATATACTAATGCAGCAGACTTTTTAGCATTTTGATAAATTAAAAAAAAAAAAAAATTACCAGCCGGTCAAGCTGCTGTGGCTATAACAGTGACTGGGCAAGAATGCTCCCATTAAGTAACTGTTTGCTTAACCCTTGATGCACATAGCCTAATCTGCCCTGTCAGTTTCGCAAACCACAAGAATTGAATTGTGACCCAGTGGCAGGCTACAGATCCACAGTTTGGGAACTGCTGCACTGATGTGCTGAAAACTTCATCTAACACAATAAGAAACAGAGGCAAATATAAGAAGAAATGTAAAGTGGAGGATTAATCTTTATTCTGCCTGTAGGAGTCAAATTATTCATTTGAATAAGAGAACTGCGAGAAACTGGATGGGATATTTCCTTGCTAAATCAGGATATGTTTTAGACACAATTAAGCACTTTTAAGTAACTTTCAGATTATTATTATTATTATTATTATTAACAGTATTTATATACCGCTTTTCAACTAAAAGTTCACAAAGTGGTTTACAGAGAAAAATCAAATAACTAACTTTCAGATCAATCTTATGCTTCCCTTCCCCACCATTGCAGCGACACCAAACTGGTGAATGCTGCATCCATGGTGGGGGCAGAGCAGGCCAGGAGGCTCAGTGGGGAAAGGGGATTTTAAACCCCTTTATCCCTGCGTAAGCCATTCAACACTCAATGGGTCTCCTTGGACCCGCACTGGCAACTGGCCGGGCAGGGATCAGGAGGCAGGGCCAGGATCCGGCAGTTATGCTGGATTCTGACTGCATTCCCAGGCAGCTTGGCATGGATCCGGGCTGCTCAGATCTGCACCACCTTGTCAGGTGGCGCAGATCCGAATAGGCTGCTGCATTTTCCCTTGCCTAAGGCTATGCTGCTTTTGGTCCCAAACTTGCACTGGATGCAACGCAGGCCCTCTGGCCTGCCTGTTTCCACTGCAAGTTAGGATTGTGCCCTTAGAGGTATATGTGCCCTTGCTTTGTAAAAACCAACCACAATCACTTCAAGGAATTATCTTTGTGTAAAGTGCAGACAGAATATACTGGAAGTTACTTAAAAATTTTTCCAGGTAAACCGCTTGAAAGCATAATTGAAGATAATAGCATTAAGCCTATAGAAGAATGAACCTTGCTGAGGAAGAATCAGCATGGTTTCTGCTGAATTAAGTCCTGCCTCACTAACCTTCTAGAGTTCTTTGTGACTGTCCACAGGTAAGTTCATAGAGACGATTCTGTTGAATTTGGACACATGAACTTTCAGAAAGGATTATTGAGTAAAGTTAGCAATCATGAAATAAGAAGACAGGTTGTGTTATGGATTTGGAACTGAGTAAAGAACATGAACCAGAAGAGTAAGAATTAATGGATGAACGTCATAGCAGAGAGAAAGGGTTTGCCGCCATTTCTGGAGGACTGTGTACAGTTCTGCTTGTCGTAATTCAAGAAGTATATCAAAAAACTTGAAAATGCACAAAGGAGAGCCATGTAGATTGTACAGGAAAGGGGAGTTGCGAGAGGGGCTCTTAAGCAGAAGAGTGAAAAGGAGTGTGAAAACAGTAAGAAAGATAAAAGGAAGAGGAGACTGGTGGATTTAAAAAAAAAATGGCACAGAAGAAAATCGAAGCCTGCAGTCTTTCTGGAAGTGATTTGGAAGCAAACCATACAAAAGGGCGGCATTTTGCTTCATAGGAAACCTGAAGCCACAAGAGAAAGGGAATGGCTGAGGGGAAACCAGGCATCTGAAGAAGGAGAGAGAAATGGGAATGAGGAAGGAGCTGCATCCACCTACAAACCTCTTTGGACAGGGAGGCAGCTGGGCACTCCTCCTCTCTTTTGCTCTTTCAAATACATTACTTTATTGTGCTATTCTATCTGTTTTCACACATGTGCACACTCTTATCATCCTTGGTACAACTTCAATGGCTAGGGGGGATTGAATTTCAAAGTCCTAGAGTGGTGCTGTCTTCATCCCCACTCTGGGATGACTGCATCAGTGTCTCATTGACTTTGGGTTCATGATGCATAAGGCTGCACCTGTTGAAATTCCACTCCCCTGAGCTGTTAGAAATCCCCAATGTCGTCTAGCAAATAGCACGACGGCTGCCAAACAATAAAGAACTTACGAAAAACTGTGTGCCTTCATCTCTGGCTGTTTCTGAAAGTCGATTGCAAACATATTACGAAGCGTAAGAGAGAGGACCCCACCAATTATTGCATCTCCTGGCTGATAAAGATTATTTTTAAGGCCTCTTTCCTCTCCACAAGGACCATTTGCAACCTCCAAACAGGCACGTGAAGGGAAAAGGAGCAGCAGGATGAGCAAAAACAATCGCTGAGCAGTAAATGCATAGCTAAACCAGTTCCAGTTCCACACCTGAACTTCAGTTCCTGCTACAATTATCTCTCCTTGCTTGAGCATCACCCAGGAGCCACCCAGAAGTAGATTTTGCATTCCTGGAGATCTGATTTGAAAACTTCTGTCTGTGTCGTGAACTAAAGAAGAGATACCTGACTAATCTTTGCTTCTCAGTTGAGCAACAACACTGTTCTGAGTGACTGTTCTGAATTAAACCACGAACGCCGCAATCCTAGATATGTATTTTCCTCGGAGCAAGCCCCATTATATACAATAGGACTTCTGCATACATACACCCAGGACTGTGCTGTATGTTGTTAACTTGTTGTATAAGAAGGAAAATGAGAGTGATCTGGATAATTACAGAGTACGTAAACATGTCCCCTAATAGCCTGGTTTCACTGTGCAACTTGAAAAACATACTTGTTTGCGAAAATCAAACTTGTTGAGATCCAGGGAGGGGGGCAGATTAGAACTGCTAAGCATCTCATGTCATTTCTAGTTTGACCCTAACAGTCCACCTAAGATTCAATGGTGGAATCCTACATAATGAAACCTTCCATAGCTGATACTAAGCAGTTATGCCCCTCATGCCCAGACCCTTGGGGTGGTCAGCATGAGATTATGAAATATTTTCTTGTCCTGACAGCCACCTTAAAGGTAGGATAAATTAGGTCTCCACTCATACCAGTCAGTAAAAAAAAAAAAAAAAAAAGACAGTGAAGGAAGGGAGGGTAGAGAAATAGATTTGTGAACAGCAAACCTTTTTGGGTTTTCAGTGGCATGGAAAGGGGAAGCGACAGGGTGGGGAGGAGGTGAACTGGGCCCAGGAATGGGGTGGGTGTGGCAGCAGTGGTAAAATCTAAACCCATTCCATGCCATTCCATGCCATTCTGCCATCACAGGTTCGTGCAGGCTTGCACCAACAATATCAATGGCAACTATGCAACTGTTGCTTCTGGGTGGATTTGTTCCCAACACAATGCAAATTGCAAAGTATATAGCCAAGAGGGAGTGACCATTCTGCTTCATTCTGTAGTCCATTCTGCTTCTGTAGACCATTCTATTTCTGTAGTCCTCAAGCTGGGTTGGGACTGTTCTGCAGTGGTTCCGCTCCTTTCTGACAGATCAGATTCAGATGATGAGACTGGGGGGGGGGGGACACTTGTTCAGCACCGTTGATTGACTAGTGAGCTGTCATAGGGTTCCATTTTAATCCCATGCTATTTAACATCTACATGAAAACAGTGGGGGAGGGCCCTTAAAGGACTTTACAGTTTGGAACTGGGTTATCTCAGGGACCACCTTACACTCCAGCCTGCCCTCTTAGGTCATCTGAGTGGACTTTCCTACGTCTGTCCAAAGCTAGAGAGATAGCAGTGTGAAGGTGAGACTTCTCTGTAGTGGCACCACAATTCTGGAATTCCCAGGGGAATTAACAACTGTCCCCTTCTCTCATGGTCCTTCGGCAAGGGCTCAAAATGTTTTCACTTGGTCAGATGTTTGGGTGATGGATTTGTGTCTGACCTCTGTGTAACCAGTGATGTTTCATTTGCTGCCTGCTCTGGTCAGGATAGTCTTCCTAATTGTTTGATTATTTTGGTTATTGTTTTGTATATTATGAATTTGTTGTTTTGTGGGGCTTTGTGAGCCACAGTGGGCATGAATGGTGGGAAAAAATTTCTTTGCAACAAATAAATTTGGGAATTTGGAGTTGGGTGTCACCAATATGCAGATCACACCCAGTTCTCTCTTTTCCACCAGTTTCTAGGGGGGATGTTGAAGCTCTGGGGGTATTGCCTGGGTGCTGATGAATGAGGGCCAAAAAGCTGAAATTAAATCTGGACAAGACAAATTTCCTCCTGATCCAGAACACTGTCATGCAGGTACTAGATCAGCAGCTTGCTCTGGATGGGGTAGTATTCCCTCGGAAAGAGGAGGTAAGAAGCTGGGGAGTCCTCCTGGATCTTCAGCTGGTCTTGGATTGTCAGAAGGCAACAGTAGCCAGGGGAGGCTTTGCCCAAATTCAGCTGGGGTACTGGCTGTGAATGTACCTGAATCAGTGGGATCAGGCGATGGTAGTTCACGCCCTGATGACATCTTATTTAGACTATTATAGAATGCTATACCTGCTGTTAATGCTGTTACGCTGTTAATAATAATGACGACGACGACGACGACGACGACTACTACTACTACTACTACTACTACTACTACTACTACTACTACTACTACTACTTTATTTTTACCCTGCCTTTCTCCCCGAAGGGACTCAAGGCGGCTTACAACAGATTAAAAAACATAATTTAAAACAAATAAAAACATATTAACACATATCATAAAAACAGCAGTCAGAATAAACTCTATGCTCTTAGGTAAAAAGAGCATAGAGCAGCAGCAAGTCATAAAAGAATCAGGCCTGTAAAAAATATTAAAAGATGTTAAAAAGATGTTAAAAAGGCCAAGAACTCAGAAGGCCTGTTTAAACAGAAGGGTCTTCAGGCCTTGCCGAAAGGTCTCAAGAGAGGGAGCCATTCTTAAATCAAGAGGAAGGGAGTTCCATAGCATTGGTGCCACTACTGAGAAGGCCCTATTTCTTGCCGCCACCCCACGTACCTCCCTAGGCGGCGGCACTTGTAAAAAGGCCTTCTCTGATGACCTAAGAAGATGAGCCGGATTGTACGGGAGTAGGCAATCTCTAAGATACCCTGGCCCAGAGCAGTATAGGGCTTTAAAGGTCAAAATCAGCACCTTGAATTGGGCCCGGAAACAAATGGGCAGCCAATGCAGCCGCTGGAGAAGGGGACTGACAGGGTCGAACCGCCTACCTCTAGTAACCACACGGGCTGCTGCATTCTGCACTAGTTGCAGTTTCTGAACTGTCTTCAAGGGCAGCCCCACATAGAGCGCATTACAGTAATCTAACCTCGATGTCACCGAGGCATGGATCACCATGGCCAGGTCTGTACGATCCAAGTACTGCCACAACTGGTGCACCAGCCGAAGCTGAGTGAAGGCCCCCCTAGCCACAGCCACCACCTGGGAATCCAGGAGCAGCTGCGAGTCCAGGTGGACCCCCAAGCTGCAGACCTGCTCCTTCAGGGGGAGTGCAACCCCATTCAGCATAATCCGATAGTCCAGCACCTGCATTGAGGATTTCCGAACCAGCCTCTGTCTTATCCGGATTTAATTTCAGCTTATTAGCCCCCATCCAGATCCTCACTGCCTCCAGACAGCGCTCCATATTAACTGTTAATATGCTTTTATCTGTTTTTAAATTATGTTTTTTAATTTGTTTTAACCTTGTTGTAAGCTGCCTTGAGTCCCTCTGGGGAGAAAGGCGGGGTAGAAATAAAGTTAATAATAAATAATAATAATATACATGGGGTTAACCTTGAAGACAGTGGAAAAACTGCAGTTATTGTAATTATGTTTTTTATGCTTTATTATAGCTTGTAAAAGTTTTGGAAAAGCAGTTTGTAAATCTTTTAAAAAAATAACTAAAAGATACAGCTTCATATTGAGAAAATATACAAAATTTTCATCTAGAATTTGATAGTCAGATTTACAGAGCAATCCTACCTTGCACTGGAACAGGCAGGTCAGGAGGCCTGAGCTGTATTTAGCATATGATTTGGGCCAGAAATGGCTCAGCCGGAGGCAAGGGGAACTTTTCCCCTTACCCCCAGGTAAGCCACCATGGCCCCAAAGGGACTCCTTGGACTTGAGCCACCTCAAGAGGTGGCATAATTCTGAGAACAAAGCAGTTGCAACCGCTCCACACTGCTCAGGGAATGGGTTTGGAATCCAGCATAACTGCCAGATCCTACTCCTGCTCCCCACCTGCCCCTGGGACCGCCCTATGCTCACCCTCCCCCCACCTGAGAATGCCTCCCTCCCAGCTCCTCCCTGCCCTTCCCGAACCCCTGTGTCGGCCAAGCTTGGCTGATGCAACCCTCCCTTCCCAAGTCAGTGTGCAGGCTGGATGCAGCCTCTGCAGGCCTGTGCACATGCCTGCACCAGCCCAGCCGACTCTTGAGGAGGCACAAACATGCTTTATGGCATATTTGCGACCCTCCTGGGACCGTGCAAGGGACTTGTGCCCATAATGATTTCTTTCTATTAACAGTTTCTTGGAGTTGTAATTTGTTTTTAAAACAATTACGTAACATTTGGGGGAAAAGATGCAGGTCAATATTCCAGTGTTGGAGGTCAAGATGGCAATAACCTCCACAGTTACTGTACTGCTCTGGTAAGCTGGGAGGAAGGAGATCCACACACTGCAAAAGACCAGCATGCTGAAGTTGATGAACTTGGCTTCACTGAAAGCATCAGGGAGTCTTCTGGCTAGGAAAGCGATAGTGAAGCTGATGAGGGCCAGAAAGCCAGTGTAGGCCAGGACACAAAAGAACATGGCAACTGAGCCTTCATTACACTCCACTGTTATTTGACCAGCCTGGGACTTCAAGTCAACATCTGGGAATGGAGGAGAGGTTGAGAACCATGCAATGCAGATAGCCACTTGAATGAGGGAGCAGGAAAGAATGATGGCATAGGCTGTATTTTTCCCAAGCCATTTCCTCATTCTGTTTCCTGGCTGCGTGTGGCCACAAAGGCCAGTACCACTATGATGGTTTTTGCCAAGACACAAGAAACTGCCACTGAGAAAATGATGCTGAAAGCCGGTTGCCGAAGAAGGCAAGAAATCTTCCCAGGCTTACCGATGAAGAATAGAGAAGAAAGGTAGCAGAGTAGGATGGAACTGAGAAGAACGCAGGTGAGGTTCCGGTTGTTGGCTTTGACGATCGGAGTATTCCAGTTCTTCACAAAAATCTGCAACACCGGAATGGTGATCAAAGCCATGAAAACAGCAAAAGAAAGTAAAAGAAACCCAGTGGGCTCTTTGTTAGGTCAGGAAAGAGAGAAGCTTGGGGATACATTGATCTTGCTTCCTGTTTGGGTACTGATCTTCTGGGCACTTCTCACAATGAACAGCATCTGAAAAGGACCATCACAGCATTTCTAGCTCATTTCATTCATGTAGTGCTGAGTGATTTCTAAAGCAAGGATGAAATTTCACAGTGGAAAGGAAATGTTGGAGAAGAATGTCTCTCTCTAGTTGGCATTAAGGCAGTGGCCGCAACCCTTCACAATGCTAACCACCTGAGGGCCTCAGTGCACCTATTTGTTTGTTTATTTCATCAGTGTTGCACTTAAAAACACAATAAAATCCATCACAAAACAGGATAACAGAAGTAAAACAAATCAACAAACAGAATCCACAATAAATGCCCATTAAAAACGATACTTTAATATTTAATAACTAACAGCCCAATCCTATGCCCCCCCACCAATGCAGCTGTGCCAAGGGGGATTTGGAGCAGCCATAACATGATTGGAGAGATAAGTAGGGCAATGTTCTACTTGTCCTATTACACCACGGAATTATCTTCTATGAGTCTCCTCGAACCTGCACCAGCTCTTTAGCACTCTAATAGATGCAAACCCAAAGGGCTGTGCCAACTGCGACTGAAGGGAATAGAAACCAGCACAAGTCACCCACTTCTTCTGCCACCCCCTCCTACCTCCATTAAGCCCACACCTTCCCTCGTTCTGCCCTTCCACCATTCTACATTCCCCATTGACTGACCTGAGTCTGCCAGACTTCATTGACCCACTGCCATGTGCAGGGCCATCCCAGCCTCTCCACCAGTGTTCTGGCAGCATGTAGCTTTGTGCACTGACACAGCATCTTTTATGATTGTCTTAAGTCCAGAAAGCTAGTTCTGGCAATGTGGAAGCCCTATAGGTGAGGTTCCTTCACTGGGGCATCATGACGTCCCAGCCAGGGAGACTCTGTAGCTGCCCCCTTAAGGGGCAGGACCATGGCAATGGCAGCAACTTGATCTGGACAATTGCACTGCTGTCAGGGAGGGAAGAGGTTCATTAAGCTTACCGGAGAGAGCTTACCGGAGAGAGCTAAGGCTCTCTGGAGGATCTGGGGAGCCTGCAAACCGCTCTGCAGCCCTCCTGGGACACTTCCAGTTTTGCAACAAAAACAGGAAGTGTTTTTATTTATTTATTTATTTATTTATTTATTTATTTATTTATTTATTTTGCTTTGAGAGAGTTTGGGTGCCTCTGAGAGTTTGGGAACTTCCGTGAAAGTTTGGAAACCAATGACCTATTGGATAAGGCTGTCAAGTGATTTAATACTAGATATATATCATTTCATATTTTAGCTAAATATTAGTATTTAAAACAGGTTTATATGTAAGAGTGAAGTCCTCAAAAGTTTTCCATTGCTTGCCATTACTTCCAATATTTGATTCTAGTGTTCTGATAATAGGAAACCACATGAAGATGTATTTTTGAATGTTAGGGTAGAAAGGGAATGACAAATGTACCCAGGCACATGTGGGCACCGTCACCCACCAGTCCAGTTAGAAATAATGTCTTCTGGACATGGATTACAATCATAGCAACATATCGGTTGTCCCTCTTGAATTTTCTTCCTGTGTCCAACCTGACAGCTTTCAACACATTTCGAACTGGGCAGCACCTAAGAATAAAGAAAAGTGGAGACTAGTTTATCTGTTTCAACCATCCCACTATTCCTCTCCCCATCAGAAGGTGTCTAAAGTAGCTACAGTATTTATTTTTATACATATTATTAGTAGTAGAAGCAAGCTGAACAATAAGGTGAACCATGCTTTTGATGCATGCTATGGTGGGGGGGGGGAGGAGAGGGAATTGGACAGACAGAAGGTGGTAAATAAAAATAATTTCACTTACCAAAATTATTTGCCTTTAGCAAAGGAGAAAATCCCCTGCAGTCCCAACCTGTGCCCTTCACCAAAAGATGCTCCGTTGATCAACATTATAGCCTATCTGTCTTTTGAAGTATGAGTAAAATATGCTCATTCAGGACTGGTTAATGAGTGAAATTGCCCAAAAAAATTCAGGTTAGAGGGGATGGAGTTACCCAGACTATAGAGTGAAACTTCTCAAACAGCACCTTTCTATTCAGAGCTATGCAGGGGAGCTTTCTATTCAGAGCTATGCAGTGGAGTTCCTACCTCCTTGAATTTGCCATTCCACACAATGGGATCATCATTGATGGTGAACTCTTGGTGAGATTTTTTCCCAATTTGGACTTTAAGGAAAGATTTCTTTGGAAAAAATGACCCAGTTGATGATATCCAACCCAGACGACAATTTGTCGTGTATAAATAAGACTTCATGCCCAGCACCATTGTTGAAGATCACACTTTTCAACCAAGAATGAAGCTAGGTTGGGAGAGAAGAACTTTTATGTCATAGAGTCTATTCCCTCAAGATGTACACTCTACCATCAACTATAGTTCCCTCTCTTAAAAAACAACCCCCCAAACATCTTTTAGATCAAATGGTTCCCAAACGTTTTAGCACTGGGATCCCCTTTTTAAAATGTCACTCTTTTGGGACACTTCAAGATTTACCAGACTTTCAAAAAAGAAACTCTAGAAAGAAATATTATTTCATTTATAAGTAATAATAAGAAAAAACCTCCTCAAACATTCACCTTCCTATACAAATATTTATAAATACTTGAAAATTGCAGGAGCAGAGCTCTTTTCAAGGTAATTAGCAGCTACAGTATCTGATTTTTGAATAGCCTTGAACTCAAGGTAGTTATCTGATCTCTCCATCACCCTTTGGCAACCCACCAAAAATCAGGCCATGACCCACCAGGGGTCCCGAACCACGCTTTGGGAACCACTGTTTTATTTAGATCCAAAGTGTACAAGGAATAGAGATGGAAAAGGGGCCTCATCTTCCTTTTCACTGACCAGCACACAACATTTCCACATCTGTATGTATTGATTTATTTACAAATAATCCTATGCCTTGCTGGTGGCATCACCATAGTCACTGCATTATAGCAGCACTAGCCATTGCAAAAGCACTTTTGATGAGTTAGTAGTAAACAGTGCTGGCAGGAAGGCCTACACCATCCTGTTGCTGCTGAATCTAGAACTGTGGCCACTGGTGCAAGTGAGTTCTGTGTCAAGCAGCACAGAAGTGGGTGAGGACAGGGAAGAGTGTAACAGGACAGGGGGAGTGTGGGATGGGGATGGGTCAGACCTGGGAGGTGGGCAGAATGGGCAGAGGGGGCTTGTATCATATCCTAACCCCATTCCTGTGCCTTGAAACCCTACATGGGGCTTCTTGGACCTGCACCAGACACTTGGCTGGCTTAGATCTGAGTAGCCCCAATGGGCAGGCTGGGGCTAGACAACAGTTAGAGCAAACGTTCCCTTACCACGAGGAGGCCTCCAACTTGCTGCTTACTACCACTGAATACAGCATGGGCCATGCGGCCCTCTGTGTGGCCACTGGATAGGGTTGGGCTGCCCATCTTCTACCCTACACATTACAAACAGTTTTCTGGTAACAATGTTTTTACCATCAGACATTTATATCTTTCTTTTCTTCTATTATGGAGATATAAGCAGCACATTTAGAGATTCCAAGAAGCCTCTCGTCAAAGCATAGGCCAGGCTCCAATGTGCTTAACTTCAGCAAGTCACTGGCCACATGAGCCTTCAGGTCAGAGCTTGAGGACATGATTATTTATAGTCGCAATAGTATTGCACGCTGAGGCATCTTTCCACAGAAACAGGTCCCACTAGTCGTTGCAAAAGCACTTTTTGAGCACTCAGTAGTAAGGAGTGCTGGCATGAAGTGGTGGTTTACTGTCCACTAAGTACTCAGGATTGCATTGTAAGTAAAAATGTTTCAGTATGGTGTTATTTATTTTACACAGAAGTAAACCCATTGTACCTATTAGGCTAACTGTAATCCTAACTCACTGGAAATCCTAAACCTTACTCACTGGAAGCAAACACCTCTAGCTGTAAGTCATTAATTAGAAAGAGTAGTATACCTGTGTTCAGGAGGATCATGGATGCATTCAAGAGCCCAGTGTGTATGACTTGCATGCACATGGTTGTGCCAAACCATCATGCACAGTGAGTTCAGGTGAGACAGGAAAATTTCAGATCCCAGGAACTTTCTGGGCCTTTGGCTCTTGGGCCCCCTTTCTGACCCTGGGCCCTGGTACACATTACCCCCTTTACCCCCCTCTCCTAGGCCCTGGCCTACAGTGTTGGTTGTAGCAGGCTCAGGGCTCACCCAATCTCTGTCCAATAGTCACTAATTGCCTCACACAATTCTAACAAAGATTCAGATGCGAACTCAGGAGCCCTCAGAAAATGGGTTGGCAGAGGGCTGTAGTTTTCAGAACTTGGACAGAAGAGAGCACATTTTTGAAGGCACTTCTTGTTGGAGTTGGCGCAACTCCATCTGCTGTCCAGAGGGGGCAGGATGCTGTCCAGAAGGGGTCAAGCTATGGCCCAGTGCCTCTGACCTTTCCACCTGTTCTCTCTGTGATCCTTGTGGGGTGTGGCCCTAACCCTTTATCCTTCCCTTCTCCTCTGAGCACTTCTTCCTGCCCTCTGACCACGAACCTGTTAAGATGGCACACACCAGGGCTCTGATGCCCAGGCCATCTTGAGCACAAGGCATGCAGGGCGAGGCAGCTCCAGGGCCTTGCTATCTCTAAGTGTTAGCTGAACCTCTGATCCTAATCAGATGCTGTAAACATACACTCAATGGAACTGTAAGTAAATAACTTCTTTTTGCAACTTTAACAAGCCGTTGCCTCTTTGTCTTTTTTATTGAATAGCAGTCACCTGGGTGAGGGAGGTTCCCTGGGATGATACCCAAAAGTGGGGGTCTGCTGCTTAAGCTACTCTGCTTCCCCCCCAAAGAGGAAACTATTTTTAATTTCCTCCAACACTTCTCCCGTGTATTTTTTCCCCTTTCTTTTTGACAAGTTGTGCCTTCTTTGTTACTTTCCCTCCTTTTTTGGTTTCTTTCTTCTTGTCACCTCTGCTATAGTTTCCACTTGTGGGGCAGGTGTTGCTCAAGGGTCAGCCAGGGTCACACCACTTTGGCTATATGGAATGGAGAGCGGTGGACAGAACTGCACGTGTTAACTGATCAATTGCATGGTTGGGGGAAAAGTTGCTGAAGGTCAGATAAAATCTTGAAGTGGTCCTAAGACCATAGTTTGGAGACACCTGGCCTACATGACACTGCAGCCTTATTCAGTTCAGGTTTGAACTTCACGGTATTCTCCTTTATACTTCTTCCAAACTTTTCAAATGCTTCAAACTCTGGAAAACCGCCTTCCAAGCATTTCTTCCTTTGAAATTTAACTTTGTGATCAACGTGAAATCAGCCTCAAAAATGTAAGGACTGAAGAAAGTTCTCTTTCTCATCACCAGTGTTGGGAACTTGAGTCAGTGACTCAACCTGAGTCACAAAAATGCGTGATTTTTGCTGACTCAGCAACTTGTGAGTCATGTGTATGGAAGACTCTGAAAAAAACTTGAGTCTGGGGCTCCCTGACTCGGCACTCGTCCCCACACTTGCTGACTTGAGTCTGCCTGTGTCTGGGGTGCTTCCCTACTGTTTTCTCTGCATGGAAAACCTTGTGGGGCAAGCATGCCAGTGGGCGAGCAGCAGAGAGTTCCAGCTGGGAGCCAGGAAAGGGTTAATGCGATTGGGAGGGGGAGGAGGGACTCTCTTTTCCCATCTCTGATAGGAAGGAAGGAAGGGATGATCATTGGACAAAGGATGGGTATTCTCATATTTCCATTGTCTGAGGGAATGCTGGAGGAGGAGCAGAGGAGGAGCAATCCTCATTGAAGGGCCGGCAAAAATGGGACTACTTGTGAGTAGGGCTGCCAAGGATTGGGTCATCCTGGTAAGCCTCCCAGCTGCTGCTTGTGAACCTCCTCCCTCTCACTGCTTCTGTCCCAGCTCTCACTCACTTCCTACCATCCCTTTTGTCCTGTTTACAGATGGACGTAGAATGGGAATGTTCAGAGAGCTCTGACACGCACACACGCACTCACTCCCTAGCAGCAGCCCTGTTTTTCTGCTCTGGGGTTTTTTTAAGGGGGGGGTGACTTGACTCTTGTCCTTCAGGGTCACTAAAGGGTTATTCAGAGACTCGGACAGTGCCCCCATTATGACTCAATTTCGAGTCGAATTGTGGGGCGAGCACTCGGCAACTCAACTTGAGTCAAGTCCCACTGGGTTTTCCCAACCCTTCTCATCACCATGGATCCAAATGTTTAAAGACAAGGTTAGGGCATTCTCAGAGAAAAACAGAAACAAAGAAAAGGAGCCACCCAAACTCCCATGATGAGAATTGAGACAATGATATTCAATACAGTGACCTGGAGTGGGCCATCCATGAAGTTAGTTGATGTAGCTCTGGAAACATTTTGCTGGTTCGTATTATGTGACGGCATTTCAAATGTGATTCCTGTTGTTACAACATTCTGACTTCTGTGTTCCAATACTATAGTCTGGTGGTTCCCAAACTTTTGAGCACTGGGACTCACTTTTTAATGTAACCCTCTCTCGGGACCCACTTAGGTTTACCAGACTTTGAAAAAGGAGATTTAGTAAGAAATAATATTTTAATTATTAATAATAATTTGGAAAAAAAAGATCCTCAAACACTTATCTCCTTATATTTAAACATGTTTACAAACTGCAGGAGCTGAGCGCTTTACAGGGTAATTAGCAGCTACAGTTAGAGGTTACAGTTAGAGTCTGATTTTTGAACAGCCCCAGGGTTTGAGGCAATTAGTTATCTGATCATCACAGGTCAAAAATCAGGTCGCAGAGCACCAGTTTGGGACCACTGACCCACTGCTATAATCTATTATCAAAACTATCTCTGGATAGGAGCACATGAGATACAACTGTTGCTTCTGAAATAGCAACTCTCAAAGCATACCTTTAAGTTTATATTTTTAAAAAATACACTGTTTTGTGCTCAACTTACATATAGAAAAATCATACAACACCTACAAACTCCCAGTTCAATTTAATGCTTTCTTCCTTCTGTTAACATCTTCTTGGAATTGTATTCGATTCCAAGGGCAATAATGTAACATTTGGGGAGAAAGATACAGGCAAGCAATGCAGTGTTGGAGGCCAAGATGGCAAAGACCTCCACGGCCACTACATATTTCCCCTTGATGCTCAGGTAGGCAGGAATAAAGGAGATCCAGACACTGCAAAAGACCAACATGCTGAAGGTGATCAGTTTAGCTTCATTGAAAGTGTCAGGCAGTTTTCTGGCTAAGAAAGCAACAATAAAACTGACAGTAGCCAGGATGCCAATGTAGCCCAGTACGGAGTAAAACATGGTGATAGAGCCTTCATTACATTCCACAATGATCTGCCCAGTTTGGGAGTGCATGTCAGCATCTGGAAATGGAGGTGAGGTTGACAGCCATGCAATGCAAATACCTATTTGAATAAGGAAGCAGGAAAGAACAATGGAGTGAGCCACCTTTTTCCCCAGCCATTTCCTCATGTTGTTCCCTGGCTGAGTGGCCATGAAGGCTAGGACCACTGTGATGGTTTTTGCCAACACACAAGAAACAGCCACAGAGAAAATGATGCCAAAAGCTGATTGCCGGAGAAGGCAGGAAACCTTCCCAGGCTTGCCAATGAAGAGCAGGGAAGAAAGGTAGCAAAACAGGATGGAGCTAAGAAGAACACAGGTGAGCTGCCTGTTGTTGGCTTTGACAATGGGAGTGTTCCAGTTCCTCCTAAAGGTTAGTATCACCAGGCTTGTGACCACAGCAAAGAAAATAACCAGGGAAACCAAAATAATCCCTAATGGCTCTTGGTAGGAAAGGAAGGTGATGACTTTGGGAATGCACTGGTCTTGGTTCTTGTTTGGATAGTCCTCTTCCGGGCATCTGATGCAATGAATTGCATCTGTAAGGGACAAGCAGAACATCATTTGAAACTTCCTCTCGCAGTGAAACACTAACTCTCCTGTGAAGAGGTGAAGCTGCCGGAGAGGCATAATCCCCACCTTAATGTTTGGAATCTACCACTAAATAGGGGGGAGGAAACATTGTTAGCCACCTTGACTACCTTCTGATAGAGAGAGGAAGGGCAGGACATGAACACCTGCAATATACTACACTAGAGCTCTATTCATTCATGTGGTGCTTGGTGACTGATAATAAAATTTATTAAATAGCATAGTATCTAATTCTGGGGAAGAGGAGTTCAAATGTGTATAGTACTGGCAATGGTCACAAACCTACACAGAATTCATCACTGGTGAATCGACTGATTTATACATGCTTATTTTATTTATTTAAGAACATATTCCATCATTAAGGAATATATGATGTCAGGGTCCCCCTAACTTACCTGGAGGGAACAGGCTTGCAAGGCACGGAGGAGAAGGTCTCCAAAGCCAGCAGCAGGTGGAGTGCCGGTCTGGAGAGCCAGGAGAGGGAGAAACACTAGGCTCCAGTCTTTTGGCTCTCACAAGCAGTGAGGAGAGGGGCTAGGAGAGGCCAGCCAACCTTTTAACCCTCCCATGGAGGAAGGGGCGGGGCCTGGAGGGGCTGGTCATGAGCTAAAGCTCAGCTGGGACAAGGATTAAGTCAGTCTGGGGCAGGCAGCTGGAGGGAGCAGAACCCAGCCTGCCCATGAACCTAAGACTGGCAAGGAGCTAAAAAGCCCTAGCAGCTGGGGGAGAAGGGCCCGGCTGATGCAACCCCCTTCCCCTCCCACTCTCTGCTGAGGCCCCGGTGGCTGTGCCATTGCTCTGGGAGACAGAACCTCCAGTGCCCTGCCACTGCCTCTTGCTAATATGAGGGTCCCCCTCAAGCCAGGACCCCACATGTGAGTTTACAGCCCAATTCTATCTTAACTCCCTGCATGGTGAAGCAGCAGTGTCAATGCTGCGTCCGCTGCGTCCCGTGAGGGAGTTTCAGCCTCCTGTGGGGAGGGGACACTTGGGGTGGGATAAGGGGACATTTGTTTCCTTGCCCTGGGGTACGCCTGTGCCTAGTTGCCTGGTCTATTTGGCTCTACCAAGTGCTGGTGCAAGTCCACATGGACCAGTGCAGGCAGATTGCCCCTGGGAAGAGATTTAGAATTTGACTGCCACTGAATCGACCCCTTTCCCAGGTGCAATCCGCCCTCCTCCCCTCCGCGTCACCTTCCCATTCTCCCCTCCCCCTGCCCTATTCCAACCCCTCCCTGCCTCCCTCTCACCTCCTGTGCAGCCTGATCTCAGGCAGCAGGGCATACCTAGGATGTTGCTGCATGGACCTAGGCAGGCCTTGCCCTCCAGTGTAGTGTTTGCAATAACCAGAAAGTGCATCACTCCACCGTCACACGTATCCCGGCAGTGAAATGGCCCAATGGGATTGGGTTGTTAGCATCCCCGAAAGGAAACTGACATTTGAAAATGTGACTTATGGCTCAGTCTTCACAAGCACATGGGCCAGGGCCACCAGCGTGAATGGCTGGCAGCCCTGGGCATGCACCAATGGATTGCCCACATCAAAGCCAGTACATTGCTCGGGGTTGGTTCTGGGGCATGCTGGGGAGGATATTGATGGGGATCAGAGCTGAGCCAGGACATTCTGAGGCTGGGCTAAGGGCAGATACCTACAGCAGCAGTGCCACATATATCTTATGCCCTCTTTTGACCATGACATGCTCCCTAGGGCCCACTTGAAACCAAATAGCCTGGCATAAATCAAAGTAGGCCTGCTAAGGACAATGGCGCAGTGGCTGCACCCCGTAGGCCAGCCAAGGATAACATTTGGCCATTGGCCCAATGAAATATATAATTCCATATGTCAGCTAAATAGAAATATGGCATGTTGATGTCAAAAACTGCCTTCTGAAGTACTGACTCTCTTAAGGATTATTTCCCATTTGATTCAAGTGTTCTGTGTCTAGAAAAAAGTAATATCAAGTGAAGAGTAAATAAATATTGAAAAATATCTCCAGGCACATCTGTGCAGCCTTACTCACCAATTTGATTAGAAATTGTGCCTTCTGGGCACGGAGTACAGTCGTAGCAACAAACAGGTTTCCCCTCTTGAACTGTCTTGCTATGTCCAAATTGGCAGCTCTCAACACATGTTGAACGGGGTAGCATCTAACAATAAAAATGGGCTGACAGGTTGAAGTAAACCTTTGATTCTGATTGTTACAGTCTTCCTGTTTAATATTAGGGAAATGTTTGCCTGTGAGCAGGCAAACATTGTGAAAAAGGAAGATCACATTGTAAAGTATAAACTTTAGTTGGCTGCAAAAGGAAATGAGAAAGAGCTTGTGCAAATGGGAGATCTTTCTGGATTTGACATCATATCATACAATGCAACCCAAATATATTTTGATTCTGCACTATCACAAATCTTCTGACCGTGCTTGTCGATGTTTTAGGCCAGTGTTACTCAGTGCTGCTCCCCAGACATACCACTTGCTCCAACGCTCTCTGCAGAAGCACCATCAGAAGTAATGGGTGATGACAAAATTGCCCGTTACTTCTGGGTTTGGAGACTGCAACAAGAGCTTCCAATGGCAGTAAGAGGATCAGGATGGATGGGAGGGCTTTTTCAAGCACGTGGAAACAGTGTGCTGGAGCTCTACCTCCAGCTGAAGCAGGCTGAGCCTCCCACCACCATTTGAAGTTACCATTACGGTGCTGCACATGCCACCCAACACAGCCCAGTGTACCACTGGTGGTCTGCGTACCACCAATTGAGAATCCCTGTTTTACACCCATGTTAAAATATTTTATCTTTCTATTCATAATTCTTTTGATCTAAGTCTTTATCCTGTTGCTACCATGTAATAATATATCTATTCTTTCTGGTGAAACTTCAAGCTTTTATTGTCTGGATGCTATCTTAGAACTCTTATTTGTATTTATTTATTAAAAGGTCTATACTTCATTTGGGGGGCATTACTGTCGACCTCTGGCCGTGAAGGGAAGCTGGCAGTGGGGTGGGCAGTGGGCAGAATGGAACAGGAGTGGGAGGAATGGGGAAGTTTCTGGGCAGGGAGGGGGCAGGTAGGTGGTGGAACAGGGGTGGGTCCCAGCAGCACTGATGCACGCAGGATCCTAACCCCAATCTGTCTCCCCTTCTCTCCTGTACTCTCTCCTTGGACTTGCACCAACGAAATAGGTGGCGCAGGTCTGAGGATACCCAATGGTACAGCAGATGTTTGCCCTGGGGTAAAGGAATGAAAGTTCCATTACTTTGTGGAGGTCTCTGGACTACCCCCCCCCCCCAGGATACAGCACATGCACTCCATTGGCACAGCTGCATCAGCAGGGGAAGGATTTAGTTAGGATTAGGCTGTTCATTACCTTCAATTCCATTCTATGTCCCTTTCAATAAAAACTGTCTGTTGACCAATGTCACTACCTAGTCCTGTGCTGTGAGAGGACTCAAATTACCCCATATGATGCCAGCTATAGGGGATAAGGGTAGTCAGATAATGAACAGAAGACGCTCAAACAGTGATACGAAAACACCTAGACGTCCATCCACAACCTCTGCCACGCTCAGACCGAGCCCGACAGTTAAAAAAAAATGCGGCTTCTGGTTTCTGTGTGAAACTGGAAGCTACATTTTTTAATGCCTTATAAGGAATTGGGAGGCCCAGAGGATGTGCGGGGGGAGATAGGTACTCAATCCTCAGATAAGTGAATTCACTGATATGCCCCCCCGCCCCCCAGATAGCACTGTGCATTAAGTAATGAGTTTTATTTCTACCTGCTTAAATTTGCTGTTCCATACAGCAGTATCATCAATGATGCTGAACTCCTGACTTGGAGAAATCATTCCAACTCGGACCTTAAGAAAGGACTGATTGGGGAAAGTCACCCAGTTGATGATATTGAGTCCAGACGATAATTTCTCATTGGCAAACCGAACTTCATGCCCAGCACCATTGTTAAAGTGGATGTCTTTCAGGAGAGAGTGCAGCTAGGTTGGGAGGGAATAGATGTATAACAATTTATACCATAGAGCTCTTTCTCTCAGTGTGTCAATTGCCACTGAGTGCACTTCTTTCCTCCAAAATATACTTTAGACATGAGGTTTACAAGAATAAGTTTGGCAATTTTTCCTCATTTCCTTCTCACTTTATCATCACCTAATATTTCCAAAACTGTGCAACTGTTTTTATTTGGTTCTCTGTTCTTAGGTTTCCTGACCTTTTCCTGGTTTTCCAGTAGATTCATGGTAACAGCTTCACTATGTGGTTTCACATAGCTTCAGTGTACCATGTTTTCATTGTACAATGGAAAGTTTCTGCATGTGGTTTCAGCCATCAGACATTTATATCCTACCTTTTCTTTCCTATTATGGAGCTCAAGGTGGCATAGATGGAGTTTCTAAGAGGTAACATCACAAATGCAAATGTGCTGAACTTCCACAAAGCAGCTGTTTCATGTGGCTTAGAGCCTGGGGACATGATTTCATCCGCAACAACAAGGAAATTCTAAGAACCATTCTTCAGGAATGCATCCCACTGAACCCAGTAGCAGCTTTCTCCCAGCTAAGTGCTCAAGATTGCCCTGTAAGTCATTCAATAATATTAGAAATGTACCTGCCAGGGTTCAATATTCAAATGCTTGCATTTGCCTCTGTCTGGCACTGCACTTTTTCTGAATGCACCTATGGCATGCAAAGCATGCGCTACAGCATAGAGCGCATTGTAAATATGGTAGCTCTGACCACTCATCTGCATCTCAAACCAAGAACCAGGCAAACTCTCCAGCTTCTCCTCTCCTGTACAGTGTTCACAAAATTTTAATTTTTTATCAAGGCAACATTTGAAAGCCTTTTGCAAGAAAAAACAAAGGAAATGTGTCAGGGATTTATCAGGCTTTAAGTTCTGGAGGAATTCCTTGAATCCTGGCACGACTTCTCTGGAATCTGAGAAAGACAATGTGCCATGGAAAGTTTTTGTACAGAAACCCTCAGCTGCAAATTCGGTTGTAAAATCCCATTGAGGGGGTATGATCCAAACCTTCCCTATGTGGTGCCTCTGTAGAAATTCAGCATAATATAAAGCCATTGCCAAAACATGCAGAAACTGAGCATTCCCACTGACAATAACCACACTGACTTCAGTCAACAGAAGTGTTGATTGTACTTTACGTGTACTGTCAAAGAAACGATTTAGATGAGCATTTGTGTCTCCACCAGTCCTTTCCTGGAAGGCAACACAAATGCTATTCTGAGCAAACAAAGGGGTGAGGATCTGCAGAAAGCTTTCTCCGCTCTCATCATCCGACACAATGAGGCCTATCCAGGTCCATTTGAAATGCAGAAGCAGCTGGACTATCCCTGTGTGGAGATTCCCTTCCCTTGGTGCATTCCAGTACACAGAGGGGAAATGGTGTCCAGTGGGTGAAGTTTCATATGCACCGTAGGTGAGCTAATAGGGAAAATATGGCTCATTAGTAGAGGTGGGTGAAAAGAGGGATAGCAAAACAAAAATACATAATATTACTTCTGCACCTCATTTTTGCAACACGCACATACAGAGAAATTTGCAAAAAAAAACACACAAAACAAACCCTCTTTATTTGGTTTTTATTTATTATTTAATGGGGGTGCACGGGTAATGACTGTGGCTGCATCTGCTGCCACTATACAACCTATTTCACATACCTAATACTCTTTTAACGTGATTATAATTCATAATGTAAATTTTGAATAAAAAACACATAATACCGCTTTCTGCACTTCTAACTTTGGAAAACACCAAAATCTGCAAAAAAATAAAACTATTTTCACCCACCTCTACTCATTAGAGCTTTGAGAATTAACTGCATTGCTCCAAACCAGGGGTGCCCAAACCCCCCAGCCCTGGGGTCATTTGCGGCCCTCAAGGACTCCCAATGTGGCCCTCAGGGAACCCCCAGTCCCCAATGAGCCTCTGGCCCTCCGGAGATTTGCTGGAGCCCACACTGGTCCGAGAAAACTGCTCTCAGCATAAGGGTGACTGTTTGGCCTCTTGCATGAGCTGTGGGATGAAGGCTCCCTCCACTGCTTGCTGTTTCACTCTGTGATGCAGTAGCAGCAGCAAAGGAAAGGCCGGCCTTGCTTTGGGCAAGACCTTTTATAGGCCCTGAGTTATTGCAAGACCTTCATTCATTCATATAAGTTCATCTTTAATATATATTTATGTAAACGGATGTAAATTTATTCAAATTTTTAATGTAAATTAATTCTTTTGTTTCCCGGCCCCCAACACAGTGTCAGAGAGATGATGTGGCTCTCCTACCAAAAACTTTGGACACCCCTGCACCAAACCAATGTGATTCCCTCCAATGTTAAGATGCAAACTTTTGTTTCTGGGTTATATTTGAATATGAACTCTGTGTCTGTTTAACTGAAGATATTCTCATCTAAAAATGTTACTAACTATGGTACTTGACTCAGCTGTTGCTTTATTCACTGCTGTAGTTCATATATCCATTTTTTAAAAACAAAACACTTGCCCTCCATGAGTTCTAGCCAAAGAAAATAGGCATGATTTAAATCAGTGACAAGTTAGTGGCGTTATATCATGTGACTCATGGTAGATGCTACAGACCAAAGCTTTGCTTTGAGAAAATACTCAGGTCATGAACTTTTAAAACATTCCAGCTTCTTTTTTAAGAATATATGGAAACTTTCAGGTTTGCCACTCCTCATTTTTATCCATAGTATCTAGAATACATAGCGGAGTGAAAGCCCAATCCTGTGCTCAGCGGCATGGCTCGTAAGGCCACCAGGCTGGTGCTGGGCTAGCGTGGGGCAGTAACCCAGCTTCCGTGGCTCGGCTGTCTCCCAGACCACCAAGCCGCTGCACGGTAATCGAGGGCTGGGACGGGGGCGGGGAGGAGGTGTTCTGGGGAGGGGGGAGGCCGTCAGGGGGCTGAGAGAGGGCGGGGGAAGCATGCTGGGGGGTGGACAGGAGGCGTGCTGGGAGAGGGAGGAAGGCGGGTCCGCGGAGCTCCGCTCCACAGGATTCAAGGCGCTCGTGTCAGGTGCGGAGCCCTACACGAGTGCCTTTACCTTACCGCTGACCTTTTGGTTGGCGGTAAAGTGAGTAGCCCCATTGTGGGGCTATTTACCTTACTCGGGGGAAGGAGATGAAAGTCCCCTTCTCCCGAGGCGCCTCCCGCAGTAGTTCGGGAAGCGCAGGATCTGACGGCAGCCTTTCTCGGTGCTGCCGAGCCTGGGCACCCCGGGCAGCTCAGGATTGGGCTGTGAAAGATGTAAACTGTGAAGAAAGGCAGCATGAAGAAAGTGGGAGGGTTGGGCAGAAAAGCCATTCATAGCCCAGCCTATGGACCTGTCACATTGCAGGCCGAACATAAGGCCCAGGACCTTATGGCCATTGCAAAATTTGATGCGCCACAGTGTCAGGCCGGGGGGGGGGGATCCAAGTGTCAGGCCTGGGCTTCCATGGGACTAGGCTATAACTAGACATAAAGTACAAAACAAATTTATTCAGGGTTGCATTTCCACTACAGTTTTAAAACACTATCAAGGCACTTCTATTTCCCCAATGCATTCTGAAGAGTGTACTTTATCAAGGGTAGCTGTAACAGTACCTTAGCAAATTAGTACCTCTGCAGTTCCTCCAGAATGCATTGGGGGAATAGAAGCACACTGAAAATGGATTAGAGCCATAGCATAGCCCAGGCCATTTCCATAAGCACCAATCAATGTGTATTAGTACAATTCCACCATGGGAAAGTGAACCTTACACCTGCAGAACAGAACATCTAGGCCCCAATAGTTCAGTTCACAGAATTCCCAGGTCCCAATAGTCAGCTTCTTCTAGTTTAGTGTGTGTCTAGAACACATAGCCTTTGATCAAGTTTGCAACTGTTTTGGCATTGTTAACAGTATGGAGCAGGGGTGCCCAAACCCTGGCCCAGAGGTCATTTGTGACCCTCAAGAATCCTCAATCCAACCCATGGGGAGTCCCCAGTCTCCAATGAGCCTCTGGCCCTCCGGAGACTTGTGGACACCTCACTGGCCACATGTGACTGTTTTCACTGCAAAGACCGACTGTTTGATCTCTCACATGAGCTGTAGGCCAAGGGCTCCCTCCACTGCTTGCTGTTTCATGTCTGAGACGTGGCAGAAAAGGACCGCTAAATGTCTTTTATAGGCCTTAAGCTATAGCATTAAGGCCTATTGAATTCATTCATTCATATAAGTTCCATCTATACTATATTCTTTGACGTAAATGTATTCTAATTTTAAATTTAAATTATTTTTTCCCGGCCCCCAACAGAGTGTCAGAGAGATGATGTGGCCCTCCTGCCCAACGTTTGGACATCCCTAGTATGGAGTATAAATATAAATCTGGAACACAGAAAAGAACAAAGAGAAAAAAAGAAAAAAAAAATCCAAAAAATATCAGGCAAGTTTCTTTCACCTGGTCTTCAAAATCACCTCACAGCACTGAGGAAGAGAGTGAAAGCCTGTCCTTGAATGCCCTTGCATTGTAAGAAGAAAAAGCAAATGAGAACTTTGCTGAGGTAGAAGGAAAGACACGCAGTAACACTACCCAGGAGGAGTAGTCTGGTCAGGAGGTCTGGTCTAGAGGATAGAGCCTCCGTCTGCCTGAAGATAACATCCACAAGGTCGCCAGTTCGAGGCCACCGGCACCGTGCGACCTTGAAGCAGCTGACAAGCTGAAGCCGAGCTATTCCATCTGCTCTGAGCGTGGGAGGATGGAGGCCAGAATGTGAAGCCAGATCGAAATGAAACATCTGAATGTAGTGGTTCTTGAAAGAAAGAACCTTCTTTCAATTGAAAAAATCCCTATTTAATAAGGGATTTAATAAAGCCTGCCTATGTAAACCGCCTTGAATAAAGTCTTGAATAAAGACCAAGAAAGGCGGTATATAAATAACTGTTGTTGTTGTTGTTGTTGTTATTATTATTATTACCCAAAGTAAAAAAAAAATTATCACATTCTGATAAAAGTTTTCATTTAGATTAAATCTTGCTCATGATGAGTTAAAACTTTCAATTTAAAACTTGTATTAAATTTGTATTAAACTTTGTATTAAAATTTGTATTAAAATTTGTATTAAACTTGTATTTAAACTTGTATTAAAAATGTAAAAATATAACATCTGCTTTGTAGGACATTTTTGGAAGGGGGCAATCAGGCATCTTGCTCTAGGCTCAATGACAGCCCTGAGTGGTGCTGTAACAGTGCAGGTTAGTTGTTGTTGTTTTTTTTTTGTATTTTATTTACTGATGTATAATTTTAATGTAAAAAACAAACAAACAGTGCAGTCACCACTGCAAACAGTGAGTGGCTGTGGCTGGGAAACAGTGACCTCTGTGGAACCCCCAGTGCTTGCTTGTGGTGTGGGGGACAAGCAGTGGGTGGACAAAAAGTTTCAAATACAGGGGGTCTCCATATCCATGGATCTTATATCTGCGGTTTCAGGTATCTGCAAATGTGGGGGAACCCCCCTCCCTCTGTATGTCCATGAAATAATTTTAAAAAGCTATCTGGGCGAAAATCAGCTTGCTCAAACAAGCTGATTTTTGCCCCAGTGACTTTTTAAAATGACGCAATGGACATGTGGCGGAGGGACCTTCCCACTCCTCACCTCCCCCACACACCCATTAAACTGTTTTAATAACTTATCGGGTGCACGTTCTTGCTTAAACAGGTTGCATTGGCAGCCAGCAGGAAGGAAGGAACTGTCAGTGAGGTCTTTCTATTGACCTTAGTGGTGTTCCCTTTAACCATTTCAACTGCTTTGTATATGCTAAGAGAACACCAGTGAGGTCAATCAAAAGACTTCACTGCAGTTCCTTCCTTCCTGCTGGCTGCAAAGCAAGCACATTTAAGCAAGAACATGCATTCAGTAAGTTTTTAAAATAGATTAATGGTGCACGGGGGGAGCATTTAATGGTCCCCACCCCCCGTGTGCCTTCCCGTGCGCCCATTAAATCATTTTAAAAAGTTACTGGGCTGAAAATCGACTTGATTTTCTCCCTAGTAAGTGTTTGAAAGGTGTAAAGGGCATGCAGTGGAGCCTCCATGGGGTGGGGGCTATCTGATATATCTGTGAATCCCAGGTATCCGTGGTGGGGTCTGGAACAGATCCCCTGCTGAGTCCGGGGCACATCTGTACCTTAACAAGTTCAGCTAAGTGACACAGTATCAGTACCTGGTTGCTGGGGCTTGTGGAGCAAAACCCTCACACTGGCATCCCCCAACCCATTAGTGGCATTTTGAAAATTACCATTGCCATTGCTTTTGAGAGTTCAGGGACTGCCCTTCAAAATGGGCCTTCTGATCGTCATGAGGTCTTGGACAATGCCCAACCTGGTGAAACCCTCATGCTCCCCTGACCAGCCATTAGGAGAACTAAAATGATAAATGAACAGCAGCAATTCTTCAGACCTGCCTAAATACAGTTTAATATACCTGGGGGATCTTGTAGAGGCTCAAGATGGAGTACATTTGGATGATATATTCTACAGTGATTCCACCAATGACAGACAAGACATTCTCTTGATTATCACACTTGTAGTTGGGTACATTCCTTTGCAGTTTGAAGAGTAGATCCACAATTGACACATATGTGACCATTCCATCAAAAAGGTTGTCATAGATGTTCATCCCCAAGGTGATGTTGGGCAGGAGATGGGGATTCCTATTGATCTCTTGAATGGCAAACATGAAGGATAGGACATGCTGATACTTTTTAAGCTGTATCCTGCAATGAGATCAAAACTGAGACTTAGATATCCAGAGAATGTCTAGTTTGTTGTCACTATTACCACATGTACCAGTGCACAGAAGACCTCCCGCAACACAATGAAAAAGCAGGCAAAGAAAAAAAGAGTGACAAGGTAGAGGCAAATGAATCTCTACTCTGCATGCTGAGTGAACATGTTCATCTGAGAAGGAGAAAAGGGAGGGATTGGAAGTACTACACCTTTGCTTGCAAATCTGGGGTATGTCAAGATGGAGGACATTTGGATACCATATTCATATAGTGAGTCCAACGATAACAGACATGGCATTGCCTTATCGCACTTGCAATTGGGTACATTCCTTTGCCATCTGAACAGTAGATCCAGGGTAGATTTGTATGTGACCATTCCTTCAACAAAGGTGTCCTAGGTGTTCATCCCCCAGCATAATGGGGGATAACCAAACAATAAACAACTTACATAAAACTTTGTATCTCCATATTTGGGAGTTTCTGAAAGTTGACTGCATACTTTTGGGGACGTATAAGAGACAGGACCCCGGCAATGATAGTATCTCCTGGCCTATACAGATTCTTTTCATGGAGTCTTTCCAAATTACATTCAGTAATAACTTCCCAGCAGGTCTGAGAAGGGAGAAGGAGAAACAACAGGAGCAGGAACAACCACTGGGCTGCAAACGCAAGCCTAACCCTGCTCATGAGCAAGTCACAGCTGCTCATCTGCATCCTGAACTCCGCTTCCTACTTGAATTACCTTTCTGGTAGGAACCTTGCAAGAATGTCACTCAGGAGCCACACAGAAACAGAGCTGTGTTCGGAGGGATTCAGCTCAAAGGCTCTGGTCTATGTGATGAACAACTGGGGAGATGCCTGATGAATCTCTGCATCTCCATGGAGCAGCAATTCAGCACTATGTGGCCGTTCAGAGTAAAACCACCTACATTTTTCATACAGATTAGTTAGTTGTCGCTGACTGTATAAGGAGAAAAATGACAGTGGATAATTATGGAGTACATAAATACCTCCCTGAGGGCCAAGATTCTCTATGCCACATGAAAAACATACATGTTTTTGAGGACTGAATGAGACAAAGAGTGGGGGTTGATCTGAATTGGGATCATGACAGGTGGCAGAGTGCTTTGTCAACATCTCAATCCATATTGCTCCCCCCCCAACTCAGTTTGTATAGCTCAGACAAACCTATCAAAGAAGTGCTATGGCATCTCATCTAGTTGGACCAAAAAGGCCAAATCACATTACTCTAAATTCAGAATGTGACCCAGTGGTTTAAAAAATAAAAAATAAAAATAAAAAAAGACAGGGGCATAAAACAAAGCAGGTATGCAGCAGGGAGTTGTAGGGGTATTTCTTAGGAGTTTGTTTCCACCATAGTTTGGCTTAAGTTCTCACCCTCTAAATCAGTGGTTCCCAAACCAGCCAGGGAAGCACTTAATTCTGGCCCCTTAAGGGATGGGGGCAGGGGGATTATAGCAATGTGACCCCCAGGATAGCACAGCTGCTGGGGAAAGAGGGGTCTGGGAGGTGCAGGGACACCTCCACAGGGCTCCCCAAGCCTGGAAAATTTTTATAAAACGTTATCAGAAGCCACTTCCAATTTCCGATCGTGAAACTGGAAGTGACTTCCAATCATGGTTTTTTTTTTTTAAATTTTCCAGTCTTGGGGAGCCCTGCAGAGGTGTCCGTGGGGCTCCCTGCACCACCCTGACCATACTGCTGGCTTCAGGTAAGCCATGAACCTCCCCCTTTCCCCAGCAGCAGTGCTATCCTGAGATTGCGTTGCTGAAATTCTTCCACCCACTTAGGAGATTCCCTCCTACGAAGGAGGACTTTGGGAACCACTGCTCTAAATATAACCAAAGCTTTAATTGGCTCCATTGGCATTGAGGGGCATGACTGGAAGCAGAACCAAGGTGGGAACAATTTTCTCCAAATCTCCTAACCCATTTTCCATAGTTCTGTTCCATTTCAGATTTCCCCCACCATTTTCACAAACCCAACAACAACAACAAAAAATGCAACTGGTCTATGTATGCATTGAGCATAATGTGTGAGTTGGTTCTAAAATTTCTCAAAATCTGAATTCTTTTCTTCAGTAAAAATCTTATTCACAAAGCTTGAATAAGAAAAGCTGACTCACATTGCATATCTGTGATGATATGAACATTTATCATGTATGGTGCTGGATCCCCATATTCCTGAAAAATGCCTCTTGCTCATGTGGATTGTAGGCTGAATCATTGTTCCTTGATCACAGCGATGGAAGAGGAAAGGGCTTTGCATGCCCTTGGCTGGAAGAATACATTGTTGTAGCCTCAGTGGCATTGTGGGAGCATCCCGCTCTGGCTGGCAACCTTGCCTCCATTTCCAAATGTTGACATGCACTCCCAGACTGGGCAGTTCATTGTGGAATGTAATGAAGGCTCCATTACCATGTTCTACTCCGTGTTCCAGCACTGACATAAGGGCAATGCAGATCTGAGGTAAAGGAACAAGCATTCCCATAATTTGAGGAGGTCTCTGTGAGTGACACCCAACTGCAGGATGCAGCACGCGACCCACTGGCACTGCTATGCCAGTGCTGGAAAGCACGGACATAAGGGGTTAGGATTGTGCCCTAAGTCCTGCAAGGTTCCTATCAAGCCTTGTTTACTGAACCAACACACAGATTGTTGAATATGTAAAGAATAGCACTCAAAGCATTAGTCCACAGAGTAATAGAAAAATGAAAAGTCTTGAGCCACTGGGCCAGTATGGGCTCGATCTGGGGGAAGGGAACAAATCCTCCCTTCTCCGGAGGAGACCCCTATGGGATGGAGTGAATGCCACATTGGTGCACCATTAATGTACATTGGCTTCATTGCCGTGCAGGGAGTTGGGTACAATTGAGCTGTAGGCGGCATCCAGAGATTTCCTTCCTCTGCCAGAAGAAGTTTTTTTCTTGGAAAAAGGTTATTTGTTTGAAGGAAGGGCTTCATGGAAGATGATCCTCCGCTTGGACTCAGATCTTTGGAACCTTTGTTGATGCTGAAGTTGTCCAACCATTGTGACTCTTTGAAATATATATTCCATTGTTCCAGTGTTCTGTTTTATGTTCTTCTTGCAACATTATGGGATAGCTGCCCATGAGACAGAACTATTGCTTCTGACATGACTTATCACCCCCCCACCATACACATTCCAAAGCACTGATCTAGAACTGAGTTACCAATGTGATGCACTGTGATCCACTACACATAATGTATGGCTCTATCTATAAAAACACTTGCAAAACTATAATTTTATAATTTAAGCGTGCTGAGAAATTCTAGGTAATTGATCACTTTCCATATTATGTTTCAGCTTTTTTACTGTGCTGGTTTTCAATCATTGTTTCATAGATGAATTGATGACCAAAAACTTGCTATTGGTGGGGCTTTTACAGCCAACTAGCTACCTCCCTTCCTGCCTTGCTGGTCCTTGCAAGGCATTCCTGTCTTGCAAGGCATTCTGGAGCATGACCTGCCTTTTTTCTACCATTATTCCTTTCTTTTTCAAGTACCCTTAAAGGTCCTGTTGAGTGTCCCTGGGAGTACATGAATCCCAGGTTGGGAACCACTGTTTTACTGGTATGTTGTTTACAGAGCACTTACTCATAGTGCTTACAAAAAGGTGATGAAGACCAGAATTTAAAAAGAATAAAAATGTATCTTATGATCTTTTACAATGTTTTTAATAAATTAGAGACTACAGTTCTTAGGTAACAATTAGTGGTGGGTTATTTTTCAGGATCTGGCCTCGAGTAAAATCAGACAAAACTATAGTCAGACACCCCCCTAAGTTTAACCCCCAAATTATCCGAGGGTCATAGAAAATTCCATGATTCTTGGCTCAAAACCTGCCCTCGACTTATCTGTGGGATTGACTTATAGGTGGGTATCTGCGGTGATACTCATCATGTTATATATCAATCGATGTGTAATTTCATGCAGAATACAATGAAACAAACTGTGTTGTAATATCTACAGAATTTCCTGCTCAGATTTCTTACTATAGCTAAAGAAAAATATTTAAAACATGTTTATATTTAGTCCTAAAGTCCTCTGAAGTTCTCCATTGCCTGGACATTACTTTCAATATTTGATCCAGGTGTTCTGGGAATAGACAACTAGATGAAGATGCACTACAAGCTGTAATCCTAACCACGCTTTCCTGAGAGTAAGCCCCTTTGAACAAAATAGGACTTACTTCTGAGTAGACCTGGTTAGGATTGTGCCCTTAGATGTTAGGGAAAACAAACATTGGCAAAGATGTGTGCACTGTCACTCACTTCTTGTGGACATGCAGCACAATCCCTATCTTGCTCTGGAACAGGCAGGCCAGGAGGCCTGCGCTGTATCCAGGTCAAGATAGGGGCCCAAAGTGGCTCAGCTGCAGGGAAGGGGAAACTCTTTCCCTTACTGCTAGGTAAGCCACCACAGTCCCAATGGGTCTCCTTGGATTTGCACCACATCAGGAGGTGGCATAAGTCTGAGGAGAGCAGAGCGGCTTGCAGTCACTCCACACTGCTCGGGGATTGGGGTTGGGATCAGGCCTAACTGCCAGATCCCAGCCCTGCCTCCTGCTCTCCACCTGCCAGCCCTCGGGACCGTCCTTCGCCCACCTTCCCCTCACCTTGCAAAACCTCCTGCCCCCTTCCCACCTCCTCCTTGCCCTCCCCACACCCTTGCGTCAGTCGAGCTCAGCCTACGCATCCCTCCCTGCCAGTCAGCATGGAGGCTGGATTCAGCCCCTGCGGGCCGGCACGCATCCCAGTGTGGGCCCAGCTGACTCTCTAGGAGGCGCAGATGTGTTTTACAGCATGTTTGCAGCCCAGCCCAAGAGTGCCTCAGGATTGCGCCCTCAGTTTTCCAAATTGACTTTCCCAATCCGTATGCTCTGAGGCTTAAAAAAAGAAAAAATAACCTTGACATGATGATGTCATTTAGTTATTTGATTGGAGGAGTGGCACGTAGCTTCTCCACCCCAGCCCCAAACCTAGATTGTCAGCTTGGGCTGCCCAATGGCAGATGCAGGACATCTTAAGGCAGAACAGGTTTCACAGACAGGGTGAATCCACACTGAGACAGCACAGGGTTGTCTGGGAATGGCATTTCAAACAAAGGACAAAGGCTGCTTGCAGAGAGACATCCCAGCAACCTTTAGCTGCTGAACTTGCACAGAAGCGTCCAGGGAATTCAGTGTCCAAAATTACAGAAACAAAAGCCAAAAGGGGGGGGCAGGAGTTCCTCCTGACCTTGCAGTATCTCTTCAGACACATTTGAAATGATGTATGATATATGCTTGTCCAGCCAAGCACACCCAGGATGGCTGGGATTGCTTATATGACCCAATAACGTATCATTGCTTCATACATCAACATGGCATATGCATGATTTATTCCAGCCTCAAGATTTCCTCTAGTGTTCTGTGCTGAAGTAGCCCATTGCAGGGCTGCTTCCCTTACTCGAAGGAAGGGGATGAATGTTCCCTTCTCCCAAGGAGCTGCCATCGGCTGCCCAATGTGTGCAGGACACAGTGGCAGCCATTTTTGGTGTGGTGGCAGCCCTGTGCGCTGGGCAGCTCAGGAATGGGCAGTCAGGCTGCAACCCAAAACATACTTTCTGGGAGTAAATACCATTGCACACGCTGGGATTTACTTCTGAGTAGACATGCATAGGTTCTCTCAGTCAAATTATACTTTTAGAACAACACTTTCCTCTTCAGTATTTTTCTCAGGGCCTTTTTCACCTCTGTGTTCCTCAAGCTATAGACGATGGGATTTAGCATTGGTGTTACAACCGTATAAAAGAGAGAGAGGAGTTTATCTCGCTTCAAGGAATAACTGGATTTGGGTTGTAAATACGTAAAACTGGCTGTGCCATAGAAAAAGGTCACCATGAGGAGGTGTGAAGAGCATGTGGAGAAGACTTTATGCCTTCCTTCAGCTGAAGGTGTCCTTATTATGATGCCAAGAATACAGGTATAGGACGTGATAATGAGGACAAAAGGTATCAGAGTGATGACTAAGCTGCTCATCAGCATTACTGCCTCATTCAGGGATGTGTCAGCACAGGCCAGCTTCAAAACAGGTGGGAAATCACAGTAGAAGTGGTTGATCACATTAGAGCCACAGTAGGGCAAGCTAAATGTCCAGCTGGTGTTCATCAGTGGGATAAGAATGCCACACAACCATGAAGCCGACGTCAGGTGGATGCAGACTTCTTTGGACAACAGCGCTGAATAACGCAAGGGGAGACATATAGCAACGTAACGGTCGTAAGACATGGAGGCCAAGAGGAAACACTCAACAGTGCCCAAGAATAAGATAAAATACATCTGGACAGCACACCCACCAAACGAGATGGACTTGTCCTCTGAAAGGAGGCTATGCAACATCTTGGGGATGGTGACGGAAATGTAACAGACCTCCAAGAACGACAAGACTCTGAGGAAGTAATACATAGGAGTGTGGAGGGTTATGTCTGCCCAGGTTACGAAGATGATGAGGCAATTCCCAGTTACGGAGACCATGTATATGACAGAAAGTGAAATAAACATGAGGAGCTGCACCTCCAACTGCCTGGGAAATCCCTGGAAAATGAAGCAGGAGATGGAAGTCGCATTCATTCTCATGGTACCACCAGAACATCTCATCTGAGGAGGAAAAACATAAAAATTGGTGCTCAGTCATTTCTCTGTCTTTTGGCCTGTCAAAGTGAACAACAACAACATCAATTATAATGGATGTAGGATATGAGGATTAAGTACATGGTTAGCACTTTACGGAAACACTAGATCATGTTTGGTTACCAGTGTGTAAGTTTGGATGATTACGTTAAACCTTGCACACTGATAATTGCATGCACACCAGTTGTATATTGAGAAGCCAAAGTATATTGAAAGGGCAGCAGATAAAAACAAAACAGAGAACAATTTTGTAACACATAATTGAAAAGCACACTGCATAGTTCAAGTTTCAGTCCATAGATTGGTTTTCAAAAAAATCCTCCACTCCCTTCTGTCTTGTGGAAGTCTTCTAGGTCAGACTATGTCTCCATGCTATTTTTCCCTCAAATCTGCTTTTTGGAATTATATCTAGTCTTGCCCTTCTTCCACAGTTCCTTCAAATCTATCTTGTACATATCTCTTCAAATGTGCTCACATTTAATTTGGTTCTCACCTCTTCTTCATGTAGTAAACCTCAAGCCTCTTTGTTGCTATCCAGTATTTCTTCACTGGCTTTCATTTTTATCCAATACGTTAATACAAATGTATTCTCCATGCCTGTATTTCAAGCCTTTCCTTTCCGCCACGTAAAGTAGCACTCATGCTTCAGAGCCATAGCCAGAGTCCAAATCTATAGATCATCAGGTAGTTTTGAGGCTCTGCAACCCCACCCTTTAAAGCAATGCTACAATTTTTGAGGATAAAGCTCCCGTTTCTTCTGTCCTCCAGAACATCAGATTATGAGGTTGCACAAACAAACTTTGGTTTCATTCCTTCACCATAAATACTTCAGTTAAATCTGTGAAAGACACAGTGGGAATTCCGAGAGTTTCATTCTCCTAGGACGTCTTGAGTAATTGCTATTGGATTTTTTTAAAATTAACCCTTTCAACCATTGTCAGTTGTGTATTCATGAAGACACATAACAGCTCAATCCTAACTTGTGTTGGAACTGGCAGGCCAAGTGGCCTGTGCTGTATCCAGCATAAGTAAGGTGCTGGCTGGAGTGCAACTCAGGGTAAGGGGATATTTTTTTCCCTTATCAGTGTTGTACGCAAGCCACCCCTGTGGGGCTATTTGGATCTGCACCAGCGAATTAACTGGTGCAAATCTGAGCGACCCATGCAAGGTTAATCGAGCCAGGAGTGGGTGTTAAAACTTGGCCTGCACAGCCATGATTGATCCCACCGCCTCCCATTCACGATCCACCTGTTGGTCCTCCCACTCCCTGCCCATAAATGCCTCCTTCCCACCCCCAGAACGCCCTCCAGCCATCCTCTCCAACCCCCTGTGCAGGGCCACCCGGGACGGTACAAACTTACCCCTTTCTGATCCAGCCCAACCTGCTCTTAAGGAGCCACGACCGTGCTTCATGGCACATTTGCAATACTCTTGGGACTTACGCCAGCTGAAGACCAGGTAAAGATTGCACTCCAAGACATTTATCCAATGCCTGTCTACTCAGAAAGAATTCCCATTTTGGTAATCCATTGGGGCTTACTCTCAGGAAAGTGTTATAGGATTTCAGGTTCAGAGAGCATTCAGCTTGGACCTGGAGTACCCTTCCACAAGGACATTAGGGAAGCAAAGAGTCAAATCACTTACCATGCCCTAAAGCCAGTGGTGTAGCTATGAAGGGCAAGGGGTACATTGCCCCAGGTACCCTGCCTTGAGGGGTTGTCAACCTGAACTGCTGACAACAGATCTTAAGGTAGGGAGGCCATGCATGGCTTCCCCAAGCCTCAGAAGATCTCAGGAGGTCGAAGATCTCTGGTTTACCAAAAACTAGATGTGCCTTTCTATGGCTTCCAAGAGACCTTCTGGGGCCCGGGGGAGGTATGGGGGTTCCAACAGTCCTAGCTTTGCCACTGCCTAAAACTTCTGCTTGTATATGTTTCAAGATACACAGAGCAACCTAACTGATAATGCAGGAGGTTAACTCAAATCATGTCCACTTCTTTCACCAGAAACTGTAGCCGGCTTGTGACAACAACCACAGGCCCTGATTGAAGATATTTCAAATTAATGTGAGCTGTGATGTCCTTTACACCTTATTTTTTACCCTTGGTTGGTGCCTTAATTACAATTCCACTGTGTACATTCGAATACAGTATGACCTGAATGAAAATAATAGTCATATACTGTAATTGAAAACATTAAAGTCTCAGATAGGAGTTGTGCCAGGGTTCGTGATGACCTGATTCAACAAGGCTTGATTTGGCTCTTAACGCTCAGCTGCAGACTTGTAAATTAAGCACCATTTCCTCAGAAGTGATTTCATTTGTAATGTCCAATCAAGTACCTACATTTTAACAGGAACAGCTTGCATGGGAAGATTTGGGATGGAAAAACGAAACAGAGTTACAGTTTAAACATTTGCTCTTTATTACTCTGCTGGGGAGGGTGATTTGGAGTGAGGAAACAGTGGAGAAGAGCAAGATCTGCTTTTCTGTTCTCAACCATCCCTCCTCAGAACAGGACAGTTACATAATTTGATGGGTAACATGACCTTAAGGGCATAATCCTATCCTGCACTGGAACAGGCAAGCCAAGAGTCTTGCGCTGTATCCTGCGCAGGATAGGGGCCCAAAGTGGCTCAGCCAGAGGTAAGGGGAAACTTTTCTCCTTACCTCCAGGTAAACCACCCCAGCCCCTATGGGTCTCCTCAGGCTTGCGCCACCTCCTGAGGTGGCACAAGTCTGAGTAGAGCAGAGCGGCTTGAAGCAGCTCAGAACTCCCTAAGAACGGGGGTTGGGATCCAGCATAACTGCCGGGTTCCAGCCCCACACCTGCTCTCCACTGGCCCGGCCCAGGGCCGCCCCCCACCTCCACTCCCCCCGCCCTGGAATGGCTCCCTTCAGCCTCTTCCCCACCTCCTCCTCGCCCACCCCAGAGCCTTGCATCGGCCCAACTTGGCTGACACAAGGCTCAGTGCCTCCATCAGCATGGAGGCTTAAGTCAGCCTCCACAGGCTGATGTGCCTCCATGCGCCAGCCGAGCTAACTCATGAGAAGGCACAAACTGTTGGAGTTGGCGCAACTCCATCTGCTGTCCAGAGGGGGCAGGATGCTGTCCAGAAGGGGTCAAGCTATGGCCCAGTGACTCTGACCTTTCTACCTGTTCTCTCTGTGATCCTTGTGGGGTGTCGCCCTAACCCTTTATCCTTCCCTTCTCCTCTGAGCACTTCCTCTTGTTCTCTGACCACCAACCTGTCAAGATGGCTCTGATGTCCAGGCCATCTTGAGCACAAGGCATGCAGGGTGAGGCAGCTCCAGGGCCTTGCTATCACTAAGTAATAGCTGAACCTCTCATCCTAATCAGTTGCTATAAATATACACTCAATGGAACTGTAAGTAAATAACTTCTTTTTGCAACTTTAACAAGCCATTGCCTCTTTGTCTTTTTTATTGATTAGCAGTTAGCTGGGTGAAGGAGGTCCCTGGGGTGATACCCAAAAAAGGGGGGGGGTTGCTGCTTAATCTACTCTGCTTCCCCCCAAAGAGGAAACTATTTTTTAATTTCCTCCAACACAAACATGCCTTATGCATGTTTGAGACCCTTCTAGACTAATATGCTAGCAGTCGTTAATCTGGTTGTCTTGTAAGGTATTTGTAAGTATTCAGGTGATAAGAGGGATATAGATAATATTAATTACTATTATGGCATAAAAAGATATTTGGACAGAGATAATATCTTGAGCCACAGTTGGGCAGCCCAATCCTGAGCTGCCTGGAGCGTGGGGCTGCTGTTGCGCCAAAATGGCTACTACAGCATCCTGAGTGCAACTGCACATCCCGCAGAAACTCCTTTGGGGAAGCGGACTTTCGTGCCATGCTCCCGAGTAAGGGAAGTAAACCTGCAATGGGACTACTCAACTTCTGCATCGGTGCAGAACTGGAGAACCCCATGTTGGGCCACGTGGCCGAGCATGGGACTCAGGATCTGGGGAGTCGAGATCCATCAGTCCTGCCCTCCTCTGGCCCCAGTCCCTCCTCCCACCATGCCTTCCCTCTCCCTGCCCTCTCCTTCCCTGCCTCTACCCCAGAACGCCTGCTCCCTGCCTCCCCCACAACCCCATTCACCTGTCCACTGGCCAGCAGCCCAGGCAACCGCTGGATGGTGGACTGCCAGCCTCCCTCCGGCGCTAGCCCAGCAGAGGCACACTCTGGTTAGCTCTGGTGCTCAGCCCACGCTAACCCACAAAAAATACTTTATGGCACTTTTGTGATGGTGCACACCAGTGGAAAGCCAGTTCACCGAGCTCAGGATTGGGCTCTCAGTTACCTCAAAGACTTGGCATAAAAACAGTATGCTATAATTTCCCAAAGGAGTTCATTGTTGTTGTTATTAATGGCAGAGTTCTGTTTCCCTGGTGAATTTCCTCTCAGCCTATTTGTCCTGTTTGTGCTTGAGGCAAATCTCAGGGGAACTTTCCCTTCTCACATTCAAGCATATTTATGGATTGGATATTATCCCACTAGGAACAGGAACTAGCCTGTTCCTCCTTGTTGGGTAACGAATCCAGTGGATTTCACATCAAGATTAATTTCAGCACAACCAGTTTCTCAGCGGTACTTGGACTTATCTAAACTGTAAAGACGGACACTCTGTATGAATTTAATACTGTTATAGAGGAGAGAGCACAAGGAGGAAGAAAAATGACTGTTTTATATAAAGTTATCAATGGAAGGCAGCTGGATGCTAGAGGTAACATTGCTTTTCTGAATGACTTTCATATTCTGGGCAGTTCTTTGTGGTTCAGGGTACATGTAGAATTTTGAGGTGTGAGTCTGAGCATACCATGTGCATTTCAATATAACCAAGTCTGACTGTACAATGTCTGTTGTTGCAGGAAAAATAATTCCCAGTAAATCAGTTCTGAATGAGCCAAACAATTAATAGATCTAACTGGTGTTGAAATGTTAGGTCACCATAGTGGTCACCATCTGGCACAGAATAACAAATACTTGGGCTGCAATCCTGTACATACTTACCTAGGAGTAAGCCCCATTGAACTCCACAGGACTTTCTTCTGGGTCAACACCAATAGGATTGCACTGTCAATCACACTTATCTCAACAGTACTGGATTCTGGTAGTTATTGCTCATGTTTTTCATTTTCCTTTCTTCAGATGTAATTGCCAACATGGCAGAAGGCAATGGGACCACTTTGCCTGAGGAATTCATCTTAATAGGACTCACAAGCCACCGGGAGACAAGCATGGTACTTTTTGGTGTATTTGTTTTTATCTACATGGCAGCCATCTTTGGCAACTTGCTCATTGTTTCTTTGGTCAAAGCAGACCCACATCTTCATACGCCCATGTACTTCTTCCTCTCCACCTTCTCCATCCTGGAGACTTGCTATACATCCACTGTGGTGCCCCAGATGCTGTTTCACCTACTGTCTGTGAAAAGGGCCATTCCACTGATCTGTTGTGCTGTGCAACTGTGCCTTTTCCTTTCCTTTGGGATTACAGAGACCTTTCTTCTGAGCATCATGGCGTACGACCGCTACATTGCTATATGCCTTCCATTGCGTTATAGTCTCATCATAACCAAGCAGCTGTGCATTGGGATGGTAGTTGCTTCCTGTATGGGCGGTTTCTTACTTTCTTTTATTAATACTGCCTTCACTTTGAGACAATCCTTCTGTGGCCACAACAAGATTAACCATTTTCTCTGTGAAATGCCGGAAATGGTGAGGATAGCTTGTGAAGGAACACAACAAGCAAAGATGACCATGTCAATTTCCTGTGTGTTCACCCTGATTTTACCTCTTTTGTTGATACTTCTGTCATATACTTGCATTCTCGTCACCATTCTTGGTAGCCGCTCTAACAGGGAGAGGCGTAAGGCCATCTCCACCTGCTCTTCACACTTGGCAGTAGTTACGCTCTTTTTTGGTTCAGTCCTTTCGATGTACCTGAGGCCAAAGTCCAGGACTTCAATGGTGCATACCAAAATGGCCTCTGTATTTTATATAATTGTCACCCCTGCCCTCAACCCCATCATATACAGTCTGCGAAATAAGGAGGTGCTGCAGGCCCTGAAGAAATTGATGGGTACAGGCGGAAAGTGTAAGTAATTCGCTTCTGAGATTTCAGATAAATGAAACTAATCCATGCACTCAATCTCAAATTCAAAGCAAGTTTGCAAGATCTTCCATAGATAAAATTTCTGAGGAATTTTGACCAAAGCCAAAAGGGTTTTGTCATACATGACATGTCATGACTGGTGCTATTTACCAGGGTGAGGAAAGTACCCAAATGTCTGTTTTGTTTTTTAATCTTGCAGATCCATCCTCGATAGTATTGACTATCATGTGAACCCCCATACCCGTTACTTCTGCAATTGGTGACCATGTGCAGCACAACACTGGAAGATCCAGGACTGAATCTCCCCTCAGGGCCCAATCCTATCCAACTTTCCAGTGCCAATGCAGCCATGATATAGCCCCAAGGTAACTGAACAAACATTCCTTTATCATTATCCTTTATCTCACTGAGGGGGCCTCAGTGACTGCCCCCTCGCCACAGCATGCAGCATACACCCCATTGGCATAGATTCCTAAGTGCTAAAAGTTGGATAGGATTTGGCCTTCGGTCATGAAACTTCCTGGGAGATTTTGGATCACCTACCTCACAGGGTTGTTGTGAGGAGCAAAGTAGGGAAGGAACCATGTACACCACCCTGAGCTCCTTGGAAGGAGGGCAGCATAGAAATGTGAAAATAAATAAAAATAATGTAGAAATGAGCTATCACAGCTTACTCACTACAGATCAAATTTCATTGTCTACCAATAACAAACCAAATGCAGCATTGATCAATAGACTCAAATTTATGGAGTCAACTGTGTGACATCATGTGCAATCTGTGCAATCATCCATGGAAACTCTAAAATGAGCATGTTAAGGAACCTTTAACCATCAGCCACGGTGTACACACCTCCCAGAAGGGAGTCAGAACCTGAAGCTGTTAACTCAATGCACAGTTTATTTGGGGGATTAATTACAAAGAAAAACTTGTAGAACAGCACAGTAACCGAAATAGACCAAAGGGCTGGTGTCACTGGGGAGATAGAGTAAGAGTTGCAATCGCAGCAAGAGAATTAGTAAGGTTACACTGCTTCAGTGACATAGCATGCACAGAGAGTGCTGATTTTCCTGGGATTCCAGAGGTTATCTGAGAGGGTCAGGCTATAAAACAAGCAAGAGATGGGTAAAAGCCCGCAGTGTCCCAAAATGGCCTTTGTATTTAGTACCTGCAAAGAGCTGGAACATTATATAAGTCTATCCAGTAAAACCCTGCACATGCCCGATCTTGTCTGATCTTGGAAGCTAAGCAGGGTCAGGCCTGGTCAGTACTTGGATGGCAGACCGCCTGGGAATACCGGGTGCTGTAGGCTTATACCATAGTCTTTCGAGACTGAAGGTTGCCAACCATTTGTTTTCAGTGAGTAAGATAGGATTACAGCCTAAGGGTACAATCCTAACCAACTTTTCAGGACCAGGGTAAGGGCAATGCAGCTCTGAGGTAAGGGGACAAACATTCCTTTACCTTGAGGAGGACTCCGGGACTGCCAGCCAACTGCAGGATGCAGCACATGCCCCATTGGCAGAGCTATGTCAGTCTGGAAATGTGGTTAGGATTTGGGCCTAAGTCTTACTGAACACAATAAGCTTACTTCTGAGTAAAATAAATAACACCATTTTCAAACACCTCTGAGGATTCGAAGACTTTCTCCTGGCTTGGAAGCTTAGTGAAGCACTGTTGCCCTTCCTCAGATGGTTCTGGAACTCTGACATGAAGTATCATCTTCTCAGTGAATTCTTTTGAACCTGTATAAGAATCTACCCAACAGAGAAGAAACAGAATAGCCTGCCTGGGACTTGGTTTGAGAAGGATATCAATCATCAAGAGTTAACAAATCTAAAGTGCATTTGCTCATGCCAGACAAAGAACAATGCTGAACAAAAGTACTTTTAATTTAATCACATTCAACACTGGCAGGTAAAGTGATTTCAGTCATGAAGGTCTTGGGGTGGGAAAAATGAATTCTAGTGGATGAAACTGTATAGAGAAGTGATTCCCAAACTTTTTAGCTGTGGGATCTACCTCTTAAAATGAGACTCTGGGACCCACCCAGCTTGATGAGACTAAAACAAAAGCTTCACCTTACTAGATGCTCAAGCCTCTGTTTTTATCCCTTTTACAATGGTATGGGGGGGGGATCACTTTCTGGAGCATTTGTTGAGCTCTGGTTGCCTTGCGTTCCCCCTCACCTGGCCTTTGATCAGAGCCAAGGCAGGTTTGCCTACTCATGAGTAAATGCACACATTTGGCTTGGTTTTACCTTCCATAAAGTCCAAAACATTTTCCTTATCACTGGGAAACCTTCTCAAGAATTTGTTGGGGCCTGCGTTCATCAAATTGGGACCGTTCTGATAGTGTTGCACTCACCTTGGCCTGCCCTTCGATGTGGACTGAGGGACATTCAACTATTTCTGAGGAAACATACACCTGCTGCTTCATTTCGTTTCCTGTAGGGCTCAGTACATTTTACTTGTCAGCTATCATCTTGTCGATTTTGTGACCCACCAATAATCAGGTCACAACTCACAGTTTGAGAACCACTGGCATAGAGGACTATCCAATAAGAAAATATCAAGAGATGTTAGTGTAGCAGTGACTTTTTGGGGAGCAACCAAAACTCAGGGGTCAGGTTGCTGGATGTAGATGCAAGTTCAGGAAAGAATCAGAAAGGCAAAATGAAGAGACGAGAAACAGATTTCAGATTCTAAGCAGAGAGAGAGAGAGAGAGAGAGAGAGAGAGAGAGAGAGAGAGAGGAGCTGTTTCTACAAGCCTTCTCACTGCCATTTTTATTGTACTTTGCAACATTAATACAATTACATTCAGTTCCCAGATAGTGCCACATTAGAATTGCATACAGGGACTAGAACAATGGGTGCCTATTTCAAAGTGCCGTATCAGCTATTTTCACACTGCGGCCTCGGGAACTAGCACCCTCTTCGGTGTGCCTTCGTTGTGGGGGGAAGATTTGCCTTGCCTTGCCATGTTACCAAAGCCACAATGTGCTTCTGCATATGCACTAAAACACCACAGTTAGTGCTTAAATTATAGAGGGCAGGGGGGCATAATTCAGCTTCTATCACTACCCAAAGGCCATCCATTCCCCATGACCTGAATCTCTCCACTACATCTTTCTGTGGTTGTGTGTCTGCCTAAAGAAAGTAATTTGGTTTCCAAGTGTGCACTGCTGTGTTAACTCAGCCTGTGTATTCAGGTCTAACTGTCTTATATTCCTCTGCAGGCAGGATCTCTCTTTATCAAGCTAGCTGGCCTGTCTGATCTTATGAATGGAGTTTTAGTTACAAAATGGGGACAGACTCATGAAGAAATTTCACTCTTGAAGAGGAGTTTGATTTATTGATGGTGCCCTATATCATCTACTCTACATCTCCTCTCGCACAATCACAGTTGTTTGAGTCCAATTTTTGGGTAGGAATTTTCTTTTTGGACCCTAGTTTTGTGAACATGAGAACAGTACAGAAGAACAAAGGAGTGATACCAAAGGAATAGGGTATATATGAAGAAGAGATTTTTCTTCTTTGTGCTCTGAAAAAAGTGCCTCCCATCCTAATTGCTTTGTACTCAATGGAAATTGGTTGCACTGTTTTCAGTGGATGTGGGTGAAAATGTTATGAATGGCACCTTCCTTCTAGCTGTTCTCAGAATACATCATAATGACCTATTCTGGTACATGTAAGGGTGTGGCCTTTCCCAGTTTGAAGAGACACTTGGCCAACAGTCTGAGGCAAAGAGGCAAAGAAGAAAGGCCCATAGCCAGGGAGACAGACCAGGGACAGACTGCACTTGCTCCCGGTGTGGAAGGGATTGTCACTCCCGAATCGGCCTCTTCAGCCACACTAGACGCTGTTCCAGAACCACCATTCAGAGCGCGATACCATAGTCTTTCGAGACTGAAGGTTGCCATCATCATGAAGGGTGTGTGGCATTATTTTAAATTCCATTTTTTTCCTAAGAAATTTATCAATAAAAAGAAAAGTTGGTGTGTTACTTTGATCCAAAGGTAGCTATTTGTTCTCAGAAAACCAATGATGAGCTTCCCCCCATATTAGCCAAGATATAAGCCGCAACAAATAGCACTGTGTAAAAAGGAAGATTTCTGTCATCTTAACCATCTTCTAGCAATGTTGCTCAGTGGTAGATAGGGCTAGACAGATTGAGCTAATCTAGTGGTTCCCAAACTGTGGGTCTGGGATCCACCAGTGGGTTGTGACCCAATTTTTTTCAGGTTGTGAAACAGACAGGGCAGATGAGGCTATGTGCGTCAGGGTTAAACAAGTTGTTACTTGGGGGAGGGAACTGCTGCCCAATCACACCCCTTGGCATTTACAAATCAGGCAGCAGCCTCTAGAGCCTCTAAAAAGTTTGGGAACCACTGAATGAATCTGATAGAGCTGGGTGAGGTCAAACATCCAGACCACCCAACGTAATCCCCCCAATTGTAAGTCAAGACCACACGTTACCATTCCATGGTCTGTTTACCATTCCATGATCAGGATGTCACTTTCATCAAGCGTGAGTCTTACTTTAAGTTGCCCACAGAGCAAAAACTCCTATAGACTTAGCCTCCTTCATGGATTGTCTAGGAATTTTAGGCCTACATTGTTGATTCTGGCAACACTGTGATGCTGGGAGCCTTGCTAGAATGATGTCACAAGGAAGCAGAATGTTCACACACAGAGGCTTACTGAGCAAAGGGCAGGGCAACACTGAAGCGGTATGGTGACACAATGGTCTCCTCCCAAGAGGGCCACCCGCGCCACGTCCAAAGAAGACGGGCGCGCAGTATAGGCCCCATTGCCGCCGCGAACACCCTCCTCTTTGTCGTGATCCTGCTTGTGTTCCTTACCAGGCTGGGTGCAACCACAGGGGCTTGCCCAACCCCATGCCATTGTACCATGGAAATCCTTAACTGCAGCAGAGTCAGCAGACCACCTGGACTCCACCGTGTGCCCCTTCCCAAGACAGCTGCTCGCTCCCATGCGTTCTTCCTCTTGTGAGTACCTGCGCCCCAGGGGCAATCACCCCATTTCAGGCACTCAAGAACAAAGACATAATTCAAGGGGCCATTTAAACAAAAAATAAAACCCTTTCCTTCTAAAGAAACCAGAGCACGTGATGATTAAATCATCACAGTAACAAAACCCCAATATAAAAAGATAAAACAGAAACAGCAGCATGAAATAGGTATAATATGTCATTTCTGCTGGGGGGGGGGGGAGAAAGGGTGATTTGAACCTCACTATTGCACCTTCATGTCCTTCTGTCTTGCATTTTGAGTTTCTGGTGCTGGAGATGATGTGGGTTTTGGTAGGGAACAACATAGTGCCAAATGGGGTGGTAAGGATTGAACATATTGCTGTCTGCTCAGGGACTAAAATGTTCTTGCAAGAAGCTAAAAGGTACTTGCAAGGTCCTGATTTGGATTGGGACCATAGCATGGAAATAGCATGATGTTTCAGCTGTGTTATTTTCCCATTGAAAACCACTCACCCTTTTAACGTGCCATGCTATTTTTGAGGTTATATACATGTGGAGGGGTGTGATATTTTGGTGGTAAAAGAACTAAACACCATCTACCATGATGCAATGGTTTGGATTCAAATTGTGGCCACTGATTGGCTGCTCTTGGGAGTAAATTTAACCCATAACTACACAAATGTAAGCTCCAAACTACACACAAATGTGCATTTCAGAACTTGTCTAGTTTGACCCTTATGGTTTAATTCATTACCGTAATGTTCAACACTTCAGTCCCTTTTACACCCTGGTAGAACACTGAGAAGCTGACACTGACATCTGCCTAGGAAGGAAGGCATTTTAAATATTAGTCTATTCCTTTCACCTGCTGGTGGCTCCAAGAGGCTTTGCCTTATAGTGTCCTTGCCAGATAAGGACTTCCTGTCCAGAAGTATTTGCAAAATATAAAGCAAATCAGGTCAGCATAGATAGCCTTCTTCCAGAGAGGTGGGCTCTCAAAGTGATTCATGGTCAGTTAGGGCCCAATTGGCATAAGGCCCAGGGTCCAAGATGTTTATTTGAAGAGATTCCTGTTTAGGAGTAGCAATTCAAACTTCATTACTACATGTTTATTTTCCCCGAGGGACTTCACTGGGAACGCAATTTCTTCCATTGGGAAACAAGTGTGGAAAGCCTATCCTTGGGCCGAGTACTTGTGAGTATTCTCTCACCTTCAGACCTGTCTGAAACTATTCATTTTTTGTGTTGGTTTGGGCCAGTTTTACAGTAATTGTGGCTCCATGACAAGAAAACAGCAGTTGAAGTAAGCTGTGCAAGAACTTAGCTGAATGAAGCAAGGCAAGCATTTGGCAAGGATGCTCACTTGTGTAGTTGAAAAGATACTGAAGCTATTGGGCTACTGAAAGAGCTTTCTTGTACACCCTCAGCAACTCTATCATACAGAGAAATTTCACTAACCCTGAAGTGGTAATGCCCGAGGACTCATAATAGAAGAAGGAGATACTACATCCAAAATTGCCAATAAGATTGATAAGCATTTTTTCAAAATGTTGGCAACACAGCCTTAACTTTGCGGGGGGGGGGGGAGATACATTTTGGTGACTTATCAGATTTAATTTAAATTTCTGTACCTTTTATTGGATATACAGGAAGTCTTCAACTTGCACATGGATTACATTCCAAAAGTTCATTAGTAAGGTGGTTGTTTGGAACTTGGAATATATTTTCTATGCTGCAAATGTCATCAGGGTCCCAAGCTAGTCTGCAAAACCTCATTTCTTTTCATTCTTTCCCTTATCCATCATGCCACTTCCTTTTTCGCTTTCTCTTCTTTCTTCCACTTTCTCCTTCTCTTTTGGTGCCTTTTGCTTTCTGTCTCTATCCTTTCTTCTTTCTCCTGTCTTTTTTTCTTCTCGTCCTCTTGCTTTCCTTTCTTCTACCTCCTGCATGCTTTCTTTACATCTTTTCTTTACATCCTTGCACTCCACTCTCAGGGCTGATGGCAGCTTGTGACATAATCACAAGTCACCACAGATCTCCATTGAGCACTTCATCCTTGTTCACATCTCCTCATCCTCTTCCTTCAACATTTGTTCGCAAGTGCAGATAAAGTGTGGAAGTTCAAACCTCAGGAAGCCCTTCAAAACAGGTCATAAAGGTGACATCTTTAAGATGGAATAGAGGAACCTTATCTCAATTTTTGTATGCCTGTTTACCAAGTATGATGGTGCCCAAGTCATTCCCAGACTCACAACTATGGGCAGTCTGTAGGTATGGCCAGCAATGGAGATTCCCTCCTGTAAGCAGCCTTCTTCCTGTGTAATTGTTATGGAAGCAAATGTACGTAACATAGCTCTCACTTGGGCCCTTATTGAACTGGTTGGACATGTCATGTCATATCATGGACATGTCCGTGGAAGTGTTTCCACCCAGGGTCACTGGCTGTTCTGCACAGTTCATTACTCCAAATGCAGCTGGCTTGGAATTCATGAGTACAAAATGAAGTCCCATTAAGCTAATCTGATAAGAAAAAACACAAGGTTGTGATCTTTCCTATTTGATGCTGAAATGTTCCTCCATCTCTCCAGGCTTCTCAAAGGCAACAGCTTAACCAAACTTCGAAATACTTCCCTGGAGGGCTTGCTCTCACTTACGCATCTGTAAGTTTCTGTTCCCAGCAATACCCTTCTAGTTGCTGAGCCCGGGGGGAGGGGGTGATTGGTGGGCGTCCATATGGTTTTTTTTTCCTCTACCCAGGGCAAATAAACAGCTGAAGGTGGTAGGGGGAGAATATCTATTACAGAACAAGGATAGGAAAACAGAACAAGGAGAATTGCTGACTCCTGTCACTCTATCCATGCTATTTTTAAAGAAAATTTCAAAAAGTTAGAAATGCAATGACTCAGTTTGAGTCTGGTATTCTGTTCTATTCTGGAGCGAATTTTTCTAGCTCCACAGTTGCTGGAAAGGGCCTATTTGCTGAATCTCAGGCCCAAACTACCCACCCATACAAACAAGTCTGCAGACATTTGTTTGATGCACAAGCTGGGGTTGTGTGGATTGTTGTCTGTTTTTAGAGCTGGATGATCCAGCTGATGTCAGATAAGACTGAGAACAGACAAAGCAGGCAGTTGGCAAGTGTGTTGGGGGGAGCAGATTGGACACCCCTTGCCATTCTTTTTGTTTTAATCATCTCTTTGTGCTATTTGCAATAGGGATTTGTCATGTAATAAAATCCAGACCATTGAGAGATTTGCGTTTGAACCGGCTCCATTCCTGCAGTTTATGTAAGTCATTAAGCATAAAAATAGTATACATGGGAGAGGGGGTGGCCAGCTGGGGGCCTAGTAAGTTTCTACCCGATGGTCTGGCATCTGATTAGCTCTGTTCTGGAAGCAGTTTCCCTCCCACAACAATGTCTAAAAACAAAGGGGTATTGGGGATCAAAGCTTGCTGTAGAAGCCTTATGAGACCAGATCTCTGGCTGCTTTGGGGGGGGGGGGTGATTCATTGCTGAGTGAAATGCACTCTGCATGTGCTCAGAAGCTTCAAGTTAAAACCGTTTTACACGTTTCTGGGTTGAACATGGAGGTACAAAGATACAGCTGAGTACTTATACTAGCCCTGAAATTTGTTCTTAATTGTAGTACCCTTTATATATAGAGGCTTGCCCAGTATTCACTTTCATGTCCTTTTGGCACCAGGCAAAGACCTGTTTATTTTTCTTTTAGAACTTGTTGCTGAATTATTTTCTATTTGCCTTGTTTTAAGGTTTTATTTCCAACTCTGCTATTTTGATCATGTAATGGTTTCTGTATTATAATTTGTTATGTACATTGCTTTATTGATGGCAGCTTTTGCTGCTGCTCTGTGTATGTGTGTGTGTGTTTTAAGAGGAAGGGCAGTATATAAATTTAATATTTTTAGTGTCAGATCTCACCCTGTGAAATGGGAAGTGATATCATAGTGCCTCTGAGCATATGCAGAGTGAGGATTTACCATCTAGTGAAACCTAGTTCACCAGAATCAGAATGTGGCTACCGTACAGGTTTACACAAAGGAACCTTCAGACATATGCACTGGAACTTCATTCAGGAGAGGAATAATTTGGGGGCATTCACAAGTGGGTATTGGGGGATGAGAATCAGAGAGCCAGTTGCCCCAATGAATGCCCCACTAGCATCACATTTTGCTATAGTGACTCTGTGTGCCAATTTCATTTCTCCAATCAGACAGGGGTTTGAATAAAATGAGAGAATGAATGAAATAGCAGTTAGGAAATGAGAAATCCTCTTTCCTTTACTGTACAGCTTTATTTTGCATTGTGCAAAACCTGGTACATAATATTGGTTTCTGTTTCCCCTCTCAGAAACCTCAGTGGCAATGTCATTGATCACCTCACGATCGGGGCATTCGAGGCTTGGCATGGAATGCAGTTTTTGCTCAAACTGTAAGTTGAAACAGCCAGTCTCTAGAGCCAATGGCATATCTAGGGTGTGGCAAGTAAAGACATCTGCCCTGGGCACCAATTGAAGGGGGGAGCTAAGCACGGACTTACCCATATTCTTCAAATGGTGCATTTCCACACCACTGCCAATGGTGCATTTTTGCACCCATATCAGGAGACCACCAAAAAGAGGTAAATGCCTGAAGAAAAAAAAAAATTCAAGGTGTTTCCATATACCAGAAACAGAGGGGGTATCTAGAATGTGGCAAGTGGGGTCATCTGTGTAGTCTGCTGAATAAATTAATGTGGTGGGATGAACAGTGTTGGCTTCCAAACCATGATCTCCTCCTCTCCATTTGGTTAGGAGTGCAATTTCAATACTTGCCATGGGTGCCATTTTTCCCTAGATTCACCACTGCCTACTCTAGAGCAAAGGCAAAAGAATTGTTAACAGTACAATCCTACACACGTCTAGTTAGAAGTCAATCCCACTGTGTTCAATGAGGTTGACTCCTAGGAAAGTACACACTTATATAGAATTGCAGCCTGGGGGTGGTTGGGTGTTGTTTGTTTGACCTAGGGTTTAAACTCTCAACACTGTATTGAATGGCACAGTTCAGCCCTGGCAGATGTAGCATATAGTTGTAATGAAGAGAAGGCGTCTGTACTTGATTAGAGATCAGTCCACTTGTCATCCTGTGATCCTCATCTGACCATTGAACGCCATGTGGCAATGGGAAGGGAACCACAGCCTGTACATCACATGACGGGGGAAGAACATGATACACAATGGCAGCCTATGCTGTTATTTACTGCCACCAAAGACACAGGATTAAAATGGAATTAAGGCTCTGCATCACATCTCTCCTCCAGTTTGTGGGATGCCCATTGCTCATTCACTCTCTAAGCCCATGAAGCATTTGGCCAATAGAGTCTCCTGGAAAGCCAAGGGTCTCATAGCTCTTAGCTAATGTCTTTTACCAGGCAGGCAGGATGCTTTTAAAAACAGAAATAGTTTCCGGAGTAAAAGACAAAGCACAACATAAGGAAAATTGAAAGCTGTGGTCAGAGGCAATACTAAATAGCAGCTGAGGGGGGCGCTATTCCAAACCAGGGATGCATATGGACAGAGAATGGTTGCAACCCCCACCATGGTCTCATTTGGGTTTTCTCCTCCTGCCCTGGAGGAAGGCTCCCATTTCAGCCTTGGCAATGCTTCTCTGCCATTCTGTCAATTCTAAGAATTTGGCCCATTCATTAGGCCAACTGAGCCACCTGGCTCAGGCAGCAGTATTGCAGGAGGCATCCTTCTGTCTCCATTCACCTCTGCTGCTCTTGCTGCTCCCTGGATTCCACAAGGAACAGGGAAATGGAGCAGAAGAGGAAGAGAGGCGCAAAGGAGAAGCAGCATCTGGTACACAACTGGGAGCAGCAGCATATGATACACTGCTGGGGCAGCATTTGGTGCACTGCCTGAGATTTCAGGAGCCCTTGAACTGGGGGGTCTGCTGATGCCGGAGAGCCATTTTTGCCCCTGTGTGGCTCTTCTGCTTGGGGCAGCAAAATGCCTTCAGCTGGCCTGTTGTTTAAACTGTTTAAATTTCTTTCTGCATTTTCTACACTGGACATTGTTGGTTTGATTCCTCCCCCTCTTCATTCCCTTCCAGAGATCTCACCCATAATCCACTGACAGTCATTCAGGACTCATATTTTTACAAACTGCCCTCACTGAAATTCCTGTAAGTATCAGAAGTGATTTTGTTTTTACTATGATGACAGTGCATGCAGGGTTTTCTGCAGAGCTGGTGTATCACAGCAGCAGAGAGATCGAGATGCAAATCAGGCAGTCCAGGCCAGGCATGTGCAGGCCCTCAGTGGTGGACCTCCCATTCATTCTATGGGGCAAATACAAATATGGGCCAAAAAAAAAAAAATACAAATGTTTTTAATTTAATGTCAAGTCTCATCTCTAGAAGTAATAAGAAGAAGAAAGAAGAGATTATCTCTGCAAATAGGCAAAGTTTAACATTTGAAACTGCTTTTCAAACCTGAAACACGTGAATAAATGGCCAGGACCATCCAGTCCGTGAGGTTTGCTGAGGATGTCACCTCAGGCAACAGACTGGCAGAAAGTGGCCACCTCCATCTGCCTGTTCACCTCCAGTGAATCTCCTCCTCCTGCCACTTCCTAATTTTGAAAAGATGGAGGTGAAGTGGAAGAGGATGTGTGAAGGAGAGTGCAGTATTGGCCCTCTTCCTTTTTCATTCCAGGGAGTGAGTGGAACAGAGGCTGGTGGATCACCAGGCAAAAGAGGGTCAACATTTGTCATGCCACTTCTGATGCCAAAAGGTCTTGAGCTGGTCCTGTTTGAGGCACTCTTTCTTCTACCATTGCTTGACTCTTGACTGAGCCACAAAAACCTCTCCCTTTGTCACGGTGTGGAGCCAAGTATATTTGAAAACTCCAAAGCAGCAAACCCTGTCGGTCTTGTGAGATGGGGTCTCCTGGGCCCTCTTTCTCCACCACATCACAAACATGCTGTGGTGCATCCCTCTGTGCCTGGAACAACCATTGCAAAGACTCTCTCTTCTTATTTCAGAGAACTTGGTAACACAGAAATAACCCCAAAGATTGTGGAGAACCTGCTCCAGAAATCCCTGCCATTGAAGACTCTGTAAGTACAATGCCTGACTTTTTTTCTTTTGCTAAGTGCCAAGTGAGCAAAGGAAGGAGAGAACTATCTTTCTGGGTAGAGGCTGTATTTTTTTCCATGTGGGGGTTAATGACTTATACTCAAATGGTTCCCTTCAAGTTGTCAACACAGTGGTTCCCTGCTTTACAACAGTAACCCATACTGGAGGGTTATATAATGAGAGCCAGGGTAGTGTAGTGGTTTGGGAAGTGGACTTAGACCTGGATGATCCAGGTTCAAATCTCCCCTCAGCCACAAAGCTTCCTGGGTGACCTTGGGTCAGTCACTTTCTCTCAGCCTCACCTACCTCACAGGGTTGTTGTGAGGACAAGAAGGAGGGGAGGAGCAGCTGTGTAAACCGCCCCGAGCTCTTTGGAGGAAGGGCAGTATAAAAATGTGAATAAATAAATAAATAATATAATACCCATTATATTGCAAAAATATTATACAGGTTGAGTTTTGGTATTCATGATGGTTCCGTTCCCAGAACTCACGTGGATGGCAAAGATCACATTAAAGCAAATCCATTTAAAAAACAATGTCCCTTTGCTAGCCTTGCTTACCTTTGTGGTATAACACGGAGGTATTAGGTAGACAATCCATCAATCAGTTTCTCTCCAGGCGCTTAGAAAGGCTTCACTCCAAGCCAACAACCCTTCACTTCACCCAGAGCGCAGCGTTGGGAAAGAATGCAAAGTGATTATCATTCTTTCACACACTCAGGGAGAAGGGAGGGGTCGCTTGCCTTGGAGTGAAGTCGTTCTGAGTGCCTGGAGAGAGAATGATTGATAGATAGTCAGTCAGTTGCCCTTTCTCACATTACAACTTTTTTCCTTTAATTTAAAGGGCCCTTTTCATCATGTTGAGATAAAACTGCAGGTGAAAAATCAGTTGATAATTTGGTTATACCTGTAATGTAATCCCAATAATGCATTATTTTTTAATAATTTGTTCCCAGAAGTTGACGTTTCTGCCAAAGAGCTATTTCCCTCTTTAAAATATAAGTTGAAAGATGCCTGCTGTGCTCTTTAGGGGCCATGGTTATAAGTTTACACAATGTTGTTACAGGGCTGTAGCCTTTGCTCCATACACACAGCCACAATGTTAAAAATGCTGCTACTGGCTAAGACACTGTCTAGAAGGCTTGCATTGGCATAGCTCATCTATCACCTACAAAGTCCCTAGTAGCAGCTATCATGAGCCTAGTGAACAGTGTTTTACTGTGGAGAGTCCAGTGTAAAGTGATTTGATCGTAAAGTGGACCCATTGTAAAGGAGGGGGTCCACTGTAAATCACATTTCCAACTCAGCAAGCTGAACTTTTATGGAAGCTTTGCTGTGAGGATGGTTGTGCTTGAGCAGTGGTTTCTATACAGTGTTCTGGGGGATGCTGGGGTTCCTTAGTACTTTAACAAGGGTCCTTCAGTAAGATGGTCTGAAATGACAGATGGGTTTCCCTGCTTGCCTGTCACTACTGTGTTCAGTCTTCCAAGATGCACTCTCCATTCATGTGGGCAGTGTGTGTGTGTGTGTGTGTGTGTGTGTGTGTGTGCGTGTGTGCGTGTGCGCGCACGTGTGTGTAAATTGCAGATGTGGAGAGAGTTTGCAGGAGATAAGTCCATGTGGACAAATGCCCACGATCATGAAAAGTTTCACACTGTGCTAGACTTGTGAACACATCTTGGCATTGGTGTGAGAGACCTACAGCTCCAACTTTTTCCACCCATGGCCATTCTGTATGTTTCTCCATTTCAAAAAAAATTCTTTTTTTCTTCCACTTCTTCTTTTCCATCATGGGCAATATGATCCCATTCACCATCATTCAACTACTTGTGGGAAAAGGTAATCATAGCTCAACAACAGAGTGCATCCTTTCCATATGGCAAGTCCCATTAATAGGATCTCTGGTAGCAGTGCTTGGACAGACTCTGGCATGAACCCTTAGAGAATCACTGCCAGTTTGTGATAGAAAGTCCCGAGATAAGTGGACCAAGCATCTTACATAGTACAAGGCAACCTTTCATAACCTCCTTCAAGTAATAATTTATCATATACCAACATCTCATTCACAGCAATGCTACCTCTCACTCCTTCAGTTATGTGTAGATGAGGATATACTTTCATTGGATTAGTTTTGAAACAGAATCTGTTTCCTCAAGGTAGGGAGACTGTGGTTAAAAAATCTTAAGATATGAACCCAGCTCTAGAAAGAGCTGAATTTGACTTGGAGATTGCTGGTTACTGGCCACACATGTAAGGAACACAAGGAGTTTGTCTTTTTTTCATCCACAGTGTCTTACCCAACAAGATGACCTGCTGCCTTTGCCATATTAAGGATGACATTGAAGTTATGTGTGATACAGTCAAGTTGGACTGTACCGATCCGTGTACGGGAAACATCAGTACTTTCTGTGGTAAGTACCTGTACACGTAAGCAAACACATGGGCCCCTCACTTTCCATGGCCTTCTACCTTTCTCTCCCTCGTTTTTAAAAGCCTGGCAGTGACTGTAGAACAGAGAAGGAAGTGCATGGAGGATAGTAGAGTGGTGACCTAGAGGGAACACTCTAGGCTACCACTCTACTATCTTCCACTCCTTTTTCCTCTATCCAGGCTCTGCGTGTTTTTGTTTTGTTTTGTTTTTTTAAGATTAGAGGGAGAACAGGAACAGGAGAAGGAAGAAGAGCAGATGTAACTGCTTCTGGTGGCATTGGAATGGGTGAGCCAGGGGGAATTAGTGTGCATGACTGATTGGCAGAGGTATGATGATTGGCAACCTTCAGTCTCGAAAGACTATGGTATAAGCCTACAGCACCCAGTATTCCCAGGTGGTCTCCCATCCAAGTATTAACCAGGCCTGACCCTACTTAGCTTCCAAGATCAGACAAGATTAGGCATATGCAGGCTGGTACTATGTGCATGTGGGGCAAGGAGTCACGTCAGAGGTCAGCTGGATCTCCGAAGTCTCCTAAATTTGCAAGAATTGGCAGTGTATGTAATTCAGCTTAATAGTTTGTGCTGTTACTGCCATGTTCCACCTTCCCCGTTGACAACTAGGTTCCCTCAGAGGCCACTGCAGACAATTCATGGGTATGGAGGGCAGGAAAGGAAGCTACTTGGTTACAACTCCTTCAGTGATCCTACAACATTGAAGAAGGGGTGTTCTCCAATCACTGCCCTCCAGTCCCCCAATTCTTCCCAATCAGGGAAAGAAAGAAGAGCAATCTTGAATGGCAATCTCCCCACCCCCCATGCTGCTGGATATTCCCCTATGCTTAAATTGCCCCTTTCCCTTAACTTGGTCAAGAAGTGACCACAGACTGATGTGCACTGGTCAGGAAAATAGATAGGAGATAACTTGGAATGCACCTCTCTTACTACTGGTGCACAGAGAAGTGCCTTCCAAGATTGCTCTGTGATATGTTTGTATGAGCAGACACATGCCTGCAAGTATTGGGGGCTCTAGAATTGGGCTTGACCAGAGGGGCCCCACACCCTGGTGCTCACTCTGCAAGGGATGGAGCACCTCTACACCTATTCATCACTTCCCATCAATCCACCTGCCACTCAACATAACTGCTTCATCCAAGCCAGGGGTCTCCAAACTTTTTGGCCAGAGGGCCGCATCAAATATCTGGCGCAGTGTTGAGGGCCGGAAAAAAAATTAAATATAAAATCCAGCCCTCAGAACATCCTCCAGATGCAACTAGAACACAGCTCCAGTTGTGTTCAGTCAAGTGGACCAGAGGCTTTCAGGGTGCAAGAGGCTGGCCGCAGGCCAGATAGAGGCTTGCCGCGGGTCGCATCTGGCCCCCGGGCCGGGGTTTGGAGACCCCTGATCCAAGCCTTGTTAGCGAGCTGACCCTGCCAGTGATCTGTCTGTATAAGGCAGTCTCCTTCATGTGTTAATTTCCTTCCACTCCCTTTGCCCCTTGCCAAAGTCCTCCTTCAGACCAGGCAAACCAATTTCACAGCTGCTGCTTCTTCCTCTGCAGGCCAGATGACCACCCAAATGGGCAAGGTGATCTGCTACCCCAATTATAGTTTAATGTCATGGACTATGCCACACACATAACTAATCAAACAGGATGACACAGTAATATATTTCTCCATACATACATTCCCTTCTTGAAATATATCACTGTACTCAAGTACCTCCTGACACCTGTTGTTTCTCTTCTGTTCTTGCTTCTGAGTAGAGAAAGATGAGCCTTTGAGTAAGATGCAAGAGGAAGTCATAAAGGTGTTAGAAATCAGGAAAACAAATTCCAGCAATAAACTACACATTGTGCCTGAGAACCAGTTGCACAAGCAGAACATCACCCCAGTGTTCGTCGTGAAAAAGGATCGCCCCAGTTTAGGTGATCTCACCCCACACCTTTTGAAATCGGTCAAGGAACTGAGAAAGCTGAAAGCTGCTGAGTTTCTGAAAATCAAGTGGACAGACAGAACTGAACTGAAAAAACTGTACATGCTGGCCAACTTGCTGCAGATGGCACTCAAAGTCAAACTTGCAGAAGCTGAAAGAAATGCTGCAGAAGCTGAAAAAAGCACTGCACAGAACACAGCCCAAAATGAGACGTCTGCGCAGGGGTCTGCTGGTGTGACCCCAGAGGAATCTGCAGGTACCAAACCTGAGAACGAAACACAGCTCAAAAGAGTCAGTAGAGACATTTTGCTTGGAAGCAATCATAGGAAAAACGAGAGATTTCGCAGGTCTAACAGAGACAGGCGAGAATTCCCAAGGGGCAGAATCCCACATGCGGAACGGCTGAATGACGCAGGCGTACTTAGTAAGATTCCACACTGGGGTAAGTTATCAGAGGAACCTGAGAGTGCTGCTTCCCGTCTCAGGCAGCGCCATGCAGTGCTTCGGTCCATTGCAAAACGCTCCATTGTGAACTACCCAACCAAGGCACCCATGTTGACAGCTTCCATCATGGTGGACAATGACGCCAGTGACTTGACTGGCAAAGTCGTGATCATCCTGAAGCACGCCAATCAATCAGAGACATCAGATGAATCGGAGAAAGCGGAGCAGCTGGAAGAGGAGGAAGTGGCGACTTCGACAACCCCGCCGACCACAACGAAGCCTAACCTCCTCGAAGAACCCAATGGAGAAGAAAAGGAAGAACAAGAAGAAGAGGAAGAAGAGGAGAAAGAAAAGTCAGAAAAGAAGAAACCTACACCTCCTTCAATGAGTAAGGAAGAGCTGCTCGAGCAACTAATTCAACAGCTTCACCCTGCTGAGGGAGGTGACACATCCAAAGTCCCAGCAGAAGATTCAGAAACCTCCTTAAATGATCTCTCCCCTGATATAACCTTGTCTGATGAGATGCACTGGGAGCATCACAAACTGAAGAAGACTACTGCTGCCCCAGCTGAAATCTTGCCACCTGGTGAGGACTATTTGCTTCAGGGAGATCTCTTTGAAGCCGAGATGAACAAGAGATTAGTGACTCTCATCCCGAATGCACCAGTCAGGAACCTCATATCCCATCTGATCCGTATCGTGAAAATGGACTGCACAGAGCCCAGGGTCCAGCTGGCGTGCGCCAAGCTCATCTTCAGGGCAGGTCTCCTCATGAAACTCTTCAGTGACCGAGAAAGCACGAAGGAGACCTCTTCCCTATGGAAGTCATACCTTTGGTCTATCCAGAATGTGGCCAATGTGACCACCCCAAGCCCAAGGAAACTGGAGAAACCTGAGGTAAGAGTTGAGGTGTCCAGTGGTCAACCAGGTCAGGCAGCATCTGAGAGCCCATGCTCATCCAAGTGCCTATCCAGTTGGACCAATCTCTGGACACTCAGTACCAGTGGCAATGGTAGCACCCACAGCTCTGCGGGGGAGGGGGAGCTGAGCTTTGTCACAGCATGGCAGGCCCAGTTCACAGTAAGCCCTGTAGGTTACTACAGGGCCCCTAGTAACCTGGCACAGCACCGTGTAAGAGGAAAACCTAAGCCAAAACTAGCCAAGGCTACTATCAGCAGCCTAGCCAACAATCAGCTTGACCTGGATGTGGCTACAACATTGTTCACTGGGCCAGGGCAGGAGATGTTCATGTAATGTCAGTTTCAGCAAAGCAAGGGGCTGAGCCTTTAAACATCTGGGTCCAGTCTGGTTCAGGTTCGAAGTGGTAACAGACACTGGCAATCAGTCCAGATGCAGATTTTGCTTTCAGTGTAATTGTATAAAATGAACATAGCGGTGACTAACTTTAAAATTTGCTCTGGAAATTTGATTTGCAGATCAATCCTTACCCCTTATTCAGTGCGGGGTTGGGGTTGCCTGCAGCTCAACCTGGGGCAAGAGGTATCAATTTCCTTTACCCTGGGTAACACGGCAGCAGCCCCAGTGGGTCTACTTGGATCTGTGCCACCTAAAGTGGTGGGCACAGATCTGAGCAACCTGGTGCTGTGCCGGGTCACCCGGGACTGGGGTGATGATTCAACCCAAGTGCCGGATCCTGGCTCCACCCCTTCCGCCCATGGGCCGCTCATGGGCCAGCCTGCCGCCCACCCATTTATTTATTTTAATATATAACAGTAGGTCACCAACAAATCAATAACCAACAAACCAGTGGCCAGTTACAAATCATTTTTTGTTACATAAAGCGCTTGTGTTTTCCTTTTTTGGTTATTCGGCCCTAACCTTTGAGAGAATACAGATATTTCAGTATGGTTTGTTTCATTGCATTCTGCACTGAAGTATGCATCAAATGATAAGTATATAACTTGATAATATCATTTGTAAATGGTATCACCTGGTCTACACATTCCCGCAGCCCTCTAGTGACGCCACTGGATCGTCTTCTTTGTCCCTCTCCCTTCTTCCCCCTAGGCATCACACACACCTCCTCCTCCTTTTTCATCATTAGTGGATTGAAAAACCTGGGAAGTGGGCAGAAAAGTAACTGTACGAAGAGGAGAAGCTGTTCTAAAGAAGCTCTAAGCCAGGACCTCTCTTCTGTTCCATATACATCCTGTAGAAGCAGGAAGAGGAGGGAGGAGACAGGGGTGGTGGCAGCAGAAGCTCCTACTAGGCTGGTATCTCTCTCTCTCTCTCTCTCTCTCTCTCTCTCTCTCTCTCTCTCAGAACTGGACTGAGCCTGGCCAATAAAAAGGGCAAGGCAATGTAGGAGAAATGATTTACACAACACAACATGATGACTACGCAACACAAAATGAACACAACATGCAACACAAGACTGGAGATAAAATTGTTCAGGGTTTATAAGAACAGGGCTGGGCCAGAGTCTTGCCAAGAAGTAAGGAGATCTGATCCTGTGTATAAGATTCAAGCATCTACCTATACCATGAGAGACAGAAATGCAGGGTTGTCAGTCAATCATAAAACTGCAACATGTCTACATTGGTTCCAGCAACAATTCAGTGCTATCATGTCTGCATTAATTTCAAAGACTACCTATCGGGAACTTAAAGCAAGTGAGAAATGCAGCACCCTGACCTGCTTAAGCCCTAGTGCCCATTTGCCACTTCTTCAAGCCTATCACTGGAAACAGATGGTTCACCCAGCCTCATCGGTGAACCAGCCCTATTCAGAAGGACTGTAATGTTTAGGTCTTTCTCATACATCTGTTTTTGATTAGGATTAAGGTGTAGCTAAATGGACTGACAGATGTGGGTGCCCCCTGCCAATATGCTACTTAAGGCAATAGCCTCAGTCATCCATGGGCCAACCATTGAGTTGGGTACACCTTGCATACAGAAGGATTCCATTTTCCATCTCTGTCGTCTTTTACTGAGGAGTATCTCAAGGTAGCAAGGCTGCAGAAGACTATGGAGGAATAGCTTCTAGATCAGTGGTTTCCAATCTTTAGGAACCCACGGACCATTGAGGCAAAATTGAAATTGTTGTGGACCACATGTAACCTCCCACCTCCACCCCCTGCACAGAAAGAAAATACAATTAAATTTGTAATAATTAGATATTTATTAGAGAGTTATTCGATTTATCGAGAATATTTGTGGGTTGCTGCTTTTGTTGCTGGCTCTGACTGTGGCTATGGGTGGTCCATTGTCCACTCTCTCTGGAGTTCTGTGGGGAAGCATCTCCCTGACGAGTGCTCCCCCATGGACTACTAGAGAGGGTGGAGAACAGAATGTCCACAGCCACAGCTGACACTTCAGTGCTGGATGTGGGTGGTCAGTTTTCTGCCCTCTCTGGTGGTCCATGGGGGAGCACATGCTCGGCAAGGCAATGGAAGTGATCCAAGGTAATCTTTCTTTTCCTGAGACCTCACAGACCACTTCTCAGAATCTCACAGACCCCCTGTAGACCATGGGCCAGGAACCAGTATTCTAGATGGAGCAGAGAGCATGAGGTTAAATGGGCCAATGTTTGATTGTAAGGTGACTTTTTACGTTTATATGAGAGCAAATTGGTACAAGTGGTACCGGTGGCATAGCTGGAGGGGGGCGGAGCAGCCAGTCTGGCAGGGAGCGGGCAAGCAACCCCTCCCTTCAGAGCCAAATCAACGTATGGCTCCGTTTTGCTCCCCCCGCTGGGAATGGCTCCGAAGGGAGGGGCTGCTTGCCTGCCCCACCGAGCCTCCCCGCCAGAGTGCTCCGCCCCCTCTAGCTACGTCACTGAGTGGTACTTTATGGGGGGGGGACAGAAACACAGAAAGGTTCATCTTCCTTCTCTTTGTCTCATCTTGCAGATAGCAAGCCAGGGAATCCCAGAATATGGGTATGGCAACAAGCTATTGTTGGCAATTTCAGTGACAGCAGCAATCATTATTATCATTTCAATCATTTGCCTGATCGAGGTAAGTTGGAAATGCATTTTTCAGTTCCTGATTTGAATGGATTCATCTCCCATGTCCCAACACCTTGAGGTTGGAACAGAGGCATCACTAGGGTTTATGTCACCTGATGCAGGAGGCCAGTGCATCACCCCCATGATGGACTTCCTCCCATGAGATGGGCAGAACAACACCCCAGGCAGTGGGCATGCTGATCCACCATTGCCCTGCCCCCCCCACTGGTTTTTTTGGCTATAATGTTTGATAGAATACAGATATTTCAACGCAGTTTGTTTCATTGTGTTCTGCATCAAATTACACATTGAATTATATATAATGATGGTATTATTCAAAAATAGCAAGATTTTAAAAATTTTGACTAGTAGTGGTGTCACCCCCCCCTCGTGCATTTCACCCGATGCGGCCTGCACCCCTGGACCTTCCTAGTGATGCCACTGGGTTGGAAGTGAAGCAATGTCCTGATGCTGTATAAGGATGTATACATATAAAGGATTTCTCTGCTTCTTAAACAGATCTGCTCTCATCGTTCTGCAGCAAAAGATGGCACCACTCAAGAAAAATGGTAATTCTTGTAAAATTCTTGATTCTGCATTTTTAGAATTTCATGTGTATGATCTAGTTTTAAGTATAGGATTTGAGTCACTGGAAATTTCCAATTCCATTACACACACACACACACACACACACACACACACACACAAACTTTTTTAGCTTGCACGATAAAGGATGAAAGGCTTGTGAATTTCATTAATCCAAGGAGTTCCTTGTGTTTCCACCATGTCAAGCAATGAGGGAGCCCCAAATGTCTTTGCAGTCATGGACATGTATATACATAAATGGTCAACAACCCTTTGGAAGAACCCCACTTGATCAAACCATGTTGACCCCTAGGCCAATATCTTCTTGTCGCCAGTGGCCAACCAGATTCCAGGTAGCCCATAAATACAATATGAATGCTATGTCAGCACTCCATGATTTTTTTGCTCCCAGGATCCATCATTCAGAGGTTGTTGTTTATTTTTTGCTTTTAACCATGGTGATCCCATAATTCTGGCTAATAGCCAAGTCACTGATAGTCCCTCCTAATCCTTAAAGCTATCCAAGCTTGGGGTCATCCCCCATTATGTAAATTAACAGCCAAATCCCGCCCCCCACCACACCATTGCATGCAGCTTTTCCAATGGAGCACACTTGGCATGCTATGGTGGGAGGAGAGACCAGAAGGCCAACCAGAGATAAGCAAAATGCTTTTTAACTTACCTCTGGCTTGGCCTTCTGGTCACCTATGGGTCTCCTTGGATCCATCCCAGGAATGTAACTGGCATATGACTGAAGAGAGAAAGGGGGCAGGTCTGTCCAGGGAATGGGGCATAGGATCCTGGCACAGGTCGCTACCACTGGAATCTATCCCTTCCCTCCGGTGAACCTCCCCTGCCTTCCCCTCTGCCCGTGATCCGCCCCTTCCACCAACTTACCTGGGGTGGTGCAGTCTGGGCTGTACGGCGACAAGCCCGCAGAGCTGATGACCCTTTGCGTTGATGGCTCTGAAGCTCCTGTCACTGGTGTGCCATTTGCAGAGCACTGCTGTATTTACAGCAGTGGAACACAAGTTCCGCTGTCATAAATGCCACTTAGTATTGGGCCATACAGGAATACACTGTGTGAATGTTTTTTGGTCTGAAATAAACGTCACACTGTCTGTGCCTGCTATTAGCAGGTGAAGTAGTTAGCACAGAGGAAGCCCAATTGAAATTACATACACACACACTTCCCCTTTCAATAGTGTTTCCAGAGTGCTTTACGAGAAGTATACCAATATGACAGCAATTAAAGAACCGGACATATGCTATTTAAAGAACCAAGCCACTGACAACTCAAAGTAGCTAATATGGATATAAGCATTGAGGTTCATGGCAGATTTGTGTGATTTTAATATAAACAGCAGTTGCAGATATCATATATTGCCTTTTAAAATCCAGATTTCAAAATGCAAAGTCTAGAATTTAGAGCAGGGGTCTCCAAACCCCGGCCCGGGGGCCAGATGCGGCCCGCAGCAAGCCTCTTTCTGGCCCGCGGCCAACTTCTTGTCCCCTGAAAGCCTCTGGCCCACTCAGCTGAACATGACCAAGGAACTGTGCTCTGATTGTGTCTGGAGGGTGTTCTGGGGGCCAGCGAGGTTGAATGAATGAACTCATTCATTCATTTATTCACTCATCTAAGTTCCATTAATTTACTTATTTAAATTTTATATTTAAATTTTTTCTGGCCCTCCACACCACACCAGATATTTGATGCAGCCCTCTGGCCAAAATGTTTGGAGACCCCTGATTTAGAGCATTTCACAGAGATTTAAAATGTGGAAGAGTTTATCTTCCTCCTCCCCTCCCCTGAATTCTGCATCATTGTTGGTTCCCAAAGCAAGTGTGTACTCCATCAAAGGATGCATGCTTCCTGCTAAAGTGGTATCAAACACTCTTATTACTTATTTTTTCTTAAAAGGTCTTTTCTGGGCCGGAGGAAGAAAAGCTTAGAGCAGGTAATTGCTAAACTGATACGCTCCAATATTATACTTGGACCTGAAAAATTTGGGTCTTAAGTTTCAATCGGTTCCAAGAGTTATCATGGGCAAGTCCCAGTTTCTTATGCTCAGTTTCCCCTTTATTAAAAAGCCTAAATTAGGAGGAGTGGTTGCAATATGACTTGCACCCAACTGGATCAATTCCAATCAAAGGTCCATCTAGTTCAGCATTTTTTTTCACCAGCCACCAGTCAAATTTCCTGGGAAAGGATGGAATCAGCCATCCACCCCACCCCCACCCCCCACATGGCCCAACTTCTGGTCACCAGAGATACGTTCCCGTTGAATATGGTGGTTCCATTCATTGTTTTCATGACTATCACCCATTCATACAAGGGATAACACCAGGCAAGTTATCACTCCAGCAGCAGCAACAGCAGATCATAGGAAAGACAATAGGAAAACAAACAAACAAACAAACAAACAAACAAACAAACAAACAAATAAAAGCCAGAGCTGCTGTCAACTGTTTATTGGAAATTATGAATAATTCCCAATACTTGGGAATGCAACAGAATTTAATTCTAAGACTATGTGCTATAGGACAGAACTGCCACTGACTCACTGATTTGTGGGCATCCATCTCAAATTCATCTCACCCTTTTCTAAAAGATAGTATCCCTCACCCCATCCTGTAGCAATGAGTTCCATATGTGAATTGTGTGATGAAATGGCCGCCTTAGCATGTCCTGAAGCTACAGCGACTCAATGTAATCCAATGACTACAGAGTCTATCATGTGCAGGCGGGAAGAAGTGTGCTTTTTCGACTCATTGCCCCTGCTTGTATTTTGAATTACTGTTGTCACTTAGACACTGTGGGAACATTCCTTTCCTATGCTGTCTTTGCTAACTTGTGAAGTAGCAAAAATCAGAACATAGTTTGTCCCCTTTCTCTTGCCTGAATATGTCATTTGCAAGTGGCTGAGGTGGCAATCCTAACCACACTTTCCTGAAAGTAAGCCCCATTGAACAAAATAGGACTTACTTCTGAGTAGACCTGGTTAGGATTGTGCCCTGAGTAAGTCACTGCAACTGCTAAGGAAAAAAAATGCTGATATCTGTAATTGTTTACTTCTTCCAGCACTTTCACACATAATCTTATGTATGTATCTAAATGTGATCACATGATATACTTTTACTGATAGCAACATTGCCATTCTTCCAAGGAGGCTCGGAGCAGTGAACAAGGTTTTCTCCCTCCCTAGCTACTCCAATAAGCTTTACAGGCCAGATCTGAACCTAGCTTTTCCCAACACAGGCATCCGCCACTTAACAATGGTTTGCTTAATGATGGACTGCATATATGACAGTGGTCAGAGCACAATGAAGATGCTCTTAATGAGGCAATCACATCTCCCATAGCCTGCAGCAGAGTGTCTGTTTACACAACAGAGAGGCTCTTAATGCAAAGAAGAGGCAATCTATCTCCAGTAGCCTGTGCAGCCAGCAAGTGTCTGGCAGGGAGTATCTGTTTACATAACAAAGGCAATAGATTGGACTGAATGTTCACTTAATGACCTAATTGCATAACAATGGGGATTGGAGAACGTATCCCTGCACTTAAGTGGTGCACACCTGTACTCTAACCTAATGCAATGTAGTAGATATGGAAGGAGACTTTGTCTATGACAAAGTTCCTATTGGAATACAGCACACATTGTAAATGAGGGCCGGGTAACAGTATCAAGGACTGAATGTAGCATTAAATTTTTGTCCACAATAGTCAATGGCCGCCTTTCCTGGGATGAAGTGCAGGGAAACTCTATTTTTTTGTGACTCTGTTTTGATGGGGGAAGCTGAACCAGCATAACCTTGATTATGAATCAAACTTGCTCCACACTTCACCCTTATGACACCCTGTCTGGCTTCTGTTCCTAGAATGTAAAGACTCAGTGAACATTGACTTTTGCATTTCAAAACAATGGCTTTAGAGGGCAACTCTAACCCTGAAGTTCTTTGCTGCTGAGTGATCTCTTGTCTCATCTCCTGCTCAGACTTCCAGCGTAGGTTCAATGCTCGATAAGCCTCTTTGGCTCAAAGATATGTATCATCCCATGGATCAGTTGCAGAGAAGGGGTATGGTGGACAAACTGCATGATGAAGACACTTCAGAGGATGAGGACATATTCAGTTGGTCAAGGTATGAATGAAAGGGATTTTATCAGGGCTGTGTGTGACTTGCATGGCATCTCCTCTTGTGGTTGCTGTCACACTAGCCCTTCGGAATGGCTGTCCTTGCTACACTCATTTATTCCAGAGAATCCAGGCAATATTGTTAACTTGTGATTTCCAATGTTGTCATGTCCTGTCTTTTTTCCAGACATTGTTTTTGGCCATTTATCTGATCTGGCCATTTATTTAGCTGGTCAGTGTGGACAGTCAAAATGTTATTGAAACACTTGACAGGAGGAGCAGTTTGATAACAGTGTGATGGGGGGGGGGTGTTCTGTTGCTTCTTGGTGACCATCCCAAAACAAATCTGGCAATGCCCATTGCTTTTCAATGGACTTTCAATGGCCATTGCTTTTCAATAACTTTTATCAGAGTGCTGCTGTGTTGTTGTTGTTTTGAGCAGCATAGTGTGCTTTTTGGAAGAAGAAGAAGAAAAAAGAAAAGAAAAACAGAATTCTATTCTCTAGTTGCAAAAGCATCTTCCCAACCTGATTTTTTTTTTTTTCCCCAAGGCTGTGTCAATATTAAAGGCACAACACCTTTCCAGAGAGAAGGTGCCAAACCTAATCAGAGAGTGCAGGCTGCACAGATAGCCAGTCCTCCTTAATGTCAAGAGGCAGTAAAAGGAATTCTGCGTATAAGGGGAGACATGTCCAAATGTTTCTTTTGCATAAAACATCCCCAATGGAGGGTTTGGCTTTGCCCTGCACAACAGTTGGGCATTCATGTTTTGGAAGTATAGCATGTACATTGTTCTGGACACAAATTCCTAACTGTGAAGGCTGTCCCTTTACAACCATTAACATGACCTTGGCCACTGCAGGGGAAATATATATGGTGTTACTCTGCCAACACAGTCAGACAGCCTTAGAGAAATGGTGCTAAATAATTAAAAAAAGAAAAAGAAATCTGAAACCCAGTTTCTGCATCAAGAACTTCCTGTTACATCTGCTGTGCTTTTTCTCAGACCACAACCTGCACCACCAGTTTCAGCCCCAGTTTCGGCACCAGCGTCAGCACCCGTAACCGCACCCCCATCGAGGAAGTCCAGTTCAAGGAAATCGTAAGTAACCCCTCCTCAGCCCAGATGTCCATTGTACAGACTGCCACTGGGAGCAATTTGGAAGAGGATCACAGCACCAGCAGCCTTCTTCTCCCTCTAGTGCTGCTGGAAGAAGTGGAGGAGAGAAAGCTGCCTCCTATCACTCCTCCCCACATACTTGGTGCATATGAACAGGGCCGGCCTTAGGAACTGTGGGGCCCAACTGGAAACATTTTTGTGGGTTCAAAGCCAAGGTCTGTAGAGTCTTTAAGATATAAACGGACTGTATTATAGACTTCTAGATGGTAGAATGGAAAGCAATCAATGTTTGCTTAAAAAGTGTGTGTCGCTTAATGGGCCTAATTGGGCTAAGCCCATTTCAATATAAAATTGCAAACATGTAAGCCTACAAATAAACAAACAAAATGTGTAGTATACCTTTGAAAAGTAAATAGCTTCAAATTTGTCTTTTTCCCCCCAGAGAAATACATTTGTATTCTGCTCTATAATTAACATATGTAATTCAAATACAGTTTAAAAAAATTCAAAAAAAACAACCGTATAAACAAAGATTGCCTTTTCAAGAATTCAGAAGAAAACTAAAATTGTTGCTGTTCTCGATAAAAAAATTAAGTGTCCTTTGCAATGTGTTGTATACATTTGACAAGACTAGAGTAGGTGACGGTACCGGGGGGGGGGCCCTTAGTGGGGCCAAATTCAAAGCAGTTGGTCCAATTGGCTTACAGCCGGTCCTGTTTACAAAGCACCAAGTAGGCAGAGAAAGGCTATTTGGAACCTGGTCCCTTCCTTTCTCCCTTACCTTTATCAGTAGTGCAACGTGCAGTCCCCCCTGCTCTGTGCTGCTTGTGGCTGGAATGAGCCGGAACAGGGAGGTGCTATGTTTGTTTCAAAGAGAAGTGGCACAAAGCACGGAAGCTGCACTCTTGTAAATAAGTAAGTAAATGGGGATGCAAGTAAAGGGAAGGGTGGATGGGAGCATGAGTGTGCATGCAAACAGAGGCAGCGTTTAGGGTAGAATTTGGGGCACGCTCCTGCGGCACCTTGGCATCCCGTTTTGCACTTTTTGAAAAAGCACAAAAATGTCCCTTTAACAACTTTTGCTTATTTGTTTTGTTCTGTTTTGCTTTGACAGATCACGTTCTGTGGTTGCAGTGGCCCCTATGAAAAAGCCCAGTTCAAAGATACTGTGAGTAACTGCAGAACTATAAGCTTGAACTGTTTTGAAAAGTCATTTGGGGTTAGGGTTTGTGAAACAACCTGGTGGGACCTGCAGATCCATTGGCATCAGATTAACTCATCATATTCATCACACGAATGGAGATGAGTTGTACCCGCCACATCCATTGTCTCTAATCCAAAAGTTTATTATAGGATGCTCTGAAACTTGGGCATAACTCTTGTTATGCCTCTTTTTTAAGGATAAAGATCTGTTTTGTGGAGGGGCACAGAAACCGATCAGAAGTCCATCTGGCCTGTCCTGTGCCAGACAGTGACCATCTAGAAGCCCACATTGGCATGAAGGCAACAGCAACACAGTGCCATAGCTAAGGGGTGCAGGGGTAGCAGTTGCACCGGGCATCAAGCTTTGCGGGGCAACAAGCTGAGCTTGGCACTAGTGACCAAAACTGTGAAAATCTTGGTATGTATGAATAATACCATCATGTTATATATCATTGGAATGGTAATTTAATGCAGAATGAAATCAAACAAACTGCACTGGAATATCTGTATTCTATCAAAAGTTATGGCCAACTAACAAGAAAATGAAAACACAACTGCCTTGTGGAACAAAAAGTGGATTTGCTTAACTCCAAACTGTTAAACATGAGACTGATTGTTCTGAGTGCCAATGAGATGTTATTATGATACAGCATGGAACCAATAACTTTTATTTATTTATTTATTTATATATTTATTTATTTAATTAAATTAGATTTTGTCATGCGGGGGTGGCTACAAAATCTTTTTTGACCCCGGGTTACAGATAGATGCTTTAGCTATGCCACTGACTGGGGGTGGGGAGGCGGCAGAGCAAGTGGGTGCTGAACTGCTGGGGGGAGGAGGTGGCTTCCTCCCAATTTTTACTTTTTAAAAAGTCTGGGTGTGATGTCGCTTCCGGTTGTGACATCACTTCCGGGGCAACATTTTGAGCTTGGCACCGAGCAACACGATCATTAGCTACACCACTGCAGCAACATTCCCTCCATGTTTGTCTCTCATATCTGGTATTTGGAGATATACTGCCCCTGAATGTGGAAGCGCCATTGAGTCATGGCAAATAGCCATTTTCGTCCATGAATTTCATAATCGCAGGGCTGTGCTTGAGGGGAAGCAGTGGAGGGAGTAGAGACCCAAGATGTTTCTTGCAATAAGAAAGGTGATGTTCTTGATCAGCAGGGTTGCTGCCTTCGAAACATTTGTTTTTTTAAGAACCTCAACTGAAAAGAAGCATTTGGGCTGTGTAGGCAGCAAACAGAGAAATTTGCTAGGGGCATAAATTAATGTCAAGGCGTCAACTTTCCCAAAAGTTACTGAGAGACAATGTTTTAGTTAAAGTGACATTAAAGTCACAATCATATGCAATTTACCAGGGAATAGCTCCTATTGTACACAGGGCTTACGTCAGAGCAAAGATGCACAGCCCAATCCTAACTGACTTTCTGGTGCTGATGCAGCCATGCTAACGGAATGCACACTGCAACTTATGGTGGAGGGGGCAGTCATCAAGGCCTCTTCAAAGTAAGGAAGTGTTTCTTTTCTTACTTCAAGGTTGCACTGCAGTTCATCAGCAGTGGAAAGTGGGTTATGCTTGACCTGTTACAGTTGAGTGGGCCTTACATTGCGGGAACCAGCATTCTGGCGGCATAAAGTGTTTTATAGCAGTTGTGAATACTTCTCTCTGTCAGGAGCAGCCAGGATGTGCAGGGGTGGGAATTATTAGACCATATCTTGTGGCAGTGAATCCCACTGGTGAAACTGCAGCCCAATGCACACTTAGTGGGGAGTAAGTTTCCTTGAACTCAGTAGGACTTACCTCTGAGCAGACATGCATAGGATTGTACTATTCCTGATGCATGGTCTGATGAAGCGCATCCTGTTGTCTGTGCTGCATCTCCTTATTGGCAATGGTACTTATGTACTAAAGATGAAGAATGTGTATGGTGCATTAGGTGTACATGGGCAGATTGTGGTTGGTGGCTTCCTTGATGGGGCACAGGATATCTGAAACCAAGGTGCACATGCTTGATCTGTGTAAGGACCATTGTATTCATCCTAAACATTCCTTAGCTTTTAATAGCACTGAAAACTAGATAAACAGATTGGGAAAAGAGACTGGCTTCTCCATAACCTTCTTTTTGTTCTTCCCCAGACCTCCACCCCCACCTTCAGAACCAGCCCCTCCTCCACCTCCACCTCCACCTCCACCCCCACCTTCAGAACCAGCCCCACCTCCACCTCCACCACCTCCAGCAGCTGCTCCACCACCACCTCCTGCAGAACCATCTCCCCCTCCAGCTTCAGAGCCAGAAGCCTCCAGTGCAGCACCAGGGTGAGTAACTGAAGAATAAATCTTTTTCTGGTCAGCAAACGCAGCCTACTACAAAGTCGAGATGTCAGCCGGATGATTTTTTTTAAAGGCACATCATGTACACAGCCTTAAATTAATGCCGTTTAGCTCCACCATCGGCAAGAGTAGCCTCAGGAATCAGACAAGCTGAACACACACATCTGTAGCCATGCCAATCCCTGAACCCCTGGGTCCAATGGCAATAGTACAGCCCATTGTATAATCAGTAGACAGGTGAAGGAGAACCATGGGGGGCTTAGAGACCCCAGCAAACTGACTTTCTGACTTACTGACAATCGGTCAATCCCTCCCTTTTCCAACAGATTTTATAGGATGCTCTGCATCCCATAGTAAGTGTAGACTTATGCTTTCCTTAAAAAAAAAAAAAAAGTTTCTATAGCAATGCCTTGACTTTCGTCCACTTGACTTTTGTTGCTTTACTCTTTCAGCCATCTTTAGTTTTGACCACATTTCAACTTTTGTCCATGGGCTTTCCTCTTTTGGCCATTTTCAATGTTTTACATACCATAAGCACTCTTTCTCATTCAGTTTCTGTGGCTGAGGCAAAAGGCCCCTTCCTCCTTCAGCTTGAATTCACTGCCTCCTTTCCCTTCCACACACACAACCCTTTTATGATAGGTAGACTACACACGTGCAAGGCCCTCTCCTTATAAGGCATGGCTTGTTTGCATTCTCCCATCTTCCTCTCAGTGTTGACTTTATTGGCTCACTGGACTAGGACATCAGAAGACAGGGAAATGAGAGAAGGAGCTTGTCTGCATTGAATATCTTATATTTGTGTTTGATCACATACTATTAATACTTGATGTTCGTCCATTTTTGACTTTCACCATGCTCTGGTCCCTAACTGGACAAAAGTGCAAGGTACTGATTTACTCCCTATGGGGCGCATGCTAAAGAAAAAGAGCAACCTATCCCCTAAAAATAGGGCAGGAAGATTTTGCTTTTGAGTTTCTTCCCAGAAGCCTTGGTTATGCAGTGTCTTGAACAAATCTGTATATAAACTGTTGCAGGAAATCTAGAGATGCCTAGCCACCACCGGAACAGCCTTCTCTTTTCCCCTTGGGAAAGGGAATAGAGCAAGCCTCAGTGTTACTAACTCTTCTTAACTTGTTCTTTTTCCATCTTTACAGGTCATCAGCAGGAGACGAGGGTAGTAAACAGTGAGTAACTACAGAGTACTAAATGCAATCTCCATCTCTTCTTTCAAATGGTCACTTGATGCCAGGCTGTTGCAAATTTACAGTCTGAAGAAGACCCCAAATTCTGCAGAGCATTTTTTTTTCTAATTTACTTCTTTGATTGTTAAAAACATACTGCTGTAGTTAATTTCCTGTAGTTAACAACGGGAGGTGGCGTTGTCATACTGTTGCAGGGAGACAGTCAATTAACTGGGCACTTTTTCATTGAATTCTTTCTTCCATTTTATATTTTTAGGAGTTCGGGTGGAGGAAGTGAAGGAAGTGAAGGAGATGAAGATTGACCTTTGTCTTTTTTGTGAATACTGCTGTATTTTATCCAGAGCACTGTACAAATTTCTATTGATGTGTCTCCTGAATATTTTTAAATACATACCTTGGGAAGATGCCCGTTTGGTGTTAATTGCTGCACAAAAATTAGCAACTATACAACACTTAAGGTAGCTCAAAGCACTGCAGGAGCCAGGGAGGTGGTATACTGGTTTAGGAACAAACATGTTACTGTTTAACATGAGGTTAAGGGCTTTCCTGCCTTTGCTGACAGGCAGCATGGTATTGCTGAAGACAGAGCACTGAGGTCAGCATCATGTAGCCATATGGCTGCTGATTGAACATCGCTGTCCTAGATAATGGCCAACCAGTGTGCCACATTGGTGTGCCACAAAAGGCCACAGGTGTGCTGCAGAAGTTTGGGAGAGTGTCATTCATTAGTTGGGTCATTGCAGGATGTGAGCCCCCTACCAGCAGCATGGTGTGCTTTGTCAGTTGTCTAAAAACCGATGGAGTGCCTTGAGCATTTTAGCACCTTGTCAGTGTGCCATGAGAGGAAAAGGATTAAAAATCACTGCTCTAGGACTATGACTATGGCTGACCATCCTTTGCTGCACCTCTATGAGGAGCAGTTAATTGAACTGAGACCATGCTTGTATGAATTTTGGATCCACTCACTGTGAGCATATGCTCATAAGCCATTTGTATTTGACACACATATGTCAAGGGCTGTCTCTGCAACATGAATACCTACAGCATACAGCCTGCAGAAATGAATGAATGAACGAATGAATGAATGGGAAGGATCGAAATGAGCGACCTTCCCAATTTTGAGATGGAAAAACGTGGAAAAGAATTTGATTATTTGCCAAAATATCGGTAATTAATTCAGCAAAACAAAGATTCTCTATTTGAGCCAATCTGCAGCTCAAAAAGAAGGATGTTTAATGTGTGGGCCACTGGGAAAGGTGGCATGGGAAAGACAGACAAAAATTGTTCTTTTTCACCCTCTTTTGCTAGGTGCACCCCGTAAAAAGAAAACCACTGCTGGTTGCCGCAGATGCTATGAGGTAGCAGAGTAGGGTGAAAGGATGATATTCACAGGTCCAGACAGATACTGACGTTACATTTTGTTAAGGGATGGAGTGGGAAGACCGTATGCTACAAACCGTCTCTAGCAATTAGTGGTACCAAAATGTAGCACCCTGTAACAAGGATTGAAGTCCTGTTACAGTGTTGTTCAGGCAGCAGATTGGTGTGTTTGTGGGGGAGGGGTGCTAATCTCTGTTCACCTGCTTGCCTCTGCTGCTGTTTCACTGCCTGGATTAGAAAAGGAAGAGGGGTATAGAGAGGAAGCAGAAATGTGGAAGGTGACTGCTGAGCTAGAACTTTGGAGAGTGGGAGGAGCAAAAATGATTGGCAACCTTCAGTCTCGAAAGACTATGGTATACCCTACAGCACCCGGTATTCCCAAGCAGTCTCCCATCCAAGTACTAACCAGGCCTGACCCTGCTTAGCTTCTGAGATCAGATAAGATTGGGTATGTGCAGGGTAACAGTTGGGGCTAGCACATCATCAGGTAAGGGGGAGCAGCCTCAGGTGCCAGGAGGACTTGGGCCAGCACTGGCCAGCAGTTAGGCATTCAAGACTGTACACTGAATCAAAGTCATTGGTCTGCTTTCTGAGACAGGCACCTCTAAGAATATCTAGTGATGTGTGTTTTCTTTAAGCCAGAACTATCTCATCTTCCCACCCTCACAGACATCACCAGGGAGGCGTAACACAAAGAGTTAAAATAATAAAACACAAGAGTTAAAACAATTGAAAACAAAGCAAATGCAAAGAGAGAAAAAAATTAAAAGAGCCTAACAATAAAGAGCAATTTAAAAACAATTCAAGGGCGGGGGCAGGGGAAATGCAGACAAAATCAATCTAAAAATGAGGAACAGTAAGAGCATATTATACATCAAGACAGTGTCAGAATCAAAAGGTCTTCACTAAATGATTCCAACGTCCAGGATATTTGTCCCAGGGGACAGAATTTCACAATTTTTGATCTGCTGTCAAAAATTCCCCTCATCCCTACTGATTGTGGTTCACAGAGAGGTAGAATGTGGAAAATTGTCTCACAAGATGACCAAAGTTCATAGGAAGAGGTATGCATGAAGAGAAAGTCCTTCAGGTATCCAGGTCCCAAACCATGTAGGATAATAGCCAGCACCTCGTAAAGGGTATCAAAACACATTGGCAACCAATGCAAAGAGATTGGAGAGTTCACCTGGTCCAAAATGAGGATACCTGGGCCTTTGGTGGGGAAGGGGCTAATGCCCTGACTCTGTTACTCCTATGCTTTCAAACTGTGCCAGCATGGGCTGAACACATGTGGGCCCATGTGGGCCACCTCTGTGGGCCACCTCGCAACATGTCCCTTCTCCTGGGGCAGCCCTGGCTCTCTTGCCCTGTTCCACTTTCTTAAGCTCACTATGGCTACATAGCTTGCTTCAGAGCCATCTTTCTTCCTTTCAATCCCCAGTTTTAACAGGAGAATCCCTCAGCATCCATGACTCCTGCTTTGCAGCGCACGCAACATGGCCCTTGGAGCAGTCTCACAATGTCAATCCACAAAACTATCCTTCTTTGTGTTGTGTAACAATATGGAAGTGTATCTATCTTTTATTTAGATCAGTGGTCCCCAAACTGTGGATTAGGACCAGATTTTTGGTGGGTTGTGAAACTTACAAGCTGATAGTTGACAAAAATAATGTATTGAGAAAATGAAATGGAGCAGCACGCGTGTGTATACTCACAACTAGGTGAACATGTCTTGGCCCACTTTGAAGGGCAGGCTGAGGGGAATGCAACACCATCAAAATGGTCCTGCTCCAATGAACAGGCCCCAACAAACTCTCGAGAAGGAAGCTATCCCTCTCCAAGCTGATGAGGAAAATGTGTTGAGCCCTATGGAAAGCTAAACTGAGCTGCACATGCATGCTAACTTGTGAATAGGTGACCAGACAAAGGGGAATGCAATGCCACCAAAATGGTCCAGATCTGATCAATGTGGAACTCAACAAATGCTCCATAAGACAGCGCCCCCCCCCCCATAGTAAAAAGGATAAAAACAGAGGCTTGAGCAACTGGTAAAGCGACAATTTTTAAAAAAAAGTTTCATAAAGCTATGTGGGTCCCAATAGACATTTAAAAATGTGGTCCCTGATGCTAAAACACTTGGAGATAGATAGATAGATAGATAGATAGATAGATAGATAGATAGATAGATAGATAGATAGATAGATAGATAGATAGATTTGGAAACAGCCTATTCCAAATGAGTTTCACATCCGTCACTTTAAATATGGGAGCACACTGAAACATCAAAAGGAACAAGACAACCAAGATTTGATAGTGAGAGTTGATCATTTCTTTTCTCCATTAGCATGTTCCTGGTGTTGAGATCAGCTCTGAAAACAATAACGTAACATTTAGGAAGAAAAATGCAAGCCACGTCTTGGAGGCCAAGATGGCAAACACTTCCACAGCGACCACACCTTTCCCTTTGGTGCTCAGGTAAGCTGGAACAAAGGAGATCCAAACACTGCAGAAGACGCTGGGAAGGCAACAGAGAAGCTGACGATGGCCAGAAAGCCAATGTATCCCAGGACACAGGAGAACATGGTGAGAGACCCTTCATTACATTCCTGCACAATTTGCCCAGTCTTGGAGTGCATGTCAACATCTGGAAATGGAGGAGAGGACAGGAGCCAGGAAGTACAGATGGCCACTTGAATGAGGGAGCAAGAAAGAACCATGGAGTAGCTAATAGATTTCCCTATCCATTTCCTCATCCTGTTGCCTGGCTTTGTGGCCATGAAGGTCAAAACAACAATGCTAGTTTTTGCCAACATGCAGGAAAGAGCAATAGAGAAAAGGATAACGAATGCTGACTGGCATAGAAGACGGTTCACCTTGCCAAGCTTGCTAATGGAGAGCAGAGAAGAAAGGCAGCAAAGGAAGATGGAGATGAGGAGAATGCAAGTGAGGTTCTGATTGTTGGCTTTGACAATGGGAGTATTCCCGTTCTTGAGAAAAGTACGTATGACCAGGCATGTGATCAATGCAAAGAAGATTGCAATGGATATCAAAATAATTCCAAGAGGTTCTTCATTGGCGAGACAGCTTATGACCTTGTCAATACACTGGCCTTGGTTCTTGTTGGAAAACTGATTTTGTAAGCACTTGGTACTGTGAGCTGCATCTGAAAAAAGTTGGATACAGTATCTGAGGCTTACCCCTGATGACCATAACTGACCAGAGATATTATCAATACTTCACCTTCTGTTGGAAAGCTTTTTTTTTGGCTGAAACCTTGTGATGAGTCATTTCAAATTTTTATTTTTAAGAGATGCAAGATAAATTTACAGCCCAATTGCATTCACTGCCACCATCGCTGCATACTGTTCCAGGGAGATGATCTGGAGGCCTCTTCGAGGTCAAGAAACTTTTGTTCCCTAATCACTTAGTAAGCCCCCTGACACCCTATGGTCTATTCAGATCTATGCCAGATCTTTGATTGGTGCCAGTTTGAGTGGACCCAATGGGGTGTGGTAAGGCTGGGCAGGATCAAAGCATATAGATGGTGTCTTCACTACCAATAACTACTCCCTGTCTGTCCCAACAGGTCTCCTGGCAGTCTCACACCCCACGTGGATCTTGTCTCTCTGTCACTTCACTCTAGCTCCCCATGCATTGTCCTGCATCAACTTACTACTGCTTAGGAAACCAGATGAGCCACTGTTGTGTGCAGTTCACTATTTGCAGCAGTGACCTGGTAGATCCAAAATGTTGGGCAGCTTCATAGAAAGGAAAGATTTTACTAAAGTTGCTCTGTTTTTACTGGAATGGAGGAAACTATGCAATTATTTAAGATATCTGGTTGGCTCAGAGTTTGGTCCTAAGGAACTTATGCTGCTTTGGGTCTTTCTGGCTTCCATCTTCACCCATTTTTTTCTTCTGCTAATCCTCTTCCTGAGGCCTATGCGTGGGCTGGCCAACACTTTCTCTTTTGTCTTTTTTAGGGCACAGTCCTATGCATCCCTACTTAGAAGTCCTATTGTTCTCAGTGGGGCTCTCTCTCAGGAAAGGGTGTATAGGATTGCACCCTTAGTATATTTGGTCTCTGTCTTTTCTGTTTCACACCCTCTTGCCTTCCTGAACACTGTTCACAGAACCAAAATGGACATACTGAACAAGCATTGGTAGGAGTAGAATTCCTGTTCAAAGGAATTCCTAAGTGCAGTCAACTGACTGTGTCAACAGAACCTATACACATGCAAACATTGAGCTTCATGATTGCAGATCCTTGGGGGTCTGGATGGAATGACCCAGCCTGAACATCACCTTTCTGCTCACCATCTGCCCTGGCTAACTCATTCAAATAAAATGTGAAGTCCAGCCTTTTTTGTGTTCGATGGTGAAATAGATAGAGAAAGATTTAAAATCAGGGTATCAATACATGACCTGGAAATATTTGCAGGCAAATCTCTGCCCCACTGATTTCCAACCTTTTCATCTCATTGTACACTTAAAAGGTGAGAAAATTGTCAAGGCACACCATCTGTTTTTTGTTTGTTTGTTTTTAACAATAGATAAGGCACACCACACTGTTGGCCAAGGCTCACAAACCCTGATGACCCCCATAATATATGATCCTCCACCAAACTCCAATATCATATCTGAAGACCATTCATGGCACACCAATGTGTCACGGCACAGTGGTTGAATTTTAGTGCTCTGCACTACCGCTTACCAATTTGGTTAGAAACCATGTCTATTGGGCATGGAATTCAGTCATAGCAACACACTGGTTTCCCTTCTTTTTCTACCCTCCTGTATCCAAAATGGCAGCTCTCAACACACTTGGAATGGGGCCTCAGCTAAACATAAAAAAGCAAGTCAACGCATCACTGCATTGCTTTGAATCCTTCAATATTTCTACTTGATAACATGGAGGTATCTGATAACATTTGTAGTTGAAATGAAATATATTGCAGTCTCAAGGCTTCTTGCTGCTGTCCAAGTACATCAGGAATATTTCAAATTCTGATTTTCAAAATACCTTAATGCCACGATCCTGCACAGCTGCCACACCAGTGTACCCCATGCTGTCACAATGACAGCCATCACAAAAGTGCTGGCAAAAACTTTGCAATGGTTGAGTGGAAGCAGGTGCTGTTGGTGAAGGCCTGCACAGGTGTGTTGGCATTTTGTGCTGGTGGAAGAGGAACTAGGCACCAAGATGGGTATGTTCTGCAGCATCAAGGCAGATCGGGGGGGGGGGGACACATTTGGAAACAGGGTGGGGTGGGATGACAGGGACAGGGAGGTCAGACTGGTCCTGGGAGGGGGGCAGAGATGGCAGTAGATGCTCCAACCAGATCCTATCCCACTTCCCAGGCCTGACCCACCAATATGGGGCTGCTCAATTTTGCTGGTGTAAATCCCAGTAGCCTCATGGTGGCTGCCAGGGCAAATGTCCCCTTACCTCAAGGAGACCATCAATGTGGGAACACCATGCTTAGGATGCAGCAAAGGCCATCCCAGCCCAACTGTATCACAACATGAATATTCAGTCAGGATTGGGCTGTAAGACAAATCAGTATGAACACCAGGTCTAAGAATAATAATGGATGCCCCATTCCACTTTGGCTGAGGTTTTCAATCAGTGCATTGCGATGCTCTGGGGAGGTGGGATAGACCTGGGTCTAGACCTAGCTGTGAACCTGGATTGTGCATCACTGTGGATTGGTGCACCTTTAACTAGTTGTGATTAGTGCACCACCTGCATCTGTTTTGGATAAGGTAGACGTGGCTTGGATTACTCATGTTCTCATGACATCCAGGCTAGCTACCATAACAAACTCTGATTTGGATTGTATTGGAAGACCACTCGTAAAGAATTCAGCTGCAAAGGTGGCACCAGGGGTCATGATCATGCTGCATGCTGCTGAATCCATCTGCACTGATTGTCTGAACATTTCTGAATACAGTTCACCTGGGATGACCTACACAAATCCTGCATGGTATGGACCAAGATAGCTTGAAAGATAACCTCTTCCCATAAGTCTGCCAGATTCATCAGGTCTCTGCACTCCAAGAGAGATCAGGACTGTCCCCTCTGTAGTGACATTTTGAAGGGTTATAAACCATTTTGTCCTCACAATCTTTAACTCAGTGATTTTCAACCTTTTCATCTCACGGCACACTGGCAAGACACTAAAATGGTCAAGGCACACCATCAGCTTTTTGACAGTTGACAAGGCACACTGTACTATCAATGTCAGCTCACATCCCCCAATGGTCCTATTGATAAATGACCCTCTCCCAAATTCCCACAGCACACCTGGGGACCATTTGTGGCACACCAGTGTGCCACGGCACAGTGGTTGGAAATGGCTGCTTTTGATTATTTTGATTATTTTGATTATTGAGTTTCCTGAATTGTTTCCCTGTTTGTTTTTAAATATGATGTGCTGTTAATTTTGGTTGTTGAATTTTAACTTTTTCTGATATTTTATTCTTCTTTTTGATAAGCCAACTAAAACTACCTGCCATGGCTTGGAAAGGCATGATATAAATGCTTTTGAATAAATAATGGAGGTACAATTAACACTGCAAAGTTCCAGATTGTATGAGAAGGAGTAGCAGAAAATGCTGACTGAATGGATACATTTTCACTACTTCAGAGTTTCCACTTTCTTAACTGTTCCCTGCTGTTCAGCTGAGGCACCCACAAAATAATGTAGCATTTGGGGAAAAACATAAAGCCCAGCAATGCAGCACTGGAGGCTAAAATAGAGAGGACGGCCATGACGACTAGGTTTTTTCCCCTGATGCTCAAGTAGGTTGAAAGAAAGGCCAGCCAAACACAGGTAAATGCAAACATGCTGAAAGTGATAAATTTGGCTTCATTAAAAGCATCTGGCAAATTCTGAGCAAGGAAGGCCACAGTGAAGCCAACAATGGCTAGAAAGCACAGGTAGATCAGTTCACAGTAAGTTGTGATTGATGATGGCTCATTACATTCTAAAATGATTTCTTGAGCTGTTGAAAGCATGTCAGCATGGGGGAATGGAGGGGAAATTGCCTGATAAACTATAGAAATGACTGCCTCAGTAATCACGCAAGGAAGAAAAATGGAGCTGGCCAATCTTCTCCCCATCCAATTCTTCAGAGTAGACCCTGGCTGTGTGGCCTTGAATGCGAGCACCACTGTGACTGTTTTTGCCAACATAGCAGAAATAGCCATTGTGAAGGTGATGCCAAAGGCACTTTGGCGGAAGACACAGACCACCTTCTCAGGTCGGCCAATATGCAGCAATGGACAAAGGAAGCACAGCAAGAGAGAAATTAAAAGTGTATAGGTGAGGCTCCGGTTGTTGACTTTGACTATGGGACTGTTGTGGTGCTTCACGAACAACATTAGCACCAGAGCTGTGACCAACACAAACAAAAGAGCACAAATGACTATACCGATACCCAGAGGTTCTTCATAAGACAAAAAGACGACAACTTTGGGAATGCAGGAAATCTGGTCCTTGTTCAGATAATGATCACTGGGGCATGCAAAACAGTCAGCCATGTCTGAAAAAGAAGAGTCATGCAACCAATACAAACAAACAAACAAACATACATACAAACAAATACATACAAACAAATACAAACATAAATACATACAAATACATACAAACGTGTCATATTGTATTGTGTCTTTCAAGACTTGCTTTGTGGGGGAGGGATTGACTACCATGGTCATCCAGATACCATAATGATGCTCAGATATTAATGCTGGGGACCCAGTTCTATCCAACTTACCAGCTCCAGTGTAACCACAATGCAGCCCTGTGGTAAGGGAACACATGTTTGCATACCCTAAGAAGGCTCCAGTGACTGCCCCTCCACCATAGGATGCAGCGCGCACCTCATTGGCACAACTGCAGCAGAACTGGAAAATTGCATTGGATTAGGCCTTCAGTTCCTTGATAGACTTTATTATTATTATTATTATTATTATTAGTAGTAGTAGTAGTAGTAGTAGTAGTAGTAGTAGTAGCAGTATATCGCATTTCAACTAAAAGTTCACAAAGCGGTTTACAGAGAAAAATCGAATAACGAATGTCTCCCTGTCCCAAAAGGGCTCCCAATCTAAAAAGCTGCAAAAGAACACTAGCAGGCAGCCACTAGAAAAGACACTGCTGGGGTGAGGAGGGCCAGTTACTCTCCCCCTGCTAAAAAAAAAAAAAGGAGCAACCACTAGAAAATGTGCTTTTTACTCAGTTAGCAGGAGACTAACAGAGACTAATGGCCCAATCCTATCCAGCACAGTCGCAGCCCCTTTGACCAATCTGAGAAGTATAGTGTTAAAAGCAGAAATTTAGATAGCAATGGATGTGGTTCACATCTGCAATAAAGCTGAGTTAATTCGGACCTTGGAAACAAAAGTGGAATTTTGCTGAAAGGAGAGGCTGCCCCTTGATTGGACTGGTAGCCTTTGTAAGATTCATCCTGTTGGCTAAGCCAGGGGTGTCCAAACATTTTGGCAGGAGGGCCACATCATTTCTCTGACACTATGTTAGGGGCTGAGAAAAAAAGAATAAAATTTACATTTAAAATTTAAATAAATTTACATAAATGAATATATTAAAGATGGAACTTATATGAATGCATGAAGGTCTTGCAGTAGCTCAAGGCCTATAAAAGTCTTTGCACAAAGCAAGGTCAGCTGCCACTGCTGCATTACAGACATGAAACACCAAATAGTGGAGGGAGCCCTTGTCCCACAGCTCAGGTGACAGGTTGAACAATCATCCTCACACTGAGAGCAGTTGCATTGGGCCAGCACAGGCTCCAGCAAGTCCCCGGAGAGCCAGAGTCTCATTGTAGACTGAGGGCTCCCCGTGGGCTGGATTGGGAGTCCCTGAGGGCTGCAAGTGGCCCCTGGGCCGGGGTTTGGGCACCCCTGGGCTAAGCTGCCTTGATCCTTTGGGGGTGACTATGATAGATGGCCTCAGTCTTAGACTGAGTACTGTCTAGAGCAGTGGTGTTGCTAAGGGTAGCAATTGTACCAGGAAACACGGTTTGGGGGGGGCAAGCAGTTGCGGACCTACCATTAGGTCCGATGGGGCAAAAGCTCTGGCTGCAAGTCGCTAGGACCCCCATGGAAGCCTCTCTGAGTCTCCCAAAGGGGGTTGTAACTGTGCTTCTGGTTTCCTGGAAGCACAGTTTATAGCATTGGGGAACCTTAGAGAGGCTTCCCTGATGTGGTCCTGGGTCACGCGAAGCTCCGTGAGCCTCAGGTAAGTAGGGGGTGTGGATTTTTGCACAGGGGGGCTGCTTTAGCCTGCAGGACGAGGTGCCATCACAGACCTTTGCCCCAGGCGCGGGGCTGGGGAGGTCTGCTGCTGAGTGCAACAACCTCAGCTTGACTCTAGTGGCCAAGATTGTGAAAACCTTGATGCTTTCAGATAATACTATGCTGTTATATAGCAATTGTAAACAGTTTTCTAGGCTGTGTGCTGTGATCTAACTTTTTGCTAACTTTTTGAAGGAGTGTACAAACCTCTTAGACCACCAAAACCTTGCTGGGCAATGCCAGCACTGTGGCTTCAGCGTCAGCACCTGGTGTTGTAAAAGCGCCATAAAGTGTTTTTCTTTGGTGCTGGCATGATGACCTACAACATCTCGCTGGCGCTTCATCCCACCTGACTGTCGACAGGGAATGTAAATGCTTTGTCTAGTGGTGGAGGGACAGTGGAGGGTGGGAAGGAGGCAGGGATGGGTGTTTTTGGGTGGGGGAGGGCAAGGAGGTGACAGTTCAGGCCTCAGAGGGGCATTGATGGCAGAGGAAGCCTTCACCACATCTTAACCCCCTGTCCCAGGCCTTACCCCAAGGAACCCTCGTGCCTGCTCAGTTGCAGCACTGAACAGTCCCTGGCCCCAGTGGCTCCATTTCACAAGTGTTGCATAGAACTGGGCTGCCAGTCTCATTGAACTCTTCGTTAATTATTTCCTTTCCTGCATCGGTTTTGTTTTGTTTTTGGATCTGCTGTGTTGCTGTTTTGGTTCATACTTCGCATCTCTTGCCTTTGACATTCCTGGATGTTTATTTTACCGTCTTCTCTTTTAATTCTTCTGGATTTAATTTTTTACTTATTTTGATTCATTATACCTTTTGTACCACCTGCCTGTCAGGGCTTAAAAATGTAGACTAAAAATGCTTTTAAATAAAGAGCTATAAAGAATAGAGAGGAGAACTTAAAGCTGTAAAAGCTTTAGATGGTTGTCAATGAAGTAGCAAATGGAAAAAACTAAAATTGCTATTTCTTCAATGTTTCCACTTTCTTAACTGTTGCCTGCTCTTCAGGTGAGGCCTCCACAAAATAATGTAGCATTTGGGGAAAAACATAAAGCTCAGCACTGCAGCACAAGAAGCTAACCGAGGGCACAATCCTAACCCCTTATGTCAGTAGCAATGGACAAAGGAAGCCCAGCAAGAGAGAAATTAAAAGTGTATAGGTGAGGCTCCGGTTGTTGACTTTGACTATGGGACTGTTGTGATGCTTCACAAACAACTGTAGCACCAGAGCTGTGTCCAACAGAAATGAAAGAGCACAAATGGCTAAACCGATACCCAGAGGTTCTTCATAAGACAAAAAGACAACAACTTTGGAATGCAGGAAGTCTTGTTTTTGTTGGATAGTGATCACTGGGGCATGTGAAACAGTCAGCCATGTCTGATAAAGAAGAGCCATGGAATGAATAAACACAACTTACCGCATTGTGTTTTTCCTTGGTAGACATGAATTGTGGGAGGGGGATGAGGAAGGGAATGACTATCATAATTCAGACCCTAATATTGTACCTGTGACCTGGTGGGGGAACTCAGACCTGTGACGGGATATTCTGGCTAAGGAAACTGTAACAAACTCTAGGACCACAATCAGCTCCATGCTTCACAGTGTGTGGATGTCGTAGACCTAACTGTGTACATGGATGTCCAGGTGATATCTGTGGATTGGTGCACACCTTAAACTAGTGTCACTGTTGCATCCAGTTTTGGATAATGCAGACCTGGCTTGGATTACGCAGGCTCTCATGATATTCAGGTTGGGCTACTGTAGCAAGCTCTACTTTGGACTGTCTTAGAATGTTTGTAGATAATGTAGCTGAGAGCTCTTCAGCGGCACCAGGAATCATGATTGTATCACAAGTCCATTAATAAATCTGCAGTGGTTGCCTGTACATTCCTGTACAATGAAGGAAAATATCTTCCCATAGGTCCCATCAGGTCACTTTTATGAGCATGTAGCACTTTTACGGTCGTCATCACCTTTAGATAAACAATGGGTGATGACTCACAACAGGAGCTTCTCTGTTGTGGTGTGTGGCCTAAAAAATGCACTCCCAGTAAGTGCAGATTGTCATGCTGCTGACATTTTGATGGGATGTAAAAACCTCTTAGAACTCAGTTCTGTTTCCAGGGAGCACCAGCAGTTTTGCTGCAGTACTGGGTGCTGTATAAGCACCAGGAAGTGCATTCTGACACTGTGTGAATAAGTGGTACTGGCAGAAAGGCCTGCACCATCCCACTGGCACTGTTTCCCACCTGGCAGTCACTGGGGCAGATAAATGCCGTGCCAGGTGCAGGGGAGGGTGGAACAAAGACAGGGATGGAGGATTTTGGGTGGTGGGAGGAAAAAGGGTGGTTCAGGATTGAGAGGAGGGCATGGATGTTGGAAGAGATCTTCTCCGCATCCTGTCCCAGGCATGAATGGCCTAAATGGGGCTAGTGTGTTATGTGCTGGCAGTAGAGTTGGCGCAGATCCAAGTCGTCACATTGAGCAGTCTGGGGCACTTCGTGGGGTAAGGGAGCAAAAGCTCAATTGCAGTGCTGGATAAAGTGTAGGCTGGGTGTCTCAGCTTCACCAGCTGCACACGGGACAGGGCTTCCTGTCCTATGGAATCCTTCATTGACAATTTCCTTACCTATATTGGCCTACTGGTGTTATCTGTTCTGCTGCTGTCTTGCTTCTTATCTCTTGCCTTTGAATCTATCATAACGTTTTCTGTTTTAATTATGCTTGATTTGATTTTTTTTTTCCTTTTTTGACTCATTCTTTTTGAAAGCCTTCAAAGGCTTGGAAAGGCAGGGTAAAATTGCTTTTAAATAAAGAGATATATAGAACATAGGGGTGCATTTAAAACTGCAAAAGCTTCAAATAGTTGTGAGTGGAAAGCAAAGGCAGCGAAATAAATGGACACGTCTTCAGCGTTTCCACATTCTTAATTGTTCCCTGCTGTTCAGCTCGGGCCTCCACAAAATAATGTAGCATTTGGGAAAAAACAGAAAGACCAGAAATGCAGCACTGGAGGCGAAGACACTGTACAAATCTTTGACTGCACTGTTTTTTTTTTCTGCTGTGATCAAGAGGATCAGAATATGGGTTGTCCAAACACAGAAAAACACGAGCATGCTGAAAGTGATACATTTGGCTTCATTAAAAGCATCCGGCAACTTCCGAGCAAGGAAAGCCACAGTGAAGATGACAATGGAGAGAAGAACCCAGAAGATCAATTTGCTGCATAATATGGCTGGTGACGATGCTTTACATTCCAATACGATTTCTTGACTTTGTGAGTGCATGTCAGCATATGGGGATGAGGGACAGATTGCCAGCTGCACAGCACAAATGACTGCATCAGTAAAGAGGCATGGAAGAATAATGGAGCTGGCCAATCTTTTCCCCACCCAGCTCTTCAGAGTGGACCCTGGCCGTGTGGCTGTGAATGCCAGCACCACTGTGACTGTTTTTGCCAACACAGTAGACAAAGTCAATGTGAAGCTGATGCCAAAGACTGTTTGACGGAGGATACATATAACCTTCTCAGGTCTGCCAATATATTTCATTGGAAAAAGGAAGCACAGTAAGAGAGAAACTAAAAGTGTATAAGAGAGGCTTCGATTGTTGACTTTGACTATGGGACTGTTGTGGTGCTTCACAAACAACAGTAGCACCAGAGCTGTGACCAACACAAATGAAAGAGCACAAATGGCTAAAGCGATACCCAGAGGTTCTTCATAAGACAAGAAGACGACAACTTTGGGAATGCAGGAAGTCTGGTTCTTGTTTGGATATTGATCACTGGGGCACATGACACAGTCAGCCATGTCTGAAAAAGAAGAGCCACTCAACCAATACAGAAATCTCCCGCACTGTATTATCTCTTTCAAGACTTGCTTGGTGGGGAAATGGGGAGGTAGTGACTGTCATAGTAACTCTTCATCAGATATTATGCCTGTGCTCAGACCATTGAAGGAACCCTCAAGCTTAATGGGCCATCCAATCCCATGTGACTTTCCCAGCACTGACAGCAACAGGGCATGTGCTGCACCCTACAGAGGAGTTTCAAGTCCCAGAGACCTCCTCAAACTAAGGAAATATTTGTGTCTCCAAACAGGCCAGTGCGGTCACAAGGGGTCTGCTTAGGCCTGTGCTAGAGATTTTGCTGGCTTAACTCCAAGTGGTCTCAGGTAGATGGATTAAGCACAGACAAGGTGATAAGAGAGCATATCCTCTGTCAACAACTCTGCTTCTTATCCTCAATATGCCTCCATCCCAGTCCCAGTCCCTGCCCCATTCTTCCCCATGCACATCCTGTTCTGCATTCCCCAACTGAACACCAATGGGCAGTATACCTTATGGAGCAAACGCCTCCATTTGAAACACCCCATCCCCAACACCCTGTAAGCTGCTCCCTGCACCTTCAGAGCCGTTCTGGGTGGCGAGAGCAATCCCCTACTATTGTCTGGGGAGATTCTTGTGCCTTTTCCATTGCCCTCAGAAGCTTGGCTGGTACTGATATATGACAGCGTACAGCACAGGAGCCTCCACCTTACAGGACTTTTTGCCACAGAAGATATGGCTGGTGCCCTCCTTGACAGAATGAGATATACTGATAAGGCCAAAGGCAGGCCGCTGCACATGTAGCTAATCTCTGCCTATTTGCTGTAAGCACCCAATTGGGGATGCAATCCTATCCACACTTAGCAAGGAGTAAACCACATTGACTATAATGGAATTTTATTTTGAGTAGCTCTGCATAGGATTGGGCTCTAAGTGCAAGGCCTGTTATTGACCTTGAGCTATTGCAAGACCTTCATCATTCATATAAGTTCCATCTCTAACATAACCATTTATGTAAATTTATGTAAATTTATTCAAATTTGAAATGTAAATTAATCCCTTTTTCCCCCTGGCCCCTGACACAGTGTTGGAGAGGTGATGTGGCCCTCCTGCCAAAAAGTTGGGCACCCCGGTCTAGAAAGTGAATGTGTTTGTGCATTCACTGATCTAAAAGACCTGCCCCACTTTTCCAAAGTTCAAAGCCAAGTACAACATATTTAATTCATAATTTAAGATACAGGTGGCCCCAAATTTCAGTGGATCTGATATCTGGGTTTTCACTTCCACAGACCAGATCACTGCCAACACTCATCCATTGGCAGAGAAGGTAAGTTGGCAGGGGGTGTAGGCAGTGGTTGGGGAAGAGGCGGGGGTCCACTGGGTGCTGGTCAGGGAGGGCAGGGGCAGATATGTGTGGGAAAGTGTCATTCATACACTATCCACACATGCCCAGCTTTGACATGGCCTCATGAGTCCACTCTGATTGCACCAGTCAGCTGGTACAGATCCAAGTAGATCCATTTGGGACAATCAGTTGGCAGAGTAAAATTTTCTTTTAGTTAGCTCTGTGTCATGCCAAAGTCCTTGGCCAGCCCACTGCATGGAGCCGATGCCAGCAATGCTACAAATTCTTTGCCAGCCAAGGATAGGCTTGGGCCATGATATGCACACAACTGAATTAATCAAAACACATATTTATATAACAAAGATAGGTCACATTGGAGAAATGACCCAATAATCTCAATTTGTTCATAGATCATTCCTTCCTATTACTCTGAATCACAGGCAACCTTTTCAAGAACTCTGTACACTGCAACCCTCACCTTTCTGGTCAGACACCTTCCCTGCTGGACATGGGATGCAATCATAGCAACAAAAGGGCTCCCCTTCCTTGTTTCTTTTGCTATATCCGGGACGGCAGTTGTCATTGCACACAGAAAGGGGCCGTGCCTAATCCACCAATGAAAGAGGAGAATGTTAAGTTTCAGAACAATGAACTTGGACTCCTGAAGATGCAAAGTGTTTACAGTATGATGCTGCTGGTCTTCTAAGCATGGTGTGCCTGTTACTGAGTCTTGTATGCATGTGATAGAAGCAGAAGCAGAGATGGCAATTGCACTGAGCAGTATGTTGTAAGAGCCAATCCTAAGCTCCCTGGCACCTCCAGGTGTTGCGGTGCCACAGTGGCCAGGGAGTCTGCCCAAAGACTCCTCAGGGCAAAAGGGTCTTTTGTCCCCTTCCCCTGAGGAAAGCCCCAAGCCCTACAATGTGGGGACTCAAATCTGTACCAGCTATTTTGACGGCACAGACTTGAGAAGCCCTATGTTGGGCTTTGCAGCCCAACGTGGGAGATAGGATCTGGTCCCTTCCCATTTCCCCCTGCCCCGAAAAGTCACATTGCCATCCAGTAGTGCTACTTACCGCTGGTGCTTCAGTGCCCTCCCATCCCATTTGCGACACCCAGAGCCAGCAGTACGCATGTACTGCCAGAGCTGAGGATAATAGTATTGAGCCCTAAGACTTCAGATGGCATGAAAGAGTAAGAATTACGTGAAGGATTGAGCAGATATTTAAAAAAAACAAAAAAGAAAATATGTCTCTGGTGAATGAAAAGAGACTCTCCATGATGTAGAAATTAAACAAAGGGAAAAGGGAAAGATGCATATTTCTCCAAAGTTGTGATAAAAACCCATGGAACAGTGGATTAAGGGCATTCGTCACTCATCTGTCGTTAGTATTCTTGCAAATTCTATTGTGAAGTATAAGAAGCTTAAACTAAGATAATTAAAGAAACGTATTAGCATAAATAAATCCTCTGTAGTCTTTCATGGAGGACAATATGAACTGTGCCCAGAAAATGACGCCTCAGCAAGGCATTAATGTCCAATGAAGCCTCAGCAGGACATTAATGTCTAATGGCTTTCATGGAGAGGGAAGGGAGGGTTACCAGTATGAACCGTGACCAGTAAGTGATGCATCAGTGGAAGACACTGAGCTGTTTCTCGCTGCTGTTTACAGGATGAAAGTAACCAAGCATTATTTCAAAGTCTCCAGAACTGTTTTGGGGAGTCACCTGATGTTTGAAGCTGATTCCTTGGCCAATCCTCAAGGTTTGGCAACTGTACATGCTGCATAAGGGAATTCTTCCCAAACTGTTGCCTACATTTCAGTCCTACCTGGTTGAACCATCTGTGCCACACAATGGCATCCTCGTTAATGGTGATGACTTCATGGGGAGGAGCCTGGGGATCCAGCCTGCCCACCTTGACTTTAACAAAACTTTGGTTTGGGAATGTGACCCAGTTTATGATGTCAAATCCTGCAACCGATTCCCCATTCTGGTGAAAGGAAATCTGGTCGCCAGCACTGTTGTTAAATGACACCATTTTCAAGAAGTGGTGGAGCTACACATAAAAAGGGAAAGAAAATTTTTTTCAATAAAAGAGCCAACCAAAAAACGAGGACTTGAAACTTCCCCTCTGAGATAAGAAAACACAGCTTTGATGGATATAATGTTCTTATAATCCAGAATACGGCTGATTCACTGTTCCTTCCAGTCTGTCAAGTCTGTCTGTGACAGTGGATGCCTGAGACTCAGATTGTGGAGTACAGGTCCAAGATGGGAATGAAAATCAGTGTAGGAGGCTGAAGATTCAAGCTGGAGAAGTGGGAGTAGAGCAAGGAACTAAACCTGGAGGCTGAAGCCCAGGAGCAGGGCAGCAAGCAAGAGTGAAAGCTGGATGAGAGAATTGGGAACCAGTGCTACAGACAGCTCTCAAGTCAAGCTGCAGCACTAAAGAGACCCCATGGTTTACTGAGGGATTGTAAAGAGAACAGGAATTCCCCCTTCTTTCCTGGCTCTTTCTGAGTCATGATAGGATGCTGTGATGGTGCCTAATTCCTCCTCCCACATAGGCCCATCAGAAGTGAGGCTTTCAGCAACTGGATGGCCATTTCATTGCTTTTCCCAAACCTCTGCCCTTATTCTGTGTCTTCTGCTTCTAGATCTCCAGAGTCAATGCAGGGGTCTAGAAGCAGGTCTAAGGCTCCCGATGTTGGTGTCACAACCCTTGAGATCGTAGGCTCCCTTGAAGTGGATGTCTATGGTGGGGGCATACTTAGGTCTAGGGCTACTGTCCCTCTTGATATCCCTAGACCAGTGGTTCTCAAACCTTTTAGCATTGGGACACTTTTTAGAATGATAATCTGCCAAGACCCACCAGAAGTGAGGTCATCAAGCAGGAAAATTTTTAGCGCCCACATATGACAAAATCAAATCAATTAAGTAGCAGTGCAATCTTGTCCTGCGCTGGAACAGAAGAAGTGGCTCAGCTGGAGGCAATAGGAAACTCTTCCCCTTACCCCTGGGTAAGCCACCATGGCCTCAATGGGTCTCCTTGGACTTGCGCCACCTCAGGAGGTAGCACAAGTTCGAGCAGAATGGAGATTCAAGCCACTCCACGCTGTTCAGGGAACAGGATTTGGATCCAGCATAACAGATGGCCCCAGCCCTGCCTCCCACTCCCTGCACACCTGCCTCAGGACCGCCCTCCATGCACCCCCCCGCCCCAAAACGCCTCCCTTCTGCCTGCTCCCTGCCCTCCCAAGACCCCTTCATCAGCCCAGCTCACCAATGCAATCCTTCCTCTCCAAGTGGCCATAGAGGCTAGATGCAGCCTCTGTGTGCCGGGCGTGTCTCTGTGCTGACTCCCGAGGAGGCGCAAATGTGCTTTACGCCCTATGTTAATTATAAAAGTTTACAATAAATAGGCTTAAAAATTTATTTAAAATAAATTACCCTCCTAACCCTCCCAAGCAGTGACTGATCTTGTTTAACCCATTTTTGCCTGGTTCACAGGGGTACACATTTGGTCCCTGTTGCATATATGCAATGTTGGGCAGAAATGGCTTAAGGAATTTCCCAACATTCCAAAAGGCTGTAATCTTAGCCATATTTACTCAGGAGTAAGCCCCTTTGACTGTCATTGTTAAAAGCATATACATAGTAGCTTGTGAAAAGAACAGGTCTGTAACATTTCCCCACACACATTCCACAGTAGCATCAAGTCTAATATATTAAAAATAAAATATGCATTGAAATAAAAGGAGACCTACCCAAAATGGCCCTGCAGCTCACGTAGTGGGTCCCACAGTTTGCCCCTTTGACTGTCATTGTTAAAAGCATATACATAGTAGCTTGTGAAAAGAACAGGTCTGTAACATTTCCCCACACATATTCCACAGTAGCATCAAGTCTAATATATTAAAAATAAAATATGCATTGAAATAAAAGGAGACCTACCCAAAATGGCCCTGCAGCTCACCTAGTGGGTCCCACAGTTTGAAAAACACTGCCCTTGTTAGAGATAATGGGCAAAACACAGAGATAGCAGAAGCGCAAACCAGCAGCTGCAGTGTGTGGTGCTCAGAGTACAGGGAAGAACGCCAAAAAAGGAGGCAAGACCCAGGGAAGTCCCAGCACCAGAGTCTATTTACAGGCAGTATTTACAAGCAGAAGGCAGTTCCAGAAATTGGCAAGCAGAGGCAGTCCAGTGAACAGTCCAAGTAGTCAGCAAATCAGGCATCAGTCCAGCAGAGATTCATGCCACAACTCACTCCTACAACCCACACAGTGGAGTGTGCTGGTTGGACATTTATACTCCTGTCAGCCAATGGGAAACACCATGACCTCATCACTGAGAAATGTCATTGCATCATCCTGGGCAGGGATTGCATCAGCTTTTCCCATCTCTCCTTGTTCTGTGCAATGACTCAGCACTTTGCCCTGATGGGCCCTTGCCCCATTGTCTGACAGGTAGGCTTACATTTAGCACACACAAGTCAGCTGTCTGGTAGGCCTGCCTTATCCAGCCACCAAATTGCCTTACTGTATGGGGCACATACTGTAACATTCTAGTCAACTGGAGCACTATATATTGCTGCTCATTGGTATTCTTAGAACTCTTGTTTATGTAAATACTTTTTACTTGTTGGATTTGATATAGATAATCGCTTCTCGGCCTTTTGGCTAAGATCATGTATATATTTGCCTGATTTACTAAAATTCCCTTCTGACAAAGGAAGAACATGCAGTGAGCATGAGCCTTTCATCATATCCATAATGTTCTCTCTCAGTCATCTTTTAAGGACAGATGAAGCTCTTCTGACCCTGACATTGCCATTTTCATTTGTTTTTCTCTTCTACTGCATTAAAGCCACCCATAAAAACATACTTGGAAGACCTTGGGCATGGGTGGTCAATATGAAAGCACGGTGTGTAAAAATATTTCATAATTAACTCCTGATAGGCTGCCCAATCACCAATAGCTCGCCTCAGGCATATATCCCTTCTTTTGATAATGTATGTCCAAGGGTAGAAAATGGGCAGGGGGGGTTAAAAGAGGAAAAGTATGCAGCATGTGCCATTGCTACTGGATCTATCTGTTTCCTCCCCACTCCCTGGACATAAATGTCCCTGTTCCTGCCACCACTACCTGATCCATTAGCAAGGGACACGTGACAGTCCTTATACTGCAGCAGGAAATGCAAGGATGTGTCACCAGCTTAGATGTTACCTGCCATGGTTGCTGATTTTGAAACCTCCTTCTCTCTCCCTCCATCTTTGCCCTGTTATTGGAGTTGGACACATACATGGCATGGAGAGCATGCGCCACAGCATAGACGGCATTGTAGATGGTGTAGCTTTGGCCTGTAAAGCTCATTGGAAAGATGTACTCTGGAAGGCTCTCCAGCCTCTCCTCTCCAGTACAAGCAGCCCTTTTGGTGTTGTTAGGAGAACTGGAGAATGTGCACTGAAATGCACTCTCCCAGAAAACCCTGATAAAACCATCTTCTTTACTGCTGGAAACGTTTCTGCTTTGAAGAAAATCTTGAAATCCTGGAAGTTCATGGGAGTGAATTGCAAATGATAAAGAACCATGAAAGTCTTGAATATCGCAGTCATCATAGCTGGTAGAATATATTAAGTCCGTGTGTGTTGTCAGAATCCAGACTTTACCTCTTGGCTTGTGATTTGTGCCTTTTCTTCCTGTATTTAACAGCCATCTCAGACACAGCATGGAACTAATGTCTCCATAGAAGATCAAGACATGGACTTTGTGGTTCATTACTTTATTATAAAATTCTAGTGCTGTTTCTTCCTTGTCAACAGCTAAACTGCTGAATGACTCCAGGATGGCAAAACAGATGCCATTTCTGGAAAATTCAGGGAACATGGCTTTCCTGAACCATTGTAGATTCATCTCATCGGTAGTAATGAATCCAATCCATGTCCAATTGAAATGCAGCAGTAACTGGATTATCCCCCTGTATTGATGGACTCCATTTGGTTCTCCCCGGTAGACAGTAATTGCTTGGTTCTTATCTGTTGAAACTGCAGCAGACCCAAACACCAGCTAAATAGAGATGGGCGGCATAAACAAAAAAAAAATTGATAAAATGACCTATGTTGCTATGAAACTGCAGTAGACTCAAACAGCAGCTAAATAGATGGAGGATATAGAGAGAAAGACTTCTCAAAATGACGTATGTTGATTTCTGTGTATGAAGGAGGTGATCAGGAGTGAGAGCAAGAGCAGTTATGTTCTGGTGTGTTTTAAAATTGTATTTACTATCCCTGCATGATAGCATAACACAGTAATTCTCAAACCTTTTAACATTG